>NC_088791.1:357488532-357803063 GCF_011386835.1 Chrysemys picta bellii
TTAGGTTTATAGTATTTATAATTTTTAGTTCAAAACCATTTTTTAATATGGTGTTTGCTATTTGAGGATTTTTTTTGCACAACAGTGCTAGCAACAAGACAAACAACACAAGACAAAACATAGAACACAAAACACAATTTCTATTGTGACAGTAGATTTATGGTATTTTGGGTTGCTTCTTAAGTATAACACTTCAGGACTACAGATGTTAATAGATGTACAATACAGGGCCAAATTCTGAGGCCATGGCCTGTACTTTTTCTCAGGCCTCACTGAGACAAAACTGCCCTTGGAGTAAGAACTGATTAAAAACCTCAGGAGCCAGGTGTGTGTTAATGCACAGACATTGTCACCTCTTGCATTTCAGGGCTCTGGCTCTTAAGGGGATGGGGAAAGGGAAGGGGAAGGGCAGGGCTGTTATCTGACGTTTATCTGCTGGAAAGCATGGAGGTTCTAGGGCTCCTCTCTGAAACAATTATAAGAATTTTTAAAAATGGACAAGTCATCTTGTCTCCTAGCTTCATTCCAGAAGTTGGCTGGACTGTTATGCCTGAAACTTTCAAGAAAACAATTAAGCTAGAAACAGACACCCAGCGTGGGAAATCGCAGTCCAAAGGTTTAAAGTTTGGCAAATTTATAACAAACAGAAAATGACATCTTCTAATTGAAGGTCTCAGACAGACTTAACTAACAGTGCTGCTACCAGCACCAAATACAATGGACAATTGATTTGTGAATCCCATTCACCTAGGCCAGTGGTTCCCAAACTGGGGTTCGTGAACCCTGGGGGTTTGTGAAATGTTACAGGGGGTTCTTGTGAAAAAATTCCCTAATGGTGGACAGAGCTGTCCCTAGGAACCCCAGACAGCATGGGGCCAACAGACTGGAGCCCCTGGACTTCCAAGAGCTAAGCAGATCAAAGCAAGCATATCTATCACAACTTCAAGACTTCTTATATGAAATAGAAAGAGAGGTGGATATTTTTGCCGTTTTTAAAAATTAAATAGGCTGCTAGCGTTGTTTTTAAATTATTATGAAGAACAAGTTTAAGCTTTGTTGTAATGTGCGTTGTTTGCCTGGACTGCTCAAAACCTGAATGCTTGTGTAGGAGGAGCTCTTTGAGTTGGCTTCTTAAATACCTTCATGCTGTTTCACATCTCATACTCCTTGATGAAACATAGGAGCTTTGTCTTATAACAGGTTTAATCAAAGTGATACAAGCTATAAAAGTGAGATCTTGGAAGAGTGTTGCCATTTTCATAATGTAATAAAATTACTGTAATGATAAATAATAATTAATAATAGTGTGTAATAAGCATATCATAAACACAATTTTATATTTCCAAGATCACTGCTTTTATAATTTATACTCAGGTAAAGGAGAAAATCCCTGGAAATATTAATTTTTAGGAGGGGGTTCGCAAGACTTGACATTTTAGTGAAAGGGGTTCACGGGTTGTTAAAGTTTGGAACCATTGACCTACACTCTTTGTTCCAGAATGTCTGTGACAAGGAGTTCCATTGGCCAAATATGGATTATCTGTAAACAATTTTCTTTTCTCAGTGTTATATGTACAGATTGCCAATGTAATTGAATTTTCCCTTTTTTGTGTGTTGTGAGACACAGTAAATATAAATGCCTGATCTACTTTCATAGGCTTTAAGATCAGAAGGCACCATTAGATCATCAAGTCTGTCCTCCCGTATAACACAGGCCATTACATTTTACCCATTTATGCCTGCATTGAGCTCCATGGCTTGTGTTTGACTAAGGCCGGGTCTACACTAGGATTTTATATCATGGAATCGTAGAGCAACAGGCTTAGAAGCGACTGCAAGGGTCATCTAGCATTTGTTGTGTCTAAATCATCCATGAAACTTTGTTCCAAAGGTTAATCACCCTCAGTGCTAAAAATTTGTCTGGCTTCACCCTCCAGACATTGAGTCTTGCTCTGTCTTTCTCTGCTAGATTAGAGAGCCCATTATTACCCACAGTTTTCTCCCCTGAAAGTCTCAGATGTTGAACAACTGGGTTAATGGGGAACTCCCTACAGCATGGATTCTCTAACCTGGGTTTCATTGCAACAATGATGGATAACCAGTATCCACACTTGTGTTTCCTGCTGGTGCCTGTTAAGTTTTCCCAAACAAGAAATGTAGGAATTCTTGTTACAGGGAGCACAATGCAATATGGAATTGGCATTAGAAGGGTCAGTTGTTCATAATTCATTTATCTGAATAATGAAAATGGCATTTTTTGGTGTGTGAAGAGCAACCAATCTGCTTCACTCATGAGAACAGCCTCCAGTAGTGCATGTAGTGTCTCATATTAACATTGTCTCTCCATCCAGGCATTTGTACTGCCACCATCACCCTAGACCCTGGGCACATACAGGAAGTCAGGGGAACGTACGGTACATGCAGGAGACACCGTTCTGCCTCAGCGTTGGACACCTTCTCCCCTACTGCATGTCTGATTCCAACACAACCGACTTCACAAACCCCTCCACCTTCATCCTGCTGGGTATTCCTGGGCTGGAGGCAGCATATGTCTGGATCTCCATCCCTTTCTGCACCATGTACATCATAGCCATCTTGGGGAACTTCACCATCCTGTTCATTGTGAAGATGGAAACAACCCTCCATGGGCCCATGTACTATTTCCTCTGCATGCTGGCCGTCACCGACCTTGTCCTGTCTACGTCCACCCTGCCCAAAACCCTTAGCATCTTTTGGTTCAATTCCAGGGAAATTGATTTCAGTGCCTGCCTCACCCAGATGTACTTCATTCACTGCTTCTTAGCGATGGAGTCTGGCATCTTTGTGGCCATGGCTTTTGATCGTTATGTGGCCATCTGTGATCCTCTGAGATATTCCACCACCCTGACTAACCCTTTGGTGGCCAAGATTGGCCTTGCTGTGTTGCTGCGTGGCGGCATGTTCATACTGCCCTATCCTTTCCTGGCAAGGCAGTGGCCATATTGCAGAACCAACATCATCCACCACTCATACTGTGAACACATGGCTGTGTTGAAGCTGGCCTGTGCTGACATCCGTGTCAGTAGTTACTATGGCCTCTTTGTGGCCTTCTTGGTCACTGGTCTGGATGTGTTTTGTATTGCCTTGTCCTATACCGAGATCCTCAGGGCCATCTTCAGACTCCCCACAAAGGAAGCCCGGCTCAAGACTTTTGGGACCTGCGTCTCCCACCTCTGTGTTATTTTAACCCTTTATATCCCGGCTCTCTTCTCCTTCCTCACACACCGGTTTGGCCACAATGTGCCCCTGCATTTCCACATTCTCTTTGCCAACATGTTTCTTCTGGTGCCCCCCATGCTAAACCCAGTCATCTACGGTGTAAGGACCAGACAGATCCGGGACAAGCTCCTCCGGCTTGTTACTCATAAAGGGATGAAAGTTTTCTCCTGGTGCTCTGGCTCTCAGACTGAGTTTCACGCAGAGCTGGTTGGTGATATTGGGCTAATCCCTCTTCCCTGAATCACTGTCTGGAGAGTGAAGGTGACTTTAAGCCCTTTCCTGACCTTATTGTGCTGTGTCTGTGTGCCAAACTGGGGAATCGATCTATGTACAATTCATTAACTCATAGGGATGCCACCTTTCCAATTTCTGTTAACTGGACCCCTGAGATGCTGCCCAACTCCTTCCTCCAATCCCCACCCCTGATGCACATCTCACCTCGAGACTCCTCCCACTTCTGCACCCTTTCCCCCAAGGTCACACTCCTGTTGATCGCTCCTCTCCTGCCTTCCCCGTCACTCTCTAGATCGTCTCCAGCCTTCCCAGAGCTGAGCTAATCTCAGTGTCTGTGTTCATAGAATCATAGAATCATAGAATATCAGGGTTGGAAGGGACCTCAGGAGGTCTTCTAGTCCAACCTCCTGATCAAAGCAGGACCAATTCCCAACTGAATCATCCCAGCCAGGGCTTTGTCAAGCCTGACCTTAAAAACCTCTAAGGAAGGAGATTCCACCACCTCTCTAGGTAATGCATTCCAGTGCTTCACCACACTCCTAGTGAAATAGTGTTTCCTAATGTGGAAGCAGAGAAAAGAACTGACAGAAGGGAACTGCAATGCATGATGGTTGTTAGCAAGAGTCAGGCTTCGTAAAAGGGAACTGCAATGCATGATGGTTGTTAGCAAGAGTCAGGCTTCGTTAGCAAGAGACAGTCTTTGTTAGCAAGAGTCAAGCTAGCTGTGACCCTGATAACCCTGATAACGCGAGATTTGTAGAAGCGAGGATTGTGTGAGACGGATGAGAAAGAGCTGTGTAAGAAGTCATTGTGACCTCAGTATAGATAAGGTATAGAAACTAATTGTATGTAGGCAAGAGTCAAAACAAGTAAGGAAATGAGATATCAAGATGGCCTATGTATAAACAAAATGCTGCTGTCCCTCATTATTTCTGTAATGAAAGGTATAAATGCTTGCTGTAATTAGTTACCTGAGAGAGACCTGCTTAGCTCTCTCCTCTGCACATGTGAGAGTTAATAAAGCATCTGACTTGCTGTACCTAACAAAATAGTGAGAACTCAGTTTTTCTCCGACAATTTGGGGGCTCGTCCGGGATGGCAATGCCCACTGAGGCAACGGCAGCTGCTACGGATCGTTCCCCTTCGAACCCCATGGCGCCACAATAGAGGTAAGAGACCTTTTGAAATCTCTATTGGGGTGTCGGAGGAGGACTGTCCGTGGGGCCGTCTGCCCCTGTTGGGCTCACGCCATCCAAACTTATTGACTGTGCAGCAAGGTCAGATGCTGAGCGGCGTAATAGGGGAATTGTTTGCCGCCCCCTGTAAGCATATGCTAGGTGCATAGGGTTTGCACCTGTATTGAGGAGTTGTTACTGCCTCAAGAGGGGTTTTTACCGCCTCACGTGATGCATCGAGGTACTTGGGAATAGTACCTGGAGGTACTCAGGAGTAGTACCTGGTATAAGGCCTTGGTATGTTGGTGTGTGTAGTCTGTGTGTGTGTGTGTGTGTGTACACAGTGTGAATTGAGTGTTACCGGAAGACGCCCAGAGTACTCTGCGAAGTCTTTTGGCTCGTGACCAGAACTACTCTAACGCAAGCCCGGTAACTAGAGGATCTTTTAGGAGATCCGACCCATGTAGGTTGACTCGGCCTGGCATCGTCCGGCGAGGAGGCTACCTGGGTCTAGGAGTGTGTGCACCCATCTTCCCTCCCCTTTTTCCTCTCCGTGTGAGCCACTGACAGTCTGACCATCTCACTGGATGCAACAGAGTAAGCGGCGCTTTCTCTCTGAGATTAGCCGACGCTCTTTGCTGAAGGGAGGTGTAGGGGGTCATGGCTATCCTCGTTAGTCACTCCTGTGTGAATACCCTGTAGGGAGAATCCTTAGTTTATGAGCCGCTAGCGCGGACAGGGCATCCTTCCCCTTTAAGTGTGTGATTGGAAAATGGGTGGGGGACAGTCTAAGTCTTCCCTCTCACCCCCTAAGGGTACCCCAGCTTATTTCATGTACGTACATTATGGCCCGAAAACCTGCAGGTATTTAAATAGTTGGAATCTTTACACGCGTGCTAATCCATATAAACAATGTCCACTAGAAGGTACCTTTGATTTAGACAAACTTAAATACCTTAAAGAAACTCTGGCTGCACCAAAAGCCTCTGATACACAGTGGGAGCAATTTGTCTGTTGGTGGGAGGAAGCAACAAAGAGACTCCACGAGTCTCGAGTGCGGAGTCTAAAGGACTCCCAGGAAAAGTTAAAAGCCCAAGTGCAACATTTACAGCTTAAATGCAAGGCATCCAGCTGTCTACCCCCTAGAGCGATTCCTTCTGCTCCTGTGTATCCTAATCCCGTTCAAGCAATTCCTTCTGCTCCCCTTTATCCCCAATTAGTTAGATCTGACAGTGAGGAGGAAACTGCTGAGGATATTTTAGATTTCTTCAGTAACATTCAGCAGCAGCAGCAGCCCGTGCTGCCTCCTCCCCCTGCACAGCATGGGTCTGCTAACGAATCTCACCCGGCAGTGCCAGTTTCACCACCGCATGTATCAGCTGCACACATTGTTCTCTCTTCCCCTGGGAGAGAAGCATCCTCTTCACCACAAAGAGGTGATTCTGAGCCTCCCAGTAGCTCCCCTGATTCTAATCCCTCTGAGGAAAGTACCCGTTATCTTACTAGAAGTGTGGCACATGCACTCCAGGTTCCTTTAAGAGGCCTGGAACTATTTCTCAAATGCGTACTTTTCTTGGCATGACTGGGTACTGTAGACAATGGATTTTAGGCTATGCAACAATGATTAAACCCTTACAGGATCTGACTAAGTCAGGTACCCCTGAGCCTCTTCCTTGGTCTCCAGAGGCTGAACAAGCTTTTGTTGCTATCAAGCAAAGTCTGTCCAGTGCACCAGCCCTGGGACTTCCTGATTACGCTAAACCATTCACTCTTTTCTGTCATGAGCGTAATGGGTTTGCTTTGGCTGTATTAACGCAAAGGCACGGAGACAAACACCGTCCCATTGCTTATTACAGTACTGCCCTAGACGCTGTGGCAGCTGGATTTCCCCCTTGCCTGCGTGCTGTAGCTGCAGCAGCTCTTGCTGTTCAGGTATCTGAATCTATTGTCTTAGGATCTCCTTTGATTGTTGCTGTCCCTCATGCTGTGGCTGCTCTCTTGTTAAAATCTAAGACACAGCATCTATCCACTTCTCGTCTCACAAAATATGAGCTTGTCTTGTTGTCTTCATCTCATATTACTTTGGCTCGTTGCCCTGTTCTAAATCCTGCCTCCTTGTTGCCTGGGCCCGAAGACGGAGACCCACATGACTGTGTGTCTGTGACATCGGTTCTCTCTCGTCCAAGAGATGATTTACTAGATGTGCCTTTGCAAAATCCTGATCTTATTTACTTTGTAGATGGTTCGTGCTTGCGAGATTCTAAGGGCAAATTGGTTGCTGGTTATGCTGTATGTTCTGCACATGCTGTTATTGAAAGTGCTTTTCTTCCTTCTGTGTTCTCTGCTCAAGTGGCCGAACTTGTAGCTTTAACTCGAGCCTGCATTCTTGCTCAGGATCAAGCAGTTACAATCTATACAGACTCTCGTTATGCTTTTGGAGTGGTACATGATTATGGGTTGCTCTGGAAGTATAGAGGTTTTCTTACATCCACTGGTTCTCCTATTAAGAACAGTCTGTATGTCTCTGCTCTTTTAGATGCTCTTTTATTGCCCAAAGCTATAGCTGTCGTGAAATGTACAGCTCACCAGACCCCTCATGATGAAGTTACCCGTGGAAATGCTTTGGCAGACTCTGCAGCCAAAGCCGCGGCCCTTTCTGCACCTCAGGCTGAATATACTTGTGCTTTGATTGAACAGCCTCCACTAGCCTCCCTTGAGGATCTGGCCAAGATCCAGGAAGCTGCACCGGCAGCTGAGAAACGTTTATGGAGTGCTAATGGCTGTATTCTACACCCTGATCATCTTTGGCGTGCCCCAGCTGGTCGCCTGGTTGCACCGAAGATGCTAATGCCCTATCTTGCTCGTGTATACCACGGAATGGCTCACGTGAGCAAAGGGGGGATGGTTGCTGCAGTTAACCGAGATTGGTGTGCATTCGGGTTCCCAGTCATTGCACATCACTACTGTCAACAATGTGTGATTTGTCAGCAGCATAACATTGGTAAAGCTGTTAAAGTTAGGCAGGCAGCTCACCCTCCCCCCTTGGGGACCTTTTGTAAATATTCAGATTGATTTCATTCAACTGTCTAAATGTTGTGGCTATGAATATGTATTGGTTTTGGTGGATGTATTTTCAAATTGGGTTGAAGCTTTTCCCTGCAGGAAAGCAGATGCCAGGACTGTTGTGAAACTTCTGCTTAAAGATTTTGTACCACGATTTGGCATCCCTGTGAGTATCAACAGTGACCGTGGAACTCATTTTACTGGACAGATTGTAAAGGAGTTATGTGCAGCTTTGCAGACTCAACACAACCTTCACTGTCCCCACCATCCGCAGTCTGCTGGGACAGTGGAACGCCAGAATGGAATTCTGAAAAATAAACTGGCCAAGATTTGTGCTGAAACAAACTTGAAGTGGCCAGATGCCCTTCCTCTGGCACTAATGAGTATGAGGGCCACTCCCAATCGAAAGACTGGACTCAGCCCTCATGAGATTCTGACAGGGCGCCCGATGAGACTACCAACTGCGCCCCCACTGACCCTAGCTCAGATGGACATTCATTTAATGGATGACACAATGCTTAAGTATTGTCAGACACTAATGAAATGTGTTAAGTCTTTCTATACACAGGTGAAAGAAGCACTACCCAAGGATCCTGTGCAGCCCTGCCACTCGCTGGAACCAGGAGACTGGGTCTACATAAAGGTCCATCAGCGAAAGACTGCCCTGGCTCCACGCTGGAAAGGTCCTTTCCAAGTCCTGCTAACTACCAACACTGCTGTGAAGTGCCAAGGACTGCCCACCTGGACCCATGCTTCACACTGCAAAAAGACCCCTCCGCCTGGAGAGGATTCTCCAGCAGCTGATCAGCCTGTTTCTCCTGCTAGCTCTGCTGTGCCTCCTGGACAGCAGGGAAAGAGGACAAGGTGAAGTGCTAGTAACCTCTCCCTTGTCCACTGACAGATCTACTGTGCCTTTGAATTCTTTTACAGGAACCACACCAGTACAGGGTGAAGTGCTAGTAACCTCTCCCCTGCACTGTGGTGAATCACAACTGTTTTTGAAGAAGAAAAGAAGAAACACTCGCTCTGCTGAAACCACCAAAGTCCAGAACTTTCTAACTACAAAAGACATTAAGAACTGGCCCTAGTGGAAGAAACGAAGCATTGTTTATTGGCAAGGAGGGAACTGTGGGGAACGTTCCTGGGAATGTGGGGTCCAGTGGTGGGGTGGATTCTTTCCAGGATCAGGGCTTTGTGCTTATGGACAGGTACCTTCAGGATGCACTGCCCTCCCTAATTGGCTTTCAGATGATGAATATCAAAAACGCCTTGCCACCACAAAGACTACACCTACCACTAGTCCCTTGACCCTTGCCACCACCACTGTAACTTATCCAGATACAAACAGTACTACACATTCCAATGAAACTCATTGGCCAAGACTTTCACATCTCAGTGATTTACTGAAATTTTGCTCAGAGAAATTATTCTTTAAAGTTCAAGATAATGTATATGAGCAAACAATTGAATGGAAAACAAATGGATCTGTAGAGATAAAAGTACATGATATCACTACTAGCGAACCCCAAGAATTAATAACTGCAATTGATGGGTTCTATAGTGAAATAGATATGATGATTGTTCCTGGAATTTGTACTGTGTTAAATGAAAGAGGCCCTTATTGTTATTTGATCACCCAATTAGTGAACAATCGAACAAGCACTCAAAGAGTTTGTTCTGCCACTGGAAATTTTACCTGCATAGAAATGATTCCAGTGACTGATAATGTGACTTGTACCTTACTGCAATACACTCCATCTTATACCATTAATGTTAATGCCTCCCGGAAATACATAAAGGTATTTGACCAACAGATGTGGTATAGTACTACACCAAAGAGAGATGTAGTAGGATATCGATGGACTGTGATTAACACCACACTGGGAACTGTTAAATTTTCATTGCCCTTATCCAGTTTCCAGATTACCTCTACATACCCGAACTGTTCACAAGGGGCTGCCATTAGATTAGCACAACAGAGGGCTTAGGTTATTTCTTCTAGAAAGAGAAGAGACTTGACCGGATCCCTGTGGGATGGGGCCAATAGTGCAGCAGCAGTTTGGAATATTTTTAAGAATCAGGAACATGATGAGAAATTGGGCCAACTAGAGAAGGCCATAGGCCTTGTTTCTGGAGCACAACTAACCCAGGTACAGGCTGGAGTTGGTGAGTTACATGTTATCTCCGCCCTTAGTTCTATGACCCAGAAGTTACTGACAGAGATGGTATTGAATATCACTGAGGCTGGGAAGGCATTGCAGTGGGATCTAGCATGCTCAGAGATTCAGGATTTCTTGAATGACCAGCTAATGGCCATTCGGAATGATCTAGAGCACCAGGCTTGGCCCACTGCCCTTACAGACACGTCAGGAGTACCATCTGACCTGTGGCCATGGAGACATACTTGGAAACTTTCTGGGTGGAAGTGTGGACGTTCTCAGTGCTCCTTCCAAGCATATGGACTGGTACAGGGGGTGTGGGCTCCCACATACCGTATCCTGCCGGGTCCATGGGGAGGATGCATATGGGATTGGGTAATTCATCGAAACATCTGGGAAATTAGACCATCTGGTATGCCCAATCGATTTTTAGTTAGTGCTCCTGGGATTACACCTGACATTTGGATGGGGTTAGGTAACCTGTGGACATTCTGGCCATTAGAACCCCCACAGCTTCAGTGTACACGTAAACTGAAGCCAGGAGAAGTTGTCACTGTCTATGACTACGTTTGCTGGGAGGGTAGGGGACAAGGAACTACCCTGACAGGACACTTACTCTTCCAAGCTAATGATAGCTGTGTGTATGTTAAAGACACCATATCACAAGACATACATTTTAATCTCACTACCACTGCAGGCAATCATATCATTTACTGGCCTGCAGATAGAGTTTTTCAAGTAGCCCTTAGGTTCCAGATACCCTTTAATTGGACTAGCTTACTATCTGATAGATTTCAAAATTTGCTTTCATTGTTACCTGAGATTCAGAAAATCTCTGAGGTACAAGGGCAAATTCACATGCTTCAAAATGTATATCAAGTAGAAAAGTATGCCTTTCACACTGCTTATAGAGTATCTACCTTATGTACTAAATATGATGTATTGTGCTTTATGACAAAGGCTGTACAACAACCCCATTATAGTATTGCTATGGGAATGTTATTGCTTGTATTGTTATTAGTTAGTTTAGGATTATGTTACTGTTGTTGTAAAAGACGTAATAATAGTAATACCTTTCATGTTCATGCTAATCATGCATTATCATTGCATCCAATCAAAACCCCTAAGGTTGAAGCATCTGATTTAGAATCTGAAGTCCAGGACTTGATGCAAATAGAGATTTGAGAATGTTTGTTGTACTAGAAGTACAAAAGGGGGGGTTGTGGAAGCAGAGAAAAGAACTGACAGAAGGGAACTGCAATGCATGATGGTTGTTAGCAAGAGTCAGGCTTCGTTAGCAAGAGACAGTCTTTGTTAGCAAGAGTCAAGCTAGCTGTGACCCTGATAACCCTGATAACGCGAGATTTGTAGAAGTGAGGATTGTGTGAGACGGATGAGAAAGAGCTGTGTAAGAAGTCATTGTGACCTCAGTATAGATAAGGTATAGAAACTAATTGTATGTAGGCAAGAGTCAAAACAAGTAAGGAAATGAGATATCAAGATGGCCTATGTATAAACAAAATGCAGCTGTCCCTCATTATTTCTGTAATGAAAGGTATAAATGCTTGTTGAAATTAGTTACCTGAGAGAGACCTGCTTGCTCTCTCCTCTGCACATGTGAGAGTTAATAAAGCATCTGACTTGCTGTACCTAAACAAAACAAGTGAGAACTCAGTTTTTCTCCGACACTAATATCCAACCTAAACCTCCCCCACTGCAACTTGAGACCATTGCTCCTTGTTCTGTCATCTGCCACCACTAAGAACAGTCTAGATCCATCCTCTTTGAAACCCCCCTTCAGGTAGTTGAAAGCAGCTATCAAATCCCCCCTCATTCTTCTCTTCTGGAGACTAAACAATCCCAGTTCCCTCAGCCTCTCCTCATAAGTCGTGTGCTCCAGACCCCTAATCGTTTTTGTTGCCCTCCGCTGGACTCTTTCCAATATTTCCACATCTTTCTTGTAGTGTGGGGCCCAAAACTGGACACAGTATTCCAGATGAGGCCTCACCAATGTCGAATAGAGGGGAACGATCATGTTCCTCAATCTGCTGGCAGGCAATGCCCCTACTTATACAGCCCAAAATGCCGTTGGCAACAAGAGCACACTGTTGACTCATATCCAGCTTCTCGTCCACTGTGACCCCTAGGTCCTTTTCTGCAGAACTGCTATCTAGCCATTCGGTCCCTAGTCTGTAGCAGTGCATGGGATTCTTCCGTCCTAAGTGCAGGACTCTGCACTTGTCCTTGTTGAACCTCATCAGGTTTTTTTTGGCCCAATCCTCTAATTTGTCTAGGTCCCTCTGTATCCGATCCCTACCCTCCAGCGTATCTACCACTCCTTTGAGATTTACTTTGTTCTGTCTGTTTTTACTTGAAACCACTTAAATCCTACTTTTTATACTTAATAAAATCACATTTGTTTATTAATAAACCCAGAGTAAGTGATTAATACCCGGGGGGGGGGGGAGGCAAACAGTCATGCATATCTCTCTTTCAGTGATATAGAGGGCAGACATTATATGAATTTAACCTGTATTAGGTGGTATACCAGCGCATCAAGTGACAGTCTCAAGGGGGTTTTTTGTGACCGAACCCACCACAACGTGGCAGGGCTGACCTAGGAGAGAAGGCCTTAAAAGCCAGAGGCTAATCAACCAAGGGGAGCTAGTGAACAGGGGACTGCAAACAGAGGCATTTGAAGAGGGAGTTTGTTAGAAGGAGTGCTGTGATAGTCACTATGGTTAGGAAGGGACACATCGCCTATGCCAACACTGCTCCTGTCTCCTCTTCCAGCTCCTGTATCCAGACAGACAAGCTGACCATGGATGCCTCTACCCAGACCCTGGTGTGGATTTGCAGACTGTGCCCTGCATTTCCCACTCTCAGAAAGCCAGGTTTGGGGGTGGGGGGGGGGACATTCACTGTGGGAGGTGCCTGCCTGTGGAATCTCTCAGGAAGCAGATGGCAGAGCTGGCACACCACTGGGGGAGGAGAATATGGAAAAGTCAGAGGGAGAACTCTGGCAGCTGGTTACTTCTGGCAGCAGGCAGTGCTGCACCCCTACACCCAACCCATCCACTGTGGTGTTGGACAACCATTACGCTGCCCTAGCAACTAGAGATGAAGAATCATCCCCTGTCTGCTGAACTGGAACAACAGCAGCTCTTGTATCCTGCCCAGGTGACAAAGCAGCCGTATTTAGGGACAGTGCCTGAAGGACATAAATCCACACCGTGTAGAGGTCAAGCATAGGAGTTTATTACACACAGCACTGGTGGAGTGTCACCTGGCTTATTAGGTTCAGAGACACTGTCAATCAATTGATTACAATAGAATATATAGATTTTCCATGGGCGGGGGAAGGTGACGGGGTAGGCAGTTCCACACCCCGGGATAGGTTTTGCAGCACGACAAGGTAGCACATTATCCAATGGTTAGAACGTTACATAATGTCTCCGCCCATGCTCTCAAGTTAGCAAGTTAACATTTAATTCATACTTTGATAAAATATTATTAGTATAAAATACATATGTTGAATTCTGATTTGGAGTCCATAGGAATGGAGCAACTCCTTTGATTGTCCAACAGGTACATTCCTAGGGGTTAAAGCAAAGAAACAGTGAGCGTATATGACAATACAGATTGTCTTTTGTGTGTCTTAAGGCAAGCATTGGTCCCTGGGAAGGGAGGTGGAAGGATGCCATATCTTTATACTGACATGTGCCAACTTTTCATAAACTCAAGGTTGGATCTGTGGGAAGAATGTTTCCCTACAGGAGAAACACAATAGGAACAGGGATCCTTTGTTCAATTTGAAACATTGGATGAAACATAATTATTCAGTTATTGCTTCAACATCTGGCATTTCTACTGACCAAGCAGATCTTAGCAAAGGCAATGTTGTCTTGTTTACCCCAGCTTTTCTCTTAGCTGATCACTATTTACTAGGCCTCTGGTCTCCAGACCAAACTCTGGACTTTGGGTCTGGAAAAGAGCTGGCACAATCCATATACCAGGTTGTTATATAAAATGCACATGGATTTTAACCCTTCAGTGCCACTTTCTTCGAAAGAAGAGGGTAGAGAAAACAATCCCTAAACACAGCTTGTTTCAGCTGACTCCTGTCAGTTAACCGCGACTGACTGGATATCCAATTTTGCAGTCAAAAGAGAAAATCAACAACTAAACAGAAACTATGCTTTGCACCCTGGAATCATCATAGGATATCAGGGTGGGACGGGACCTCAGGAGCAGGAGCGGTGTCAGGGTTTTTGCCGCCCTAAGCGGCAGCGCTCCTCCTCTGAGCATTTGGTGGCGGGGTTCCTTCCACTCCGCATCTTCGGGGCACTTCGGCGGCGGGTCCCGGAGTGAGTGAAGGACCCACCGCCGAATTTCCGCCAAAGACCCGGAGTGGAAGGACCTCCCGCCACTGAATTTCCGCTGAGGGCGGCAAAATGCCACCCCCCAAATCCTGCCGCCCTAGGCGATCGCCTAGGGTCGCCTAGTGGAAGCGCCGGCCCTGCTCAGGGGGTCATCTAGTCTAACCCCCTGCTCATAGCAGGACCCATCCACAACTAAATCCCCAAATCACCTCCTTAAGGATTGAACTCATAACCCTCGGTTCAGCAGGCCAATGCTCACATGACTGAGCTCTCCCTTCCCCTATGAATATATGTACACTTCCTGACAGCGATGATCGCCATGAATGCAGATCAGCCTTTATTAGTAGAGAACTTGCACGTCATAACATCAATGTCGCAGCCTTAAGCAAAACACGCTTCTCTGTTACCAGCCAGTTCAGAGGTTGGAGCACGCTTGTCATATTATTGGGTGGGCCATCCTGAGGGGCATCCAAGACCAGCGGGAGTTGGCTTCGCCATCAGGATGTCACTGGTCCCCCAGCTTGAATTCCAGGCACAGGCCATCAGTCCTCACCTCATGACTGCAAAGCTTAGACTGAAGCTTGGCAGTGCCTTGCACTAGTTTGTGTATACACACCCACATTGCCTGCTGCAGACAACGAAAAGGAGGCTTTCTACGAGAGCCTGAATTCAGTGATCTCTTCACAATACCTTTTAAGTGTTGGTCAAGACTTCACCACATGGCACAAGGTGCTTGGACATCATGGTATTGGAAGCGACAACTCAAATGGCACCCTTTTTCTTCAAATCGCAAGCACAGCCTTCCAACAGGCAAACAAATACAAAGCGACTTGGCTGCACCCTCAGTCTAAGCATTGGCATATGATTGATTATTTCATTACAAAACAAAGAAACATCTCTGATGTTAAGTTGACTTATGCAATGTGTGACACAGGCTCCAGGTCTGACCATTGCTTCTTATTCTGCCACCGCTTAGAACAGCCTAGCTCTATCCACTCTGGAATCCTCCTTCAGGTAGTTGAAGGCTGCTATCAAATCCCCCCCTCACTCTTCTCTTCTTCAGGCTAAATAACACAAGTTCCCTCAGCCTCTTCTCGTAAGTCATATGCCCCAGTCCCCTAATAATTTTAGTTGCCCTCCACTGGACTCTCTCCAATTTGTCCACATCCTTTCTGTAGTGGGGGGCCCAAAACTGGACATAATACTCCAGGTGTGGCCTCACCAGTGCTGAATAGAGGGGAATAATCACTTCCCTCGATCTGCTGGCAATGCTCCTACTAATGGAGCCCGATAGGCCGTTAGCCTTCTTGGCAACAAGGGCACACTGCTGACTCATATCCAGCTTCTCATCCACTGTAATCCCCAGTCCCTTTTCTGCAGAACTGCTGCTTAGCCAGTCAGTCCCCAGACTGTAGCAGTGCATGGGATTCTTCCTTCATAAGTGCAGGATCTGCACTTGTCCTTGTTGAACCTCATAGGATTTTTTTTGGCCAATCCTCCAATTTGTCTGACTCCTGGGGAGGACTGCCTGCACTCCAGGACATGGAGGCCAGCCAGCCAGAGACGGAGCTCTACACAGATGCTCGAGATGCCATGGAGCACAGAGACCCAGAGCTGGCAAACTGCGGAGAGTCGGGTAGTAAGTGATGCAGGGAAACTTGGCGGGAAAGTGGCTGCAGGACTAGAGAAAGGCTCAGTGTGTTTCGGAAGAACTCTGCCAGGTAAGTGGAGTGGGGCAACCCCACCAGTCACAGGGCCCTGGGGTGGGACACACTAGACAATGAGGGACCAGTTCCCCTTATCTTGGTTCAAATGTTTGGACATTTCGTCTTTTGGAACGGAGTTCTGATAGCATGGATTCGTCTCCCCATACAGCGATCAGATCCCATACCTCCCATTCAGTCCATGCTGGAGCTCTTTTGTGATTCTGGGACTCCATCATGGTCACCTTTGCTGATGAGATCTGCACTCACCTGCAGATTGCCATGCTGGGCAAACAGGAAATGAGATTCAAAAGTTCGTGGGGCTTTTCCTGTCTACCTGGCCAGTGCATCTGAGTTGAGAGCGCTGCCCAGGGCAGTCACAATGGAGCACTCTGGGATAACTCCTGGAGGCCAATACCATTGAATTGCGACCACACTACCCCACACAATACCCCAAATTTGACCCGGAAAGGTTGATTTCAGCACTAATCCCCTCATCGAGGGAGGAGTACAGAAATCAATTTTAAGAGCCCTTCAAGTAAAAAAAAACGGCAGCGGCGTGTGGACAGGTACAGGGTTAAATCGATGTAACACTGCTAAATTCAACTTAAACTTGTAGTGTAGACCAGGGCTAAAACTCAGATGCCCAGCTCTCAATGGGGTCTAAAACTCAAATAAATCTGTTTTACCCTGTATAAAGCTTATGCAGGGTAAACTCATAAATTGTTCGTCCTCTATAACACTGATAGAGAGATATGCACAGCTGTTTGTCCCCCAGGTATTAATACATACTCTGGGTTAATTAATAAGTAAAAAGTGATGTTATTAAATACAGAAAGTAGGATTTAAGTGGTTCCAAGTAGTAACAGACTGAACAAAGTGAATTACCAAGCAAAATAAAATAAAACACGCCAGTCTGAACCTAATACAGTAAGAAACTGAATATAGATAAAATCTCACCCTCAGAGATGTTCCAATAAGCCTCTTTTACAGACTAGCCTCCTTCTAGTCTGGGTCCAGGAATCACTCACACCCCCTGTAGTTACTGTCCTTTCTTCCAGTTTCTTTCAGGTATCCTTTGGGGTGGAGAGTCTATCTCTTGAGCCAGCTGAAGACCAAATGGAAGGGTCTCCCAGGGGTTTAAATAGACTTTCTCTTGTGGGTGGACACCCCTCCTTCCCCCTGTGTAGAATCCCAGCTATAAGATGGAGTTTTGGAGTCACATGGGCAAGTCACATGTCCATGCATGACTCAGAACTTACAGGTAGCAGCCATGGTTCACATGCTACCTTTAACGTCCTCAAGTAGACTTCTTATGTGGATTGGAGACTTCCAAGATCCATTGTCTGTTAAGAGTTTCTTGATTGGGCACTTAACTTGCACATTCTTTTCTCAAGAAGCTGACCAAATGCATTACTAAAGCTACTTAGAAATCAAGCAAGTACACAGCCAATATTCATAACTTTGAACACAAAAATGACACATACATACAAATAGGAGGAATAGATTCAGTAGATCATAACTTTACAGAGAAATGCTACATGACATATGTAGCATAAAACATATTCCAGTTATGACATATTTATACTGCTAAGCATATTTCCATAAAGCATTATGGGTGGCACCATCCTCCTGAACTTACTGACAGAGACTTGGACACTGTCCACGGTGGAGGCAGTACATGTAAAATCCCTGTTTCATAGAATCAGAGAATATCAGGGCTGGAAGGGACCTTAGGAGGTCATCTAGTCGAACCCCCTTCTCAAAGCAGGACCAGTCCCCAACTAAATCATCCCAGCCAGGGCTTTGTCAAGCCTGACCTGTTTGTCTTTGGGCACACTCCCTTTCAGTTCCTTTAAACCAAACAATGTCATTCATAAGTGTTCTAACAAGTTTTGGGGTTCCTGGTCCCAGGGTACCTGAAAACAGGTTGGGGTGTAGTATTGCATTGCAGACAGCAATATCTGTTAAAGTATAGGTGTCTTGGCATTTAGCCACCAATGCCATAAGGTGGTGTGCCTCAGTTTCCCCTTGTACACAGCAGCATGGGCCTGTTATGCTTTTACTCTTGTGCCAAGTTTCCAGCCTGTTTACAGGTATAAACGGAAAAGTAACATGCTTGTGGGGATGTCTTGTCACCCTCCCTAGCATGTACAACAGTTTCTTCCACAAATCAGGTATGTTCCACATCTTGAAAGGGTTTACCTCTAGTATTAACTCCTTTTTCTTGACCCATAGATGAAGTAGCAAAAGACACAAGATTCACAGCAAATCTATGGTGGACAGGCTTTGTTCACACAATTTGGCTTGTTTAGTGTCTATTCCCTTTTTCACTTCCTTTGTGTGCCTTGATAGGTGCCCTGATGCAGATTCTTCTGCCTCTTTGGAGAAGGCTTTCAATTCAGGCCTGTGTTTGAGACTTTGGTAAGAAAAGGGTGTACTGCCACCACGCCTGCCCTCAGTCCCTCCCTCTGGAATTTCTCTTGGCTGGATCCCACACACTTGTGAAGTTTCCCTAAGGCAAAGTTTTTCTTCCTCCTGCCTTGAAGAGACAGTTTTATCTCTTGCAAGCATAGCAGGAACATTTTTCAATGGAGTGCTTTCGATTGGTAAGATCCCTTTGGACACCCCATTTTCTGTTCCTAACAGGTTACCTGGACGGACTCCCACCTCCAGGAGATCTGATCCCTAGTTTCCCTTAAAACCTGATCCATGGGAGAGGGGTCTGACATTTTAAATGCAGACTTTTCACCCTCCTCCTGGGAAAGTTCCTCCCTACAAAAGGTGGGTGGACTCTCCAGCCCATCCTCACCTTCCATCTGGACTTCCCTCTCTGGACTCCCCTCTGGGTCAGACACTCCTGTGTCCCCCAAAAGGGAAGGTGACCCTGCTCCAGCTGTGAGCTCACAGCAGCCAGCTATGACAGGTCCTTTACAGGCCAGCAAAATTCCCCCCTCTTTCACTCAGGTTGGGCTTGCTTCCAGCTACAGAGTCCGTGGGGTCTGTTCCCACTGCAGGGGTCACCAGGACCCCAACTTCCACCTTCAGGACACATGTCTCTGTGCACCCCAGGGCAGGCCCTGTCCCCTGCTGACCTGCAACTTCCTGGCAGTCAGCAGCTGGGGTGGCCCCCCTGCTACAAAGTGGTACATTCCCCTTCCCCGGGGAAATGATTACGGGACAGGAGCTGGCTTCGTCCAGCCCCTCCCTCTGGAACTTCCCTTGAGCCCCAGGAATACAGGAACTGGCTACAACCATCTCTTCCCCAAAAGCTGCATTTTTCACTGCTACAGAGGAATTTAAGAGACTCCCTCCCATCCCCCCAGCAGTCCATGTAACTTCATTCCCCCCCGGGGGGGGCTTTTAGCACAAGATTCCTTCTCACTGCTAACCAACCCTGGGACAGATTCTGCCACATTAAAGAAATCATTCCCTAGTAGAAGTGGTGCAAAATTGTGTGCCACTGTTGCAACAGTCAGCTCAGCCTGCAAATGACCAATTTCCATGTGTACCTTGACTAAAGGTGCAAGGACTTTGTAACCTCCCACCAGTTCTAATTCTGCCATTTTCCCTGGCAACAAATCCTGCTCCTGGATCAGGTCCCTCCTGACCACAGAATTTCTGCCCCTGTGTCCCTCAATCCAAGAAGCACTTTTCCATTCAGTTTAACAGCATGCATATGCTCACTGCTTGGTTGTGGAGAAGCAAGCTTTACAAATCCTGTGTGGAAAGAGGCAGCAGCCGGGCTCTGAGAAGCAGCAGCTTCATGTGTTACTTGCTGCCTGTTTCCACTCAGCCAAGGACAATTATTCCTCAGGTGCCCAGTGGATTTACAATTATAGCATCTCTTGGGCCCCTCAATTTGTACAGGAGATTTGGGACGAGTACCAGGGGAATGGGGAGGTGAACGCCCAGCCTCCTTTTTCCCAGGGGTAAAACGGTGATTCTGCTTCCCTCAACCCTGTACCCCTCTGCCAGTGGTTTATGTTTAATTGAAGCTTGTGCTTGCTCATAAGACTCTGCAAACCCAGCTAATTCACCCACTGCATCCACCTTTTTGTCCCACAAATACTGTTTTACATCATCACTGCACATATTCAGGAACTGCTCCTGAGCAATCAAATCACACATTTCTTCCAAGCTTGTAATGCCTTCCCCCCTCACCCACTTATCTACCAAATCTCTCATTTCATTTACATAAACCACATTACTCAATCCAGATTCCTTCTTAAGACTCCTGAATTTAACCCTGTAGGTTTCAGGTGTAACCTGAAACTGTTTGAAAACCAAGTATCAGAGGGGTAGCCGTGTTAGTCTGAATCTGTAAAAAGCAACAGAGGGTCCTGTGGCACCTTTGAGACTAACAGAAGTACTGGGAGCATAAGCTTTCGTGGGTAAGAACCTCACTTCTTCAGATGCAAGTGAAGAATCTGAAGCAGTGAGAAGGAATCTTGCATCTGAAGAAGTGAGGTTCTTACCCACGAAAGCTTATGCTCCCAGTACTTCTGTTAGTCTCAAAGGTGCCACAGGACCCTCTGTTGCTGTTTGAAAACCAGTTCCTTAAATTTACCATAGTTCGAAGCATCGTTAATAGGCAACGTATTGAATATGTCCAGAGCTCTGCCAGTCCATTTTACTATCAATGTGGTCATCTTTTGATCTTGAGGGATTGCCTGGAGGGTGCACAGTCTCTCAAAGGTGATGAAATATTTGGCAATATCACTGGATTCATCATACTGTGGACACAGTTGCTCCCGTTTGTGGATTTTTGAGGAAGTGGAGCCAGCAGCTGGAGGGTTTTGTCCCTTCAGCCCCATAACATCCAGTTCATGCTTCTGGGCCACAATCTGGGCCTGTATTTCTCTGTCTCTTAACTCCAGGCTCTTTTGTCCCTGGCTGCCTCTGCCTCCATAGCTCTCTTGTGGACAACCTCCTCCCTGGCTGTGTCATTTGTATTTGTTTTAATTGCATCCATCTTCTATGTTCATCATCTTTCTCAGCCATTTGCAACCTGTGCAGTTCTACCTTTTTCGGAGCCTCGCTCTCACTCATGTTGCTGATTTTCCTGCCTCTATTTCCTTCCCCGAAATAAGCAAACGGAAAATAACGAACTAGTAACCACTTTGTCTGTTCTCCAGCCACCACACCCAAAACTCACTTAAAATCACTACCAGTATCTCAAAGCAATCAGCTGTGCACAGACCCTGCTCGACTACGCCACTGTGACGGGTTGGATCACAGAAAACCCATTGGGAGCTGGGCATCTGAGTGTTAAATGAAAATGGCTTATGAAGTGTTCTTGTCTCTAAGTCTGCAGCTGTTAGGGGACATGGGTCAGACCTGGGTCTGGATTTGCAGCAGGCTAGCGAGTCTGGCTGAAACCAGGCAGGGCTCCAAAGTCCTAAGCTGCCAGGGGAAACAGGCTCAGGGGTAGTCTCAGCACATCAGTTGGCAGTTTCCAAGGGGTTTTCTGTGATCCAACCCATCACACTGGGGTCCACCAGGACACCGCTGAGCAGGGAGGTCCATGGGGATTAGTACCGAGGGAGGTAAAGCTTGCAGGCTGGGGAGGCTGCAGACAACGGGCACGTGCTTTCCTCAGCCACTCTCAGGAGTGACCTCTGTTCTCACGGCTGCTCCTCATGGCCCACGCTGGTTCCATGACTTGTGGCCCACGCCTGGTCCATGGCCTGCGTCTTTCCGTGACTCATGCCTGTTCCGTGAGTGAAGGGCTCTGGGGTCAGAGAGCTCTGTACCGGGGGCCATCTGATTGACTGTTTCACTGCACGCAGGGAGGAGGCAGCGTTCTGAGGCCATTACCGAAATTGCTGGGGCCCCTCCCTTTGGAAGCTGGGTTCTGTTCTCTTCCTATGTCCCTGAATCTGGCAGGGGAGCAGCGGAGCCTGCGGTGGTGATCAGCTGGGACACAGGAGGTGCCAGGCTGCACGACACCAGAGCTCTGAGCAGCCCTGTGTCCCGTCTGATGGAGTCTAGAACCGGCTGCTGGGGTTAGAGCGGATCACAAACGGAAGAGGAGTCAGCAATATGATGCAGCAGCAGAAAAGGCTGATCTGATTCTGAGGTGTGTCAATAGGGAGGTAACTGTCCTGCTCTGCTCAGTGCTGGTGAGGCCCCCGCTGGAGTTCTGGGGCCAGTTCTGGGAACCACAATTCAGGAAGGATGTGGACAGTTTGAACGAGTCCAGAGCAGAGCAACACCGATGATGAAAGGTTTAGAAAACCTGTGTAAAGGTTAAAACAACTGTAGCCTTGAGAGAAGACTGAGAACAGTCTTCACCTGTGCTATGGGATCTTATAAAGAGGGCAGGGATCAATTGTTCTGCACATCCCCTGGAGGCAGGACAAGAAGTAACAGGTTTAATCTGCAGCAAGGGAGATGTAGGTCTGATGTTAGGAAAAATCGAACTCTCAGGGGAGTTAAGCTCCGGAACAGGCTCCCAAGGGAGGTCGTGGGGTCTCCATCACTAGACGTGTTTAAACACAAGTTGGACAAACCCCTGGTCTGGGATTACATGGCCCTGCCTCAGCGCAGGGGGCTGGGCTGGATGACCTCTTCCAGCCCTGCACTTCTATGATTCTCCCCCATCCTGTGTCCCTGATCCCGGGTCTTAGTCTCCCTGCCTGAGGATTCACCACACGCAGCACTCCTGGGCCACCCGCATGATCCGACATTGCCACCTCTCAGACTGGCCCCCAAGGACCCACCTCTATGGGCTGTGGGTGAAACTGGCACCAGATGCTGCCTAG
Source organism: Chrysemys picta bellii (assembly GCF_011386835.1). Classification (NCBI taxonomy): domain Eukaryota; kingdom Metazoa; phylum Chordata; order Testudines; family Emydidae; genus Chrysemys; species Chrysemys picta. The sequence goes on from NC_088791.1 coordinate 357,511,274, forward strand.
CCCAGCCTGGGATCCCAGCTGGGTGTGTCTCATGGGGAGCACAGGCTCTCTCCCTCTGCCTGTCGGGGAGTTGTCAGACTGGGCCCGCGCTGGGCAGGCTGGAACGAGGTCAGAGCTTTCCCTGTGCTTGGGGCAGTCAGCACATGGGGTGGGGCCAGGCCCATCTCTCCTCTTTGCATGGCTTTGGGCTGTCCTCTGTGGGAGGCTCATTCTCCCCCTCCCTGAGCTCCACACTCCTGGGGGGACAGACTCCCAGCAGCAGCAAGTCCTGACCCACAGCATGGGCAGAGCCGGTGGGACCACTAACTCTCCCTGCTCCCCTGCGTCTGCAAACACAGGGAGCTGGGGAGGGATGCTCAGGGGTTATTTGGGGCTGGAGATGTTTTTCTGTCTGGAAGGCCGTGCTCAGTTCCCTGGAGGCCAGGCAGGGAGGCTGCTCCATGGGGGTTCCTGGGATATGTTAATAACACTCCCGGGTTCCCAGGTGAGCAGTCGTGGCTCTCAGACATTCCACGGCGTGCCAGAATCCAGACGCTCACGGAGAATCCTCTCTCTGCTCTCAGGGTGAGTTTGCTGCCTGCCATATCCCAGCCGAGGCTGGGCTGGGCAAGGCGATAGCGAAGTGACATGGGGGGGACTCAGAGAGGGAGGTGCAGGAATCGGTGATTTTCTGGCAGGGGGTCTGATTCCATTGGCCTGGGTTTTCTTCCCAGACCATAAAACGTCAGCAGAGGAGTGAGAACTCAGGGCCAGGTCACCCAGCTGTGCTCCGTCTGGGACTCACGCTAACAGCTCTCACTCAGCCGCAGCATTTCATCCTGAGTGGCTTTATTTGTGGACTCCTGAGCTCTGCAGATAGCCGGGTCCTCAACGCTGGCAGGCAGCATGGGGTATGTAACCCCGGAGACCCGGCCGAGCCCACCCCTGGCCTGGAGACCTCTCCTAAAGGGGTAATCGACTGCTGTCAATATCAGAAAAGTGATTCCAGGGGCTACTTAGCACCTGAAAATTCATTTCTTCATAGGCATAATCTGACTTCTATATTGGGGGGACAGCACTCTCCTCAGCCAGCCACCCCACCTGCCTGGGAGGGGGGGAGGGGGGCACAACCAGAAATGATAACTCAAGGGGGGGCTCAGATCAAAAAGTCTCAAAATAACTGAGGGTGCCAGCAGGGGGTAGCTCAGGGTGCAGGGACAGGGTAACTAGGAGCTTTGTGCAGACAGGGGGTAGCTCAGGGTGCAAGAAGCGGACAGCTAGGGTCTCTGTGTGGGCAGGGGGTAGCTCAGGGTGTAGGGACAGGGTAGCTAGGGGCTTTGTGCAGACAGGGGGTAGCTCAGGGTGTAGGGACAGGGTAGCTAGGGGCTTTGTGCAGACAGGGGGTAGCTCAGGGGGTAGGGACAGGGTAGCTAGGGGCTGTGTGCAGACAGGGGGTAGCTCAGGGTGTAGGGACAGGGTAGCTAGGGGCTTTGTGCAGACAGGGGGTAGCTCAGGGTGTAGGGACAGGGTAGCTAGGGGCTGTGTGCAGACAGGGGGTAGCTCAGGGTGCAGGGACGGGAAGTTCAGGGTGCAGGGAGGGGCTAGCTGGCGTGGCAGTCACTGGAATCTCCTTTTCTCACATCGCCCAGACCTACCTCCTGACTAAACCCTTCCCCACCCCCTGCCCACATACAGCCCCTAACTACCCCCTGCCTCCACGCTAAGCTACCCCCTTCCTGCACACAGTCCCAGCTACCCCCTCTCTTCACCCTGCCCTACCCCCTGCCCACACACAGCCCCTAACTATCCCCTCTCTTCACCCTGCCCTACCCCCTGCCCACACACAGCCCCTAACTATCCCCTCTCTTCACCCTGCCCTGCCCCCTGCCCACACACAGCCCCTAACTATCCCCTCTCTTCACCCTGAGCTACCTCCTGCCTGCACACAGCTCTAGTAACCCCCTACCAACACCCCGAACGCAGTTTTCAAACTTTTTGAGCTGAGCTCCCCTGCCTCTGCCTACCCCTCCCAACTCCAGCCCCACCCCTGATATCCTGCTGCCCCTGTACAGTCCAAAGCCAGAAGGGACCATTGTGATCACCTCGTCTGACCCCCTGCACAGCCCAGGCCAGAGCTCTGCCCGAAACAATCCTAGAGCAGAACGGTTAGAACAAATTCCCGTTTTGATTTAACAACTGTCAGTGATGGAAAATCCACCAGGACCCTTGGGAAATTGTTCCCACGGTTAATTACTGTCCCTGTTAGACAAATTCAGACTGGAAATAACGAATATGTGTTTATCTTCAAATTCTACCAGTGGATCATGGTAGCCCTTTCTTGGCTAGACTGAAGAGCCCTTTCTTAAATATTTGTCCCCCATGTCGATACTTATAGACTGATCAAGTCACCCCGCAACCTTCTCTTTGGTAAGTGAAATAGTTTGAGTCCTTGAATAGTGGGCCTTGGAACTGGACACAGGATTCCAGCAGCGGGTGCAGCAGTGTCAGATACAGAGGGGAAATCACCTCTTGACCCCCCATGCAGCACAGAATCGCGTTAGCTCTTTGGGCTCACACTGCAGGCTCCTGTTCAGCTGATTATCCACATCCCCCAACAGTTTTTCAGAGTCGCGGCTTCCCGGGATAGGGCCAGGGCCCCGATGGTGTAAGGATGACCTGCGTTCTCTGTTCCCAGATGAATGAATTTACATTTAGTCCGATTAAAATGTTTGTTCCCAGGTTACCAAGCGATCCTGATTGCTCGGAATCCATGACCTGTACTCTTCATTATTTACCCCTCCCCCATATGTCTGTCATCTCCAAACTTCATATGGGCGGAAATTCTGTTCCAGAAAGGATGGAGCTCGGCTGTTCTCAGTGGCGGCAGATGACAGAACAAGGAGCAATGGTCTCAAGTTGCAGTGGGGGAGGTCTAGGTTGGATATTAGGAAACACTATTTCACTAGGAGGATGGTGGAGCCCTGGAATGGGTTACCTAGGGAGGTGATGGATTCTCCATCCTTAGAAGCTTTTAAGGCCCGGCTTGACAAAGCCCTGGCTGGGAGGATTTAGTTGTGGTTGGTCCTGCTTTGAGCAGGGAGTTGGACTAGATGACCTCCTGAAGTTACTTCCGATGTGTAGAAAGAATAGTAAATATGGCAGCTGACCAGCTTGGCTTAAAGGTGAAATCCTTGCTGATCTTAAACACAAAAAAGAAGCTTACAAGAAGTGGAAGATTGGACAGATGACCAGGGAGGAGTATAAAAATATTGCTCAGGAATGCAGGAGTGAAATCAGGAAGGCCAAATCACACTTGGAGTTGCAGTTAGCAAGTGATGTTAAGAGTAACAAGAAGGGTTTCTTCAGGTATGTTAGCAATAAGAAGAAAGTCAAGTAAAGTGTGGGCCCCTTACTGAATGAGGGAGGCAACCCAGTGACAGAGGATGTGGAAAAAGCTAATGTACTCAATGCTTTTTTTGCCTCTGTCTTCACGAAGAAGGTCAGCTCCCAGACTGCTGCACTGGGCAGCACAGTATGGGAAGGAGGTGACCAGCCCTCTGTGGAGAAAGAAGTGGTTTGGGACTATTTAGAAAAACTGAACGAGCACAAGTTCATGGGGCCGGATGCGCTGCATCCGAGGGTGCTAAAGGATTTGGCGGGTGAGATTGCAGAGCTATTGGCCATTATCTTTGAAAACTCATGGTGATCGGGGGAGGTCCTGGATGACTGGAAAAAGCCTAATGTAGTGCCCATCTTTAAAAAAGGGAAGAAGGAGGATCCGGGAAACTACAGGGTAGTCAGCCTCACCTCAGTATCTGGAAAAATCATGGAGCAGGTCCTCAAGGAATCAATTCTGAAGCACTTGGAGGAGAGGAAAGTGACCAGGAACAGTCAGCATAGATTCACCGAGGGCAAGTCATGCTTGACTGACCTAATTGCCTTCTATGAGGAGATAACTGGCTCTGTGGACGAGGGGAAAGCAGTGGATGTGTTATTCCCTGACTTTAGCAATAAAACTTTTGATACAGTCTCCCACAGTATTCTTGCTGGCAAGTTAAAGAAGTATGGGCTGGATGAATGGACTGTAAGGTGGATAGAAAGCTGGCTAGATCGTCAGGCTCAACGGGTAGTGATCAATGGCTCCATGTCTAGTTGGCAGCCGGTTTCAAGCGGAGTGCCCCAAGGGTCGGTCCTGGGGCCGGTTTTGTTTAATATCTTTATTAATGATCTGGAGGATGGTGTGGACTGCACTCTCAGAAGTTTGCAGATGACACTAAACTGGGAGGAGTGGTAGATATGCTGGAGGGTAGGGATAGGATACAGAGGGACCTAGACAAATTAGAGGATTGGGCCAAAATAAACCTGATGAGGTTCAACGAGGACAAGTGCAGAGTCCTGCATTTAGGATGGAAGAATCCCATGCACTGCTACAGACTAGGGACCGAATGGCTAGGAAGCAGTTCTGCAGAAAAGGACCTAGGGGTCACAGTGGACGAGAAGCTGGATATGAGTCAACAGTGTGCTCTTGTTGCCAAGAAGGCTAATGGCATTTTGGGCTGTATAAGTAGGGGCATTGCCAGCAGATCGAGGGACGTGATCATTCCCCTCTATTTGACATTGGTGAGGCCTCATCTGGCGTACTGTGTCCAGTTTTGGGCCCCACACTACAAGAAGGATGCGGAAAAATTGGAAAGAGTCCAGCGGAGGGCAACAAAAATGATTAGGGGGCTGGAGCACATGACTTATGAGGAAAGGCTGAAGGAACTGGGATTGTTTAATCTGCAGAAGAGAAGAAGGAGGGGTGATTTGATAGCTGCTTTTAACCACCTGAAAGAGGATGTATCTAGACTGTTCTCAGTGGTACCTGATGACAGAACAAGGAGTAATGGTCTCAAGTTGCAGTGGCGGAGGCTTAGGTTGGATATTAGGGAAAACTTTTTCAGTAGGAGGGTGATGAAGCACTGGAATGGGTTCCCTAGGGAGGTGGTGGAATCTCCTTCCTTAGAGGTTTTTAATGTCAGGCTTGGCAAAGCCCTGGCTGGGATGATTTAGTTGGGAATTGGTCCTGCTTTGAGCAGGGGGTTGGACTAGATGACCTCCTGAGGTCCCTTCCCACCCTGATATTCTATGATTCTATGTTTTCTTCCAGGTCACCATGTTCATGTTATACCTTTCTAGTTTTTATTCAAAATGGCATGTAGTACGAAGTCAAAAGCCTTACAGAAGTCTATTACAACAACACTATTATCTTTATCAACCAAACATGTAATCTAATCTCATCAATAAAGAATCTCAAGTTTTTTCCATAAGCCCAAATTCATTGGCATGAATTCCATTACCCTCCTTTCATTCTTTATTTATTGAGACCTTTATCAGCTGCTCCATCATCTTGCCTGGGATCTATCAGATCAACAGGCCTATAATTATGTGCGTTGTCCTGCTTACCCTTTTTAAAAATGTGTACAACATTCGCTGTCTCAGTCTTCTAAGAATTCCCTAGTTCTCCAACTTATTGAAAATCAACATTAAGTGCCTTTTGAGCTCTTCAGCCATCCCTTTTAAAACTCTTGGATGCAAGTTATTAGAATTTGCTGATTTAAAAATGTTTAACTTTAGTAGCTTCTGTTTAACATCCTGCTGAGATGGAATGGAAAAAGTGTTATCATCACCATATGATGAGTCTATGTCATCTGTTTCCCCCCAAATACAGAACAGAAATATTTAGCAAACACTTTTGCATTTTCTGCATTACTATTGATAATTCTACCATTTCCATCTAGTAACGACCAATACCATTTTTTGGATTCTTTTTGTTCCTAATATATTTAAAAAGCTACTTCTTATTGTCCTTAAATCTCTTAGCCATTTTTTTCTCCTGGTCACCCTATGCTTCCCTTATGAGTTTTATAGACTCCATAAGTTCCCCTTTCTTCCATTTATATTTTAAACCTACCTTCACTTCCCCTCTAAACCAGTTCAAATATTTTAGCCACCACGACCTTCCTTCTTGATAGTGGTATTGTGACATTTTGGTCATCTAATAAGGGATTTTTAAAAGAGTCTCAATTATCATTCACATTTTTCTGATTCAATTCTTCCTCCCCACTCCTTTGGCTCAGAATTGTGTTCAGTCTTGTGAAACTGGCCCAGTTAAAGCCCCAAGTGTATCCATTACTGGTCTGGAATTCCCCCAGTTTAGATGTGCACTTTCTGAACAAGAAAACTGTCCTAAGAACATAAGAACGGCCGTACTGGGTCAGACCAAAGGTCCATCCAGCCCAGTATCCTGTCTACCCACAGTGGCCAATGCCAGGTGCCCCAGAGGGAGTGAACCTAACAGATAATGATCAAGCGATCTCTCTCCTGACATCCATCTCCACCCTCTGACAGACAGAGGCTAGGGACACCATTCCTTACCCGTCCTGGCTAATAGCCAATAATGGATTTAACCTCCATGAATTTATCTAGTTCTCTTTTAAACCCTGTTATAGTCCTAGCTTTCACAACCTCCTCAGGCAAGGAGTTCCACAAGTTGACTGTGGAAATTTCCACTGCTGCCCATTAATTTCATTTGGTGGCTCCTAGTTCTTATATTATGGGAACAAGTAAATAACTTTTCCTTATTCACTTTCACCCCACCACTCATGATTTTATACACCTCTATCATATCCCCCCTTAGTCTCCTCTTTTCCAAGCTGAAAAGTCCTAGCCTCTTTAATCTCTCCTCATATAGGACCCGTTCCAAACCCCTAACCATTTTAGTTGCCCTTTTGTGAACTTTTTCTAATGCCAGTATATCTTTTTTGAGATGAGGAGATCACATCTGAACGCAGTATTCAAGATGTGGGTGTACCATGGATTTATATAAGGGCAATAAGATATTCTCTGTCATATTCTCTATCCCTTTTTAAATGATTCCTAACATCCTGTTTGCTTTTTTGACAGCTGCTGAACACTGCATGGACGTCTTCAGAGAACTATCCATGATGACTCCAAGATCTCTTTCCTGATTAGTTTTAGCTAAATTAGCCCCCATCGTATTGTATGTATAGTTGGGGTTATTTTTCCCAACGTGCTTTACTTTACATTTATCCACATTAAATTTTATTTGCCATTTTGTTGGCCAATCACTTAATTTTGTCAGATCTTTTTGAAGTTCTTCAGTCTGCTTTGGTCTTAACTTTCTTGAGCAGTTCAGTATCATCTGCAGATTTTGCCACCTCACTGTTTACCCCTTTCTCTAGATCATTTATGAATAAGTTGAATAAGATCGGTCTGAGGACTGACCCTTGGGAAACACCACTAGTTACCTCTCTCCATTCTGAGAATTTACCATTTATTCCTACCCTTTGTTCCTGGTCTTTTAACCAGTTCTCAATCCATGAAAGGATCTTCCCCTTTATCCCATGGCAGCTTAATTTACATAAGAGCCTTTGGTGAGGGACCTTGTCAAAGGCTTTCTGGAAATCTAAGTACACTATGTCCACTGGATCCCCCTTGTCCACATGTTTGTTGACCCCCTCAAAGAACTCTAATAGATTAGTAAGACATGATTTCCCTTTACAGAAACCATGTTGACTTTTGCCCAACAATTTATGTTCTTCTATGCATCTGACAATTTTATTCTTTACTATTGTTTCAACTAATTTGTCGGGTACTGATGTTAGACTTACCGGTCTGTAATTGCTGGGATCACCTCTAGAGCGCTTTTTAAAAATTGGTGTTACATTAGCTATCTTCCAGTCATTGGGTACAGAAGCTGATTTAAAGGACAGGACCATAGTTAATAATTAATAATTCCGCAATTTCACATTTGAGTTCTTTCAGAACTTTTGGGTGAATGCCATCTGGTCCTGGTGACCTGTTATATAGAATCCTAGAATCATAGACTATCAGGGTTGGAAGGGACCTCAGGAAGTCATCTATTCCAACCCCCTGCTCAAAGCAGGACCAGTTCCCAACTAATTCCAATTCCCAGGTATATACTGTTAAGTTTATCAATTAATTCCAAAACCTCCTCTAATGACACTTCAATATGTGACAATTCCTCAGATTTATCACCTACAAAGGATGGCTCAGGTTTGGGAATCTCCCTAACATCTTCAGCCATGAAGACTGAAGCAAAGAATTCATTTAGTGTCTCCGCAATGACTTTATCGTCTTTATGTGCTCCTTTTGTATCTCGATCGTCCAGGGGCCCCACTGGCTGTTTAGCAGGCTTCCTGCTTCTGATGTACTTAAAAAACATTTTGTTATTACCTTTGGAGTTTTTGGCTAGCTGTTCTTCAAACTCCTTTTTGGCTTTTCTTATGTTTTACACTTAATTTGGCAGTGTTTATGCTCCTTTCTATTTACCTCTCTGGGATTTGACTTCCACTTTTTAAATGATGCCCTTTTATCTCTCACTGCTTCTTTCATATAGTGGTTAAGCCACCGTGGCTCTTTTTTAGTTCATCTTTGAAAAGTGTCCATGCAGCTTGCAGGGATTTCACTCTGGTCACTGTACCTTTTAATTTCTGTTTAACTAACCTCCTAATCTTTGCATAGTTCACCTTTCTGAAATTAAATGCCACAGTGTTGGGCTGTTGAGATATTCTTCCCACCACAGGAATGTTAAATGTTATTATATTATGGTCACTATTTCCAAGTGGTCCTCTGTAAGATTTAGAAATTACAAGAACATTGTTTACCGCAGTCCCTCCCATCTGTTCCTCCTCATGGCTTTACTGTCTCTGGTATGAAAGTCTTCTGCCCTGGGGCTTCTGCTGTCTTTAGAGGCCTCCCTGGCTCTCACTGACTCTTTGTCTCAGCTGACAACTTCCCTTTCTTCACTTGCTTGTTTCTCTTTCTGTAGTTTCTCTCTTTGGCTCTTAAGTACAGTTTGGATGAGCGACGCTAAGCAGAGTAAAGCAGCACTGTATTTCCTTGCAGGGAGCGTCTGTGCCAGCGGCAGGGACATCAGCAACCCCTGGAGATGCCACTGCTCAATTATACCTACTCCCACCCTTCCACCTTCATCCTGCTGGGCATCCCAGGGCTGGAAGCTGCACATGCCTGGATCTCCATCTTCTTCTGCACTGTCTACATCATAACACTGCTGGGGAACTGCACCATCCTGCTCATCGTCAAAACAGAGCCCAGCCTCCACCAGCCCATGTTCTACTTGCTGTGCATGCTCTCAGCCGTCGACCTGGGCCTCTCTACTGCTACAGTGCCCAGAATGCTGGGCATCTTCTGGTTCAACTTCAGAGAGATCAGCTTTGGTGGCTGCCTGACCCAGATGTTCTTCATTCACACGTTCACGGGAATGGAGTCAGCCATCCTTCTAGCCATGGCCTTTGACAGATACGTGGCCATCTGTGACCCTCTGAGATACACTGTGATCTTAGCAAAGAAGAGAATTGCACTGATGGGCCTGGTGATTATATTGAAGCCAGGAGTCCTCATTTTCCCCATGGTATTCCTGGTTGACCATCTGCCTTTCTGTAGAGCCCATGTCCTTGCCCATTCCTACTGCGAGCACATGGGAATTGCAAAGCTGGCCTGTGCAGACATTAGGGCCAATGGAGAATATGACTTGTTTTTAGTTTCCCTCTTAGTGATGGATCTGATCATGATTTTCTTGTCCTATGTTCGTATACTACGGGCCATCTTCCGGCTCCCATCCAATGACGCACGCCTCAAAGCTCTCAGCACCTGTGGCTCCCACATGGCTGTGATGTTCATATTCTACACCCCAGTGCTTTTCTCATACCTCACACACAGGTTCGGCCAGCAGATTCCCGGTTCTGCCCACATTCTGGTTGCCAGTTTCCATATCCTCATGCCCCCCATGCTGAACCCAGTCATTTACGGGGTGAGGGTGAAGGAGATCCGTGAGAGGGTGCTGAGAAAATTCCCCAGAGAAAGCGCTACTTACTCCTGTTTCTGCTGATCAGTGTGACCTCTAATAGAGCTTCTTACACCCCAAAGCAATACGTTTGTCTGGGGCCTTTTGAACCTGAACTCGGTAATGATGCATTGCTGTCATTTCTCCTCTGCTCTGTGCCTTGGAGAGCTGGGGTGAGACTGGCAAAGGCAAGGCAATATTCTCCTGTCACCAGTGACTTTGCCACTTACATGTGGATCACTTCAACAAAACCAAATTGGCCAAGAGGCTGTGGGAGAACTATAGAACCAATGTGGCCAGCTATAGGAGAGAGACCAATAGATTTGGAGCGCTGCTGGGGAAAGGGCTAAAGTTCTTCAATCCAACACATGGTAAGGAGAACTCAACTATAGCCTTTGCATCAATCCTCATTGCAGGGGATATGAGGGAGATTCCCGCACCTGAGCCATTCTGTTTAGGTGACAGATCTGAGTACAGCTGCCCATACTAGCCAATAGCCATTGGTGGGCCTGGCCTTCAGGGACTTCTCTGATTCTCTTCTTAAACCCAGTTAGACTTTTGGCCTTTACAACATCCCCTGGCTCAGAGATTCCCGTGTTTTTGGAGCCATGTCTTCTGAGATTCTTCAAGTTCATCTTGTTTTCAATGTGAGACGGTCTGGGTTAAAATACTCATGGGGAGCAGGCAGGGACAAAGGAGGCTGTACCAACAAGGGGCTGTCGGGGGCCAGAGAAATTAGAAAAGCCTCAGGGGCACAAGGGGCGGGTGGTGTTTGGTTGGTGTTTCTCCTCTATGGATCTAATGGGTGAGCTTCATGCCTCCAGGGTATCCTGGTTTGAAATTTAAATGAAAGCTGAGATTCATAGATTCCTAGGCCTGAAGGGCCCCTTGTGATCCTCTAGTCTGACCTCCTGCACAACGCAGCCTAGAGCCCTGCCCCCAAAACGTTCCTGGAGCAGAGCTTTTAGAGAAACACCCAGCCTTGATTTAAATATTGTTCAGTGGGTTTTTCTCAAGCTCCTCAAAATCTTCCCCAATCTTGATTATCCCAAATCATGTTCTGTCATGTGCAGAGTGGGCCCACTCCCTGCTCTTTCTTCCCAGGTCAGTAGTAACTCTACTGCAATATTATTAATAGATAGATAGATTATAAGGCCAGAAAGAACCACTGTGATCATGTAGTCCAAAGGTTCTCAAACTGTGGGACAGGTCACTATTCTGCCGGGGGGGGGGGGTGACATGCTTTGAGGGAAAATAAACTTCCTGCATACATTCTACTCACAGCAATGAATAACTCACCAACCTGATCCCTCCAGACAGATCTGGTACTCAGATGGCGCTGTGCATTTGACAATAGGTGGTGCTGTGCATTTTGACGGATTTCTGTTAAGCCTGACTTCAGTACTGGGCAAACTGGTTGAAACCACAGTAAAGAACAGAATTGTCAGACACATAGATGAACATGATTTGTTGGGGAAGAGTCAGCATGGTTTTGTAAAGGGAAATCATGCCTCACCAATCTACTAGAATTCTTTGAGGGTGTCAAGAAGCATATGGACAAGGGGGATCCAGTGGATATAGTGTACTTAGATTTTTCAGAAAGCCTTTGACAAGATCCCTCATCAAAGGCTCTTAAGCAAAGTAAGCTGGCACGGGATCAGAGGGAAGGTCCTTTCATTGATTGGAAAGTGGTTAAAAGATAGGAAACAAAGGGTAGGTATAAATGGTCAGTTTTCAGAATGGAGAGAGATAAATAGTGATCTCCGCCAGGGGTCTGTTCTGGGACCAGTCCTACTCAACATATTCATAAATGATCTGGAAAAAGGAGTAGTAACAATCTCTTTAGATGATATAAAACTACTCAAGACAGTTAAGTCCCAGGCAGATTGCAAAGAGCTACAAAAGGGATCTCACAAAACTGGGTGACTGGGCAAAAAAAAGGCAGATGAAATTCAATGTTGATAAATGCAAAGTATTGCACATTGGAAAACATAATCCCAACTATACATATAAAATGATGGGGTCTAAATTAGCTGTTCCAGTCAAGAAAGAGATCTTGGAGTCATTGTGGATAGTTCTCTGAAAACATCCACTCAACGTGCAGTAGCAGTCAAAAAAGCAAACAGAATGTTGGGAATCATTAAGAAAGGGATAGATAACAATATAGAAAATATCATATTGCCTCTATACAAATCCATGGTACGCCCACATCTTGAATACTGCATGCAGATGTGGTCACCCCATCTGAAAAAAAAAACATATATTGGAATAGGAAAAGGTACAGAGAAGGACAACATAAATGATTAGGGGTATGGAGCGGCTTGCGTATGAGAAATTAAAAAGACTGGGACATGACTGGTGTGGAAAAGTTGAATAAGGAAATGTTATTTTCTCCTTCACATAAGACAAAAACTAGGGGTCACCCACTAAGTTCATTCAAAGCTGCACGGATGCACAGCAAGCTATCAAGGGCCATACTGATGGAGAGAGGGGCCCCTCTCCTGTCCCAGTCTGGCCCTGCCCAACCCAAATAGAGCTGCCGTGGTAGTTGAGAGGTGTCCTGCACCCAGCCCAGTGCTTCTCCCCCAGCGCTGAGCTGCTGCAGCAAGAGAGTCCTGGGAGGATTCCTCTCTCCCCGCCGCAGCCCTGGGTAGCCTGAACCCTAAGGCCCTTATCCATGGCCCTGCTTCAGAGTCCGCATCCCCAGATGGAGCCCACACAATCTGTAACAAGGGGTGCTCTTGGGGGACACACTGAGAGTATCAATGCAGAAAAAATTGCTTAGAGCAGGACAGTCACAGACCAAGGCTGGGGTTCCTTCACTACTAAGGCAAACGAAACCAGCCAAAGAGAGAGGATTTTGGTTTTGCTCCACTGGATAACCAGAAGTCATACAAGCAATTCCCTCAGATGCACCAGTTCCCTTGTATCACCACCGATAGCACTCCTTATAGGAACAAATGGTTATGAAAATCAGTGTCCCCAATTAAAGGTTCTCCTGATCCCAAAGGACCAAGTCCCAGACCCAGATCAATATATAACTCAGATTTCACTCACAAATCACGCACTTGCCAATCCTTTAGAATCTAAAAATCTAAAGGTTTATTCATAAAAAGAAAGAAATATAGATGAGAGTTAAAATTGGTTAAATTAAATCAAATACATATAACAATTGCAAAGTTCTTGGTTTAGGCTTATAACAATGGTGGAATAAACTGTTGGCCAAATACAAGTCTCTGGAGTACATCCACATATTTGGATGGGTCGTTCAGTCCTTTGATCAGAGCTTCAGTTTGTAGCAAAGTCCCTCCAGAGGATAGAAACAGGATTGAAGACAAAATGGAGGGGTTTCCAGGGCTTTTATATCCTCTGCCCATGTGCAAGGACACCCCTTTGTTCTTACTGTGGAAAATCACAGCAACAAAATGGAGTTTGGAGTCACATGGGCAAGTCACATGTCCATGCATGACTCAGTTCTTTACAGGTAGAGCAGCCATTGCTCACATGCTACCTTGAACGTTCCCAGGAAGGCTCCTCAGATGAGGATTGGAGTCTCCCAAGGTCCATTGTTAGTTAAGTGTTTCTTGATTGGGCACTTATTCTGAATAGTCTCTTCTCAATAAGTTGGCCAAATGCTTCATTGGTGCTACTTAGAATCGAACACATTGAAACAATATATATATAACAATATATATATAACAAGATATATATACACACATACATAAACAGGTGGGAGTTGTCTTACCAATTCTGAGAGACCAATTAAGTAAGAGAAAAAAAAAACTTTTGAAGTGATAATCAAGATAGCCCAGTACAGACAGTTTGTTAAGAAGTATTTTTTTTCTCTTACTTAATTGGTCTCTCAGAATTGGTAAGACAACTCCCACCTGTTCATGCTCTCTGTATGTGTGTATATATATCTCCTCAATATTTATTCCACTCTGTATGCATCCGAAGAAGTGGGCTGTAGTCCACGAAAGCTTATGCTCTAATAAATTTGTTAGTCTCTAAGGTGCCACAAGTACTCCTGTTCTTTTTGCGGATACAGACTAACACGGCTGCTACTCTGAAACTTTTCATAGACACTTTACTTGTTTAAGATTTGATGCAACTATATGACCTTGGTTGCAACAATGATCTGTATGGTCACAGTTCATTAGGTAATGTCACACCGCCAATGCAAAATTGATGCAGGAAGGGATGACACAAACATTGCTGACTTGGTTGCATCCCAAGAGCTCTCCAACCTTGGTTCTCTCTTACTACAGGTAAGATTGGGTTAGAAGCTGTATCAGTGTGTAACAGAAATAGATCATCAAAGTCATGTTCAATAACATGATTGAATGTCTTTACAAACTCAAGGTAAAACTTAGTTAAAACAATAATGGATTGGATCTGCTCTTCCTATATGTTTCATGTGATCTTGCCAAGAGCTAAAGAACATAGCTACTTTATACATACAAGCTCTGGCAAATGTTTGGAGCCCAATTAACATCAAGTCAATGTAGATGTTAATGTTGTCCATGGTATAGGAATTTTGGCATTTATCCCATGCACTGCTAGAGGCTGGGGACCGACTGGCTAAGCAGCAGTTCTGCAGAAAAGGACCTGGGGATTACAGTGGACAAGAAGTTGGATATGAGTCAGTAGTGTGCCATTTTTGCCTAGAAGACTAGCAGCATTTTGGGTTGAATTAGTGGGAGCATTGCCACCAGATTGAGGGAAGTGATTATTCCCCTCTATTGGGCACTGGTGAGGCCACACCTGGAGAATTGAATCCAGTTGGGGGCTCCCCACCACAGAAAGGGTGTGGACAAATTGGAGAGAGTCCAGCAGAGGGCAATGAAAATGGTAAGGGGCTGGGGCACATGACTTACGAAGTGAGGCTGAGGGAACTGGGCTTATTAAGTCTGCAGAAGAGAAGAGTGAGGGGGGATTTGATAGAAGCTTCCCCCCAACTGAAGGGCGTTCCGAAGATGATTGAGCTCAGCTGTTTTTAGTGGTGTCAGATGACAGAAGAAGGAGTAATGGTCTAAAGGTGCAGTAGGGGAGATCTAGGTTGGATATTAGGAAACACTATTTCCCTAGGAGGACGGTGAAGCACTGGAATGGGTTACCTAGGGAGGTGGTGAATTCTCCATCCTTAGAGGTTTTTAGGGTCCAGCTTGACAAAGCTCTCGCTGGAATGATTTAATTTGGGTAGGTCCTGCTTTGAGCAGGGAATTGGACTAGATGACCTCCTCAGGTCCCTTCCAACCCTGATCTTCTATCATTATTCTATGATTCTATATTTTGATGATTACCTGTTCAGTTCTTTCCCTCTGAAACACCTGGCATTGGCCACTGTTGGAAGATAGATTATAGCGGGGGCAATACTTCTGCTATCTATATAAGAATATCAGAATGGCCATATTGGGTAAGACCAATGGTCCATCTCTCCCAGTATCCTATTAGACCCCATCCTCTCCTAGAGCTGAGATAGAATCCAAGAGTCCTCATGGGGTCTCTCTCTCTGCTGAGTTAGTAACAAAGTAAGAATATATATTCAAATTTTAAAACTTACCAGTGTCCCCTAAGTGACTTGATGTAAGATGTAAGAAAATGTTAGTACCAAAGCTGAGTTGGTCTAATATTTATTTATTTTTCTTTCTTTTAGACAGGAATTAGATACAGGAATGCCTCACTTAATGTTGTAGTTATGTTCCTGAAAAATGTGACTTTAAGCGAAACGATGTTAAGCGAATCCAATTTCCCCATAAGAATTCATGTAAATTAGGGGGGTTGGTTCCAGGGAAATTTTTTTCACTAGACAAAAGACTATATATATATATATATATATATATATATACACACACACACACACACACACACAGGCAGTATAAGTTTTAAACAAACAATTTAATACTGGTACACAGTGATGATGATTGTGAAGCTTGGTTGAGGTGGAGGAGTCAGAGGGTGGGATATTTCCCAGTGAATGCCTTACTGCTAAATGAACTAGCAATTGACTGAGCCCTCAAGGGTTAACTCTCACAACACTCTACGAGGCAGCAGGAAAGGAGGGAGGGCAGACAGAGACACACACCCTGTGTGTGAGAGAAAAAAATTGCATTGCCCCTTTAAGTAGCTGACCCCAGGCTTAAGTACACTGCCTTGTTAATTAAATCAGCTTGCTGAGACCTGAGAAGGCAGCTACTGCCTAGAAGCTCCCTCCCTCCATTGTGTGTCCCCCCTGCTCTATGGAAGATGGGTAAGCGGGGTGCAGGAGCAGGGGGGAGGGGAAGACACCCTGACATTAGCTCCCCTCTTCCCCTGTACAGCAAGCAGGAGTCTCAAGAAGCAGCTCCAAGCCAGAGGGCAAGAGCAGCACATGGCACTGGGGGGAGGAACAGCTGCAATTGCTAGCCTGCTGGGCAGCTGCTGCACAGGGAACTTAGGGGAGCGGTGAGCTGATAGGGGGAGCTGATCCACCCTGGTTCCAAGGCCCCACCAGCTAGCTGCAACAGGATGCTCTTCCTGCAAGCAGTGGACAAAACAGGCGGCTGCCAAACAACGTTAGAAGGGAGCATTGCACAACTTTAAATGACCATGTTTTATTTTATTAATGGAGATATCCTATCTCCTGGAACTGGAAGGGACCTTGAAAGGTCATCGAGTCCAGCCCCCTGCCTTCACTAGCAGGACCAAGTACTGATTTTTCCCCAAATCCCTAAGTGGCCCCCCCTTAAGGATTGAACTCACAACCCTGGGTTTAGTATGCCAATTCTCAAACCACTGAGCTATCCCTCACCTTCCCTAATTGATCAGCAACCTAACATCAAAACAACGTAAACTGGGACGACTTTAAGTGAGCAGTTCCTGTACAGTGTTCTCGTTAGCTAATTGCTAAGTCATCAGCAAAAAAACCCTAGCATTTTCATTTGCCTAATAAAGTAGAGACCCCCTCGAGACTGTCACTTGATGCGCTGGGGTACCACTAATCACAACCCTCCTGCCAGAACAGGCACCCCTCCACTCTTGTCCTGCTGAGCCAGACACTCCAGTCAGCTTCAGCACAGTCGCAGATGTTGGACCATGCCTCTCTGCAGTTCTCAGAATCTGAGATTAACTCAACCCAGGGGCTTCTCAATTAACAGAGACTTTCCCAGTGCCCATTGTTCAGCTTTTCTGAGAGTATGAGCCCCAAATAAATCTATTTTACTTTGTATAAAGTTTAAACAGAGTAAATTCATAAAATGTCCGCCCTCTATATCACTGATAGAGAGATATGCACAGCTGTTTGCCTCCCCCAGGTACCAATGACTTACTCTGGGGTTATTAATAAACAAAAGTGATTCTATTAATATAAAAAGTAGGATTTAAGTGGTTTCAAGTAATAAGAGACAGACCAATGTAATTCACAAAGCAAAATAAAACAAAACAGGCATGTCTAAGCCTAATACATTAAGAAACTGATTACAGGTAATATCTCACCCTCAGAGATGTTCCAATAAGTTTCTTTCACAGACTAGTCTCCTTCCTAGTCTGGGCCCAATCCTTTCCCCTGGTACAGTCTTTGTTTGATCCAGCAGACATCTCAGGTGATAAGCAGGAATTTCCTCATGACTGGCAGCGCACTTTGTCCTGCTCCACCTCCTTTTATAGTTGTGGCACAAGGAGGGAATCTTTTGTCTGTGCTTGGCCCCCAACCCTCCTTCTGAATGGAAAAGTACAAGATTTCAGATGGATTTCAGTGTCAGGTGACGTGGTCACATGTCCCTGTGAGACCTCATTCTTCATTACCCACGGGCCGGCCCACACGTACACAGGAAGGCTTGCAGGTAAACGAGCCATTTACAACTCGTTGTTTCTGAAGCACCCTTAATGGTCTCCACTTAATCTGACTACATTAGTAGTACAAGTTTATACCTTATATTTCTAACTTCAGAAGTAAGAATGATACATGCATATGAATAGGAAAATCAAATTCAGCACATTATAAGAACGTAACAACATAAGAACAGCTGTACCGGGTCAGACCAAAGGTCCATCTAGCCCAGTATCCTGTCTACCGACAGTGGCCAATGCCAGGTGCACCAGAGGGAGTGAACCTAACAGGTAATGATCAAGTGATCTCTCTCCTGACATCCATCTCCACCCTCTGACAAACAGAGGCTAGGGACACCATTCCTTACCAATCCTGGCTAATAGCCATTAATGGACTTAACCACCATGAATTTATCCAGTTCTCTTTTAAACGCTGTTATAGTCCTAGCCTTCGCAAAGTCCTCAGGCAAGGAGTTCCGCAAGTTGACTGTGCGTGAAGAAGAACTTCCTTGTATTTGTTTTAAACCTGCTGCCTATTAATTTCATTTCGTGACCCCTAGTTCTTGTATTATGGGAATAAGTAAATAACTTTTCCTTATCCACTTTCTCCACATCACTCATGATTTTATATACCTCTATCATTTATATACCTTAGTCTCCTCTTTTCCAAGCTGAAGAGTCCTAGCCTCTTTAATCTCTCCTCATATGGGACCTATTCCAAACCCCTGATCATTTTAGTTGCCCTTTCCTGAACCTTTTCTACTGCCAGTATATCTTTTTTGAGATGAGGAGACCACATCTGTACGCAGTATTCGAGAGGAGGGCGTACCATCGATTTATATAAGGACAATAATATATTCTCAGTCTTATTCTCTATCCACTTTTTAATGATTCCTAACATCCTGTTTGCTTTTTTGACCACCTCTGCACACTGCATGGACATCTTCAGAGAACTATCCATGATGACTCCAAGATCTTTTTCCTGACTCGTTGTAGCTAAATTAGCCCCCATCATATTGTATGTATAGTTGGGGTTGTTTTTCCAATGTACATTACTTTACATTTATCCACATTAAATTTCATTTGCCATTTTGTTGCCCAATCACTTTCCAGTAATATGGTACAAGAGACCTTTTGCATAAAGTGCATTCCACCTGTCATTTTCAGATTCATAAGCCTATTTTCATAGAGCATATAGATTGCAAGTCACAGTAATGAACTATCATTTTAAAATATACACAGATAAAGAGAGCAGCCAATTCCCGTCTCTGCCTTAGCACAGAGCCCAAGAGATCTCACCTCCCTTTGGGAAGGTCCCTTAGTTACTGTTTACTCCTAAAGCTGGATAAATTGCACCGAAGTGCAGACATGGAAGAAGAGACATTAGCTAGAGTGTCTCCGGTCTCCAGCCTGTTTGCATCCAGATGCTGTTTCTCCCCTAGAGGCTGAGCGAACCCCACTGGGATTGCACAGAGCTAGATTATAATGGTGCACACCCCTGTGTCAGCTCTTGGCATGGAATGCTGCTGCAGATGCTGGGGTGAGAGGTGTGGGAAACGGTACCTGAGGGGGATTCCCAGGGAGGACACTTCCATCTCAGGATTCACAGGTACCCATCTCTTGCTCAGGAGCTCACCTGCTCGACAATCCCAGTGCAATGTGGGCATGGTGGGATAGAGAGTAAGACTGGGCTCCTTTCTGCTCTGCACAGCCATTACATTTTCTTTTAGCAGTGTTATCTGTTCAGACTTTCAATGTGACTGAATGTTCCCTTGTTCGTGCCTGGTGAGACAGAGTAAATATAAACGCTTGATCTAGTTTCTTTATCGACAGATTCATAGGGCTCATGGTCAGAAGGCACCATTAGATCATCCTATATTACCTCCTGTATAATACTGGGTTTTACATTTCACCCAGTTTCCCCTGTATTGAGGCCAAAGACTTTTGTTTGACTAAGACTGGTCTACGGTACGATTTCACATCATAGAATCATAGAGCCACAGGGTGAGAAGGGACCGTGAGGAACATCTCGTCTAACCCCCTGCCAAGATGCAGGATTTGTTGTCTCTAAACCATCCAGGACAGATGAATATCCAGCCGTCTTTGGAAAACTTCTAGCGAAGGAGCTTCCACGTCTGTTCCATTGTCCTCCTGGCCTTACAGTTAGGAAGTTTTTCCTGAGATTTCATCTAAATCTGCTCTGCTGTAGTTTGAACCCACTGACTTTTGTCCCACCTCTGTTGGAAGAGAGAACAACTTTTCTCCATCTTTTTTTATGGCAGCCTTTCAAATATCTGAAGACCTCTGTCATGTCCCCTCTCAATCTCGTCTTTTCCAAACTAAACATATCCAGTTCCCTCAGCCTTTGCTCATTTGATTTGTATTCCGTTTCTTTAATCATCTTTGTCTCTCGCCTCTGGATCCTTTCCAGTTTCTCTACATCCTTCCTATACATCGGTGACCCAAACTGGACACAATATTCCAGCTGAAGCCTAACCAGTGCCCAGTAGAGGAATACTATCACTTCATATGACTTGAATGCTGCTAATACATCCTAAAACTGTATTGTCTTTTTTGCAATAGCAAATAAATCCGCTCCCCTGAGACATGTAGATATATCAGCCTAACCCCAGTGTAGACCCCTTCATGAGGTTAACCTAGTTACCATTTTCTGCAGCCTGCAATCCTTTTTGTGACTCTTCTGCACATTCTCCAAATTTCGTTTCACCAATGCCATATGCAGAGGTAAAATCCTTCCTCTGCTCCAACTCACCACTACGATGAGTTGGTTGTCTACAGTGACCTGTAAATCCTTTCAGGGTCCCTCAATTCCATAATACAGTGATTGAGTCTGTGAGTCATTCCTGCCTTCCCTGTTCCGAGATGATAACTTTGCATTTGACTGTATTAAAACATTTGTGTCTGCCCTGGCTGCCTCATTGTAACCACTCTGCCAATTTTGGGTCCCCTGCTATTTTATCTGCAGTGATTTTCTATTTGTTTCCAGATCACTGATGAAAATATTGAATAGCATTGGTCCAAGAACTGACCCCTGCAGAACTGCACTAGAAACACCCCCATTCCCTGCAATGCCCCATTGACAACTGCTTCCTGAGATTGGTCAGCTAGCCAGTTTTTAGTTTATTTTACGTGTGGTCTACTGATATTGAATAGTGTTATTATCTGAATGTTTTCCCCGACTACATCAAATGCCTCAGAGACAGTTCCCTTGGTCAACCAAACATGTACAGCCATTAACGGATGAAAACTTATTTGGCAAGACCTGTTTCCATAAACCCTGTTGGTGACTCACATTAATTATATTCCTTGAGTTTTTTGTTAAGGAATCCCATGCCAGATTTTCCATTTTTCCTAATCTTGTCAAATCTTTTTTTTAAAAACTTTCCCTTTAATTTTTAAACGTTTATGTTTCTGCTGTTTGTAACTCTCAGGTTCTACATCACTTCATCTGATATGACTTCTTTATTTTCTTTACTGTGGAATTGTGGCTTGTTAGCTATGTAATAAGCTTTTCTTAAAGAACTCCCATTTTCATTCCCATTTTTCTGAAATTTTTTCCCCTCCCAACCAGTTTTGTGGATAATTTGTCATCTTTGAGGAATTAGCCCTTTTGAAGCACTAATTATCTATAAATATTACTGTCTGGGAACTGTTCTCTTTGTCCATTGGAATGTAATCAGTTCCATTCTGTTATTTTGTTCTCCTCTATCATATGCCCCCTTCTTTGTGGCTTCTCTAAACTCAACAGTCCCAGACTTTTCAGAGTAGCAGCCGTGTTAGTCTGTATCCGCAAAAGGAAGAACAGGAGGACTTGTGGCACCTTAGAGACTAACAAATTTATTAGAGCATAAGCTTTCGTGGACTACAGCCCACTTATGCATCCGAAGAAGTGGGCTGTAGTCCACGAAAGCTTATGCTCTAATAAATTTGTTAGTCTCTAAGGTGCCACAAGTCCTCCTGTTCTTCCTTTTCCAGACTTTTCAGTCTGTCCGCATATGGCAGCCTCCCCCATTCTCACAGCCTGTCTCAGAAATCTGCTTTCCATCTGCTATATCTTTTATAGAGACTGTGTGATCAAAAGTGAGTGCGTTTCCAGAGCAGGTTGTTCTCCACCCCATTCCTTAGGCATCTGAACATTTGCTTTGTTTTGGCCGCTACTGTGAATGAGCAGGTGTTTCCATGGAACAGCTATCGATGACACCCAGGTCTTTTCCCTGAGGTGGTTCTTTTTGGAATGTTTCCCCTTGGTACATGGATTGGCAACGCTTTGGGGGTTTTTGGTTTTTTTTTACAATTTCAGATTTTGAGCAACTGGGTGCCTCAGGGAATATCATGGACTTTCTAGCCTGGCTTTCATTGCATTAAGGAAGAATGAGGGATAACCAGTATCCACACGTCTGTTTCCTGCTGGTGCCTATTAAGGTTTCCCAGACCACAATGTGTAGAAATTTTTGATGCATGGAGGACTATCAAATATGGAATTGGCATTAGTAGAGTCAGTTGTTCATAAATCATTTCTTTTGTTCCTCTTCACACACATTTTCATTTTTCAATCTGCTTCACCCATGAGAAAAGTATCCAGTAGTGCATGTAGTGTCTCATATTAACATTGTCTCTCCATCCAGGCTTTTGTACTACAACCATCACCCTGGGCCCTGGGAATGCCTCAGAGTTGAACAACTTCTCCCCTCCTCCATGTCAGATTCCAACAAAACCGACTTCACCAACCCCTCCACCTTCATCCTGCTGGGCATTCCGGGCCTGGAGGTGGCCCATGTCTGGATCGCCATCCCTTTCTGCACCATATATACCATAGCCATCTTGGGGAACTTCATCATCTTGTTAATCGTGAAGACGGAACCAAGCCTCCATGGACCCATGTACTATTTCCTCTGTATGCTGGCCGTCACTGACCTGGTCCTGTCCACGTCCACTGTGCCCAAAATTCTGAGCATCTACTGGTTCAATTCCAGGGAGATCGATTTCAGTGCCTGCCTCACCCAGATGTACTTCATTCACTCCTTCTTAGTGATGGAGTCTGGGATCTTTGTGGCCATGGCTTTTGATCGCTACGTGGCCATCTGTGATCCCCTCAGACATTCCACCATCCTGACAAACTCCATGGTTGCCAAGATCAGCCTGGCCGTGGTGCTGCGTGGCTTCATGCTCATACTGCCCTATCCCTTCCTAGTGAGGCAATGGCCATATTGCAGAACCAACATCATCCCCCACACGTACTGCGAGCACATAGCTGTGGTGAACCTGGCCTGCACCGACACACGTGTCAGTAGTTACTATGGCCTCTTTGTAGTGTTCTGTGTGAGGGGTCTGGATATGATTTTTATCGCTGTGTCCTACACCCAGATCCTCAAGGCCATCTTCAGCCTCCCCACAAAGGACGCCCGGCTCAAGGCTTTGGGGACCTGCAGCTCCCACCTCTGTGTCATCTTAACCTTTTACATCCCAGTTATTTTCTCCTCCCTCACGCACCGGTTTGGCCACAATGTGCCCCTGCATTTCCACATTCTCATTGCCAACGTGTACCTCCTGGTGCCCCCCATGCTCAACCCCATCATCTACGGAGTGAGGACCAAACAGATCCGGGACAGGCTGCTCCGGCTCTTTACAAATAAAGGGACTTAAAGTTTTTCCTGGTGCTCTGGCTCTCAGACCGAGCTCCGTGCAGAGCTGGCTGGCGACATGCTGCTGGGCCCCCTTCCCTGAGTCACTGACTGGACAGTCACAGAGACATTAGACCCTTTCCTGACCTTATTCTGCTGTGTCAGTGTGACAAACTGGGGAATCGGTCAGTGTAGAACTCATTGGGTTGCAACCTTCTAATTACTGATAACTGGATCTCTGAGAATATAAGAACATAATAATGGCCATACTGGGTCAGACCAAGGATCCATCTAGCCCAGTGTCCTGTCTTATGACAGTGGCCAGTGCCAGGTGCCCCAGAGGGAATGAACAAAACAAGTAATCAAGTGATCCATCCCCTGTCACCCATTTCCAGCTGCTGGCAAACAGACACCATCCCTTCCCATCTTGGCCATTGATGGACCTTCACAACATCCTCTGGCAAGGAGTTCCACAGGTTGGCTGTGTGTTGTGTTAAGAAATACTTCCTTTTGTTTGTTTTAAACCTACCGCCTATTAATTTGATTTTGTAGCCCTTAGTTCTTGTGTTAAGAAAAGGAGTAAATACCACTTGCGTATTTACTTTATCCACACCAGTTATGATTTTATAGACCTCTATCATATCCCCCCTTAGTCATCTCTTTTCCAAGCTGAAAGGTCCCAGTCTTATTAATCTCTCCCCATACAGAAGTCATTCCATACCCCTAATCATTTTTATTGCCCCTTTTTGAACCTTTTCCAATTCCAATATATCTTTTTTGTGATGGGGCAACCACATCTGCACACAGTATTCAAGATGTGGCCGTACCATAGATTTATATAGAGGCAATATGATATTGTCTGTCTGATTATCTATCCCTTTCCTAGTGATTCCCAACATTCTGTTCACTTTTTTGACTTATTTGACTGCTGCTGCACACTGAGTGAATGTTTTCAGAGAACTAGTCACCATGACCCCTGGGTCCCTGCCCCTTATCCCACTTCTCCCCCCAAGGCCATGTGCCTGCTACACATCTTCCCTCAAGGCCAGCCACTTCTGCACCTATTCCCCTAAGACACAGCCCCTGCTCCACCTCTTGTCTCTATGCCCCACTCCCTTCTCCGCCTCTTGCCCCAAGTCCCCGCCACTGCTGCTCACTCTTTTTCTCCCATCCCTGTCACTCGCTGGATCACCTCCACCTCCCCCCCGCAGTTGGACTCCATCTGCTAGGAAGCTGGGCTGGGAGCTGCTGCAGCCTGGCGAGTATGCAGCGCTGGGGCTGACAGGCCAGTCGGGATTGGAGAGGGAAGCCAGGAACCCGTATAAAAGCAGCTGAGGTTTGGGGGAAGGGCTGTGTGGCAGGCAGGTGAGATTGTGAACCACACAGCTTGTGGGCCCTAAAGCTCAGACTCAAATCCTGGAGGCAGAGACCATTGTGTGGCTTATTTCCTTAGCTTTCAGCTCCCCTTTGTTCCTCCCGGCTGGGGGCTTGGAGCAGGCCGGGTCCCTGCAATGGGGATGGGCTGGGAGCCCTTTGCCCTGAGCCAGGCCTTGGGAGCAGGGCAAGGGATCAGCTTTGAAGGTAGGAAGACAACAGCTGAGAGAGGCAGAAGGATAAACCCCTGCATTCGCTGGGAAGATGGGAGGCTGGGCAGAGGCCGGGGTGGCATCGATATCTCACAGGGCAGGAGATAAACAGCACACCTGCCATTAGCCGGCTATTTACACAGCTACACGGCACCTTATCTGTAACTACAGGGGACACATTGTCCAGGGGCCGAACCTGACCAGTGAAGCTGAGTCTAACGTATGCTCTGCGTCAGACTTTTAATCACTACATTTAGAAGCTCTGTAGCCAGGCTGCCAGGCAGCGTTATCCCCGTGTCATTGAGGGACTGAGCCATGCAAAGGTAAAGTGATTTACCCAAGGCCACACAATGAGTCAGTGGCAGAGCTGAGAATAGAAACTGGGAGTCCTGCCACCGCCACCCCCGCAGCACCATTGCTCTGGCCATGAACTGGCGTTGCTCCTCTGGGTTGTATGAGACACACTGAGGCTATTTGTGTCTCATGATCAGTGGCGTTGCAGTTCTTAAACAGGAGGAATTTATTAAAGAAATAGCTAAAAATTGTGGCCACAAAACAGGTTTCCACACAGCTCAGTCTTCAGCCTTGTCTTGCTTGTTTACCAGGATGACACACTACCTGGAACTCTGCACAGCGCATACAGCCCAATGATGTTCTGCAAGGAACCACATCAGTGCAGTGTGTGACTCAACAGCCCTGATTAGGGCCCTTTGGTAGCAGAACACTAAACATAATAAATGGTCATCTTCGATCCCAGCTCACTGGTCTCTGCTGATGCTTTATCTCTAGTTAAATGACTTGGGCTAAATACTCAAATGATGTAAGTGGGTGCATGGACTAAAGAAGCCAGGCCTGAGAGAGACTAAGCAAGGGATTGGCAGCTAGGGACTTGTTGGCGATGTTCTTGGCTCAAGACACTTCCTTTCATGCTGCCTCAGTTTCCCCCTCTGTAAGAGGGGGATCCCTCCAGGGAGTAGTGAGCAATAGTCTGTGAAGCACCTGTCAGTGGTGTCCATGTGTCACTGTGCCTCAGTAGGATACAGCTGAGGATGCCAGATTCAGGACAAACTGCTGAGAAATAGGACAGATTCATACCAGACTGGTGGTTGTTCTATCGTTAGATTACACAAAGTGAGGAACAAAAGTAAACTTCTGTCTCACCACCCTGGTTAACTAGAAGCCAAAAATGCAGTGTCCTGAGGCATCCCGGCCCTTGACTCATCACCCAGACTCTGGACACCATGATGAGCAGTCAGTGAAAATCAATTTCACCACATATAGTGTCCTAATCTCAAGAGACACTTAAGGTTAAATAATAAAAGAAAAGAAGAAGAGATATAAATGGTTCATAGATCAGATATATCCAAGCGGTTTTTCAGTGTTCAGAGATAAGTTTCATAGCAATGATGCTAGCTTGCAAAAGTCTCTCTAGAAGTTACTCAAGCAGTGGGGTCACCAGTCCTTGTTCAGAGCTTCCTTATTGGAAACCCAGTGCAGAGAAATGAAGATGAGATGAGTCCAGGGTCACAGGAGCATATTCCATATCCTTACATGCTCTCATGACTCATGGCCATACCTGGGGTATGACGGGGCCAGTCATGGGGACGTTCGGGGCCTGGATCAGCCATTTCCCATATTCTTGCAGAGGCGCATTTCTTCTATGGCCCTTTGTAATCGCTAAGTCTCCTCCAAGGGCCATCAACATATAGCCTTATCCACCCGAGGGGTGTTACACAGGAATACAACACATAGAATCATAGAATCATAGGACTGGAAGGGACCTCAAGAGGTCTGCTAGTCCAGTCCCCTGCACTCATGCCAGGACCAGCACCATCTAGACAAGCCCTGACAGGTGTTTGTCCAACCTGATCTTAAAAATCCCCAATGATGGAGATTCCACAACCTCCCTGGGCAATTTATTCCAGTTCCTAACCACGGTGACATTTAGGAAGTTTTTCCTAATGTCCAACCTAAACCTCCCTTGCTGCAATTTAAGCCCATTGCTTCTTGTCCTATCCTCAGAGGTGAAGGTGTAAGATACCAGTAGATTGTCAATAATGAGAACATCAGACACAAAGTTGATACAGGCATATAAACAGGATAATTATACTTAGAAAAAATGGCCCTATTCAATCATACAGCATCACACCATATCCTTGTCCCCTGATGGTGCTATAGCTGTTAGCCACCTAAGGAAGGGGCATTGTCCGGGGTCTATCAGGGCAAGCAGCTGGGACACCAGAGCCATTGGAGGATGGGAAGAGCCGATAAAAACTGTTTTACCGCAGGGAGCCTGGTCCTTGTACAAAGAAAAAAGGAAAAAGATTTTAAAAGTGAGAGGTGGACGTCTGTGAACTTGGCTGTTTCCTCCAAGTGTCGCCAGACAGCCCCCCTGGCTTTCAACAACCTTAACTTGTGTTTGACTAAAGCATCTTCCAGAAAGGCGTCCAGGGCTAGATCCACAGAGGCACTCAGGTAAATACTGAACGTAGGCACCGCTGCCTTTCTCAACCCCCCGGCTCATCTTCTGCCTGACCCTGCAGGAGCCTACGGTTCCGCCAGTAGCCTGCACAAAGCAACTCGAGTGCTGTCGCTGCTCCACAGCTCATAGGCACCGACTCTGTGTTTGCTCCAGGGCTGGAGCACTCATGGGGGAAAAAAACAGCTGCTTAGCACCTATTGACAGCCAGCTTCTCACCCACCAGCAGTCCTGCCAATCAAATCCTTCCGGTGCCTCCCACCCACCACAGATCAACTGTTCTTCGGCATGCAGGAGGTGCTGGGAGGGAGGGGGAAGAGTGGCGATGGGGTGTCATAAACATACAGCTAAGGGTAGCATAAAATCCCTCTTTACCCTGTAAAGGGTTAATTCCTCTTTTACCTGTAAAGGGTTAAGAGGCTCAGATAACCTGGTTGGCACCTGACCAAAAGGACCAATAAGGGGAGAAGATACTTTCAAATCTGTGGGGGAAGGTTTTTGTTTGTCTCTTTGTTTTGTTCTCTTCGAGTCAGCAAGGAACATAAGTGATCTCTCTCCTGCCATCCATCTCCATCCTCTGACAGACAGAGGCTAGGGACACCATTCCTTACCCGTCCTAGCTAATAGCCATTAATGGACTTAACCTCCATGAATTTATCCATGAAGAACTTCCTTTTATTTGTTTTAAACCTGCTGCCCATCTAAAAAAAATATATACTGGCACTAGAAAAGGTTCAGAGAAGGGCAACTAAAATGATTAGGGGTTTGGAACAGGTCCCAAATGAGGAGAGATTAAAGAGGCTAGGACTCTTCAGCTTGGAAAAGAGGAGACTAAGGGGAAAGACGATAGAGGTATATAAAATTATGAGTGATGTGGAGAAAGTGGATAAGGAAAAGTTATTTACTTATTCCCATAATACAAGAAATAGGGGCCACCAAATGAAATTAATAGGCAGCAGGTTTAAAACAAATACAAGGAAGTTCTTCTTCACGCAGCACACAGTCAACTTGTGGAACTCCTTACCTGAGGAGGTTGTGAAGGCTAGGACTATAACAGCGTTTAAAAGAGAACTGGATAAATTCATGGTGGTTAAGTCCATTAATGGCTGTTAGCCAGGATGGGTAAGGAATGGTGTCCCTAGCCTCTGTCTGTCAGAGGGTGGAGATGGATGGCAGGAGAGAGATCACTTGATCATTACCTGTTAGGTTCACTCCCTCTGGGGCACCTGGTATTGGCCACTGTCGGTAGACAGGATACTGGGCTGGATGGACCTTTGGTCTGACCCAGTACAGCCATTCTTATGTTCTTATGGCCCCCTGGGGGCCCGTCGTACCTGTGGCAGCTCCTGGGGACCCCCTAGGGCCTGGCCATACCTGGGGTATGACGGGGCCAGTCATGGGGACCTTCGGGGCCTGGTCGTACTGTAAGGATCAGGCCCTTTTCCTGTAGCCATATGATAAGGCCTGTAGCCATATTGTAAGGCCTAAAAGCCTACAGCTTTTGTCTGCAGCCAGATTGAAAGATCAGATGGACACGGTGCCCCTGTTGGGCTTGGACAGGAGAATTCATTCAGTCTCATTCCAGTGCTTAAAACCCCAGGTGCTCTGCATCAGAAAAAATACCCCCAGGGAGCCAGATGAGCAGACAGAGATTTCAGCTGTGGGAATCCAAGTGCCCTCCATTTTTTTAGTGTCTATGTTGAGGTGCCATTTAGGGTTGCCAGATACTAGGCTCTCAGCTGCAACAGCTGCCCTCTATCCACACAAACATTCTGTTGGTGCTGGTTTTACTGAGTCTGTTCCCCCGAAGTGACCCCAGTGACTGTGATGCGTTGGCAGGTTTCTGAGTGGGAGCGGAAGTGGAGTCCCGGAGTTCACACCTCACAGGAGCGGGGAGCTCACAACCTCCAGCTAGTTCTGAAAACCTCAGACTCACCTTGAGAGGATGGTGAAGGCTCAGGCTCCCTCTTCCAGCCTTTCCTCTGCATTCCACCCAATGAACAGCCCCTGTCAGAGCTGGAGTGTATTTCCCTCTTGGTGTGTCGGAGAGACCGTGATTACAGCAAGGAAGTAAGGACTCCTGGGTTCTGTCTGTCATCCTGCCACTCAATATCTGTGAGCCCTTGGCCAAGTCACCGCTCCCCGTGCCTAAATTTACCTATCTGTATAATAAGGATAGTTTATCTATCTGTATAGGAGGGTGGTGAAGCACTGGAATGGGTTACCTAGGGAGGTGGTGGAATCTCCTTCCTTAGAGGTTTTTAAGGTCAGGCTTGACAAAGCCCTGGCTGGGATGATTTAATTTGGGATTGGTCCTACTTTGAGCAGGGAGTTGGACTAGATACCTCCTGAGGTCCCTTCCAACCCTGATATTCTATGATTCTATGATTCTATAATATGTTCATAGTGACTTTCCTTTGCTAGGTGTGTTGAAGATCCTTCGGTGAAAGGTGCTGCCCAGTATGATAACAGTTACCGATTAGAATTACTGACCTCTGATCCCTTTGTGACAGCCTTGTGTGCCTGCAGAAAGTTCTTGTGTCTCCCCATAGTCATCTGTCTCCATATCTGTCTGTCTACTATCTACCCACTGATCTTGGGCATTTACAGGGTATCAGACCCTGTGGAGACCCAGGTCTTATCCCTAGTTTTCTTCCTAATCAAATATAATTTTTAAATATACACAAATGCCCAGAGCAGCCAGTTCCTCTCTGACTCAGCACAGAGCCCCAGAGTTCTCATCTCCCTTTGGGAAGGTCCCTTAATTACTGTTTACTCATAAAGCTGAATAAATAGCACAAAAGTGCAGACATGGAAATAGAGACATTGGCTAGAGTGTCTCTGGTCTCCAGCCTGTTTACATTCAGATGCTACTTCTCCCCTAGAGGCTGAATGAACCCCCCTGGGATTGCTCAGAGCTATATTATAAACAGTGCACACCCCTGTGTTGGCTCTCAGCGTGGGATGCTGCTGCATATGCTGGGGTGAGAGCGGTGTGGGACACGGCTACCTGACGGGGATTCCCAGGGAGGACACTTCCTTCTCAGGATTCACAGGTACCCATCTCTTCCTGAGGCTCACCTCCTTGACAAACCCAGTGCAACGTGGGCATGCTGGGATAGAGAGTAAGTCTGGGGTCCTTTCTGCCCTGCACAGGCAGTAAACATCCCAGGGCCCTTGCCAAAGGGGATGAGTTTGCTCCAGTATCTCTGGCCAAAATGTCCCTCTTTGCTGTGCTTCCCCAGCTGATGCCCTCCAGCCCTAAGGTGGCTGCATTTCAGTGGCACAGGGGATTGTTCAGGATGAAAGGTGTTAGTAGATGAACAATACACGGCTAAATTCAGTGGCTCGTACTTTCCTCAAGCCCCACTGAGGGAAAACTGCCCTTGGAGTAAGAACTCTGGAGCCAGATGTCACCTCCTGCTCTTGCATTTCAGGGACTGTTACATGGCTTCTCTCTGCTGTAAGGCATGGAGGATCTAGGGCTCCTCACTGGAACAATTCTAAGAATTTTTAAACATGGGCAAGACATCATCTCTCCTGGCTTCACTTGAGAAGTCAGCTGAACTATTATGCCTGAAACTTTCAAAAAAACAATTCAGCAGGAAGCAGACACCAATGGGTTAAAGTTTGGCAAACTTATAAGCAACTGAAAATGAGGTCTCCTAATAGAAGGTGTCAGACAGCCTTAACTAAAGTTGGTGCCACCAGCACCACCTACAATGGCCAATCCAGTTGTGACTCACATCCAGCTAAACTCTTTGCTACAATAATGTCAGTGCCATGGAGTTCCATAAGCCAAATATGGATTACGTAAACAATTTTCTTTTCTGAATATTATATGTTCAGACTTTCAATGTAATTGAATGTTCTCTTGTTCATGGTTTATGATACAGAGTAAATATAAATGCTGGATCATTGGCCTGCTAAACCCAGGGTTGTGAGCTCAGTCCTCGAGGGGGCCACTTAGGGATCTGGGGCAAAATCAGTACTTGGTTCTGCTAGTGAAGGCAGGGGGCTGGACTTGATGACCCTTCAGGGTCCCTTCCAGTTCTATGAGATAGGTATATCTCCATATTATACTTTCTTTATTGATAGATTCTTAGGGTTTAAAGTCACAAGAGACCATTAGATCATCCAGTATGATCTCCTGTATAACAAAGGTAATTACATTTCACCCAGTTACTTCTCTATTGACTTTATAACTACTATTTGACTAAGACCTGGTCTCCACTGGGATTTTTCATCATAGAATCATAGAGCCAAGGAGTGAGAAGGGACAGCAAAGGTCATCTAATCTAACTCCCTGCCGAGATGCTCGATTTGATCTGTGTAAAACATCCAAGATAGATGGCTACCCAGCCTCCTTTGGAAAACCCCCATCGAAGGAGCTTCCATGACCACCCAAGGCACCTGTTCCATTGTCCTCCTGGTCTTACAGTTAGGAAGTTTTTCCTGAGATTTCATCTAAATCTGCTTTGCCCCTTGTCCCGCCCTCAGTGTCAAGAGAGAACAACTTTTCTCCATCTTTTTTATGGCAGCCTTTCAAGTATTTGAAAAGTGCTGTAATGTCCCCCACCCAATCCCCAATCTCTTATTTTCCAAATTAACATTCCTAGTTCCTTCAGGCTTTCCTCGTATGCCTTGTTTTTCATCTCTTGGATCACCTTTGTCTCTCAACTCTGGATCTTTTCCAGTTTCTCTACATCCTTCCTATACATTGGTGACCCAAACTGGACACAGTACTTCAACTGAGGCCTAACCATCACAGAGTGGAGTGGTAGTATCACCTACAATGACTTGCATGCTATGTCTCCAGCTGAGGTGCCCATGACTAGCTGCATATTCTCTTTTTGCAACAGCTAAAAATCCACACCCCTTAGAGATGTAGCTATATCAATCTAACCCCAGTGTAGACAGCATGGGGTCAATGGAAAAATTCTTTCATCGACCTAGCTACCACATCTCGGGCAGGTGGATTACCTACACTGCCAGGAGAACCCCTGCCGTTGAAAGTAGTGTCTACACTGAAGCACTGAAGGCATCACTGCTGTAGAATTCTCAGTGTAGACAAGCCCTCAAGCAAATCTTCCAGAAATACATCCTGTCTGGGTCTGCAGACAAGGGGAGTTGGAGAATCCACCACTTCCCTTCATAGTTTGTTCCAATGGTTAATCGCCATCAGAGGTAAACATTTGGCCCTTATTTCCACCTGGAATTTGTCTGGCTTCAGCTTCCAGCCATTGGGCCTAACTCTGCCTTTCTTCGCCACATAACAGAGTCCATTATTATCCAAGGTTTTCTCCCCAGGAAAGTCTCTGCTTGATCATCTTTTTGATGAGATAAAGAGATGAAGCTCTTTAAGTCTCTCTCTGTCAGGCATTTTCTCCAGCTTCCAATCATTTTGTGGCTCTTTTTTGCACCCTTCCCAATTTCTCAAGATTGTTTTTGAAATGTGGACCTCATAACTGGAGGCAGTTGATTTCACCAGTGCCATGTGCAGAGGCAACATC
This sequence comes from Chrysemys picta bellii, assembly GCF_011386835.1. Taxonomy (NCBI): domain Eukaryota; kingdom Metazoa; phylum Chordata; order Testudines; family Emydidae; genus Chrysemys; species Chrysemys picta. The sequence goes on from NC_088791.1 coordinate 357,544,168, forward strand.
CTTCCCCTGCTCCAACTCATCACTCCTCTGTTTATGCATCCAAGGATCGCATTGGCTCTTTTGGCCACAGCACCGCACTGGGAGCTCACGTTGAGTTGGTTGCCCACAATGACCCCTAAATCCTTTCCCAAGTCCCTGCATTCCATAAAATAGTGCCCTAGTTGTGGGTTGAGCCTCCATTCCCAGTTCCAAGAGGATCACTTTGCATTTGTCCGTATTAACACATTTTGTTTGCATGGGCCCAGCTCTCCAAATGCTCCAGATCAATCGGTGTGCTGCCCTGGATTCCTCTTTGTAACCACTCTGCCAACTTTTGGGTCATCACAAATTTTATCTGCAGTGATTTTCTATTTGTTCCCAGCTCATTGATGAACATATTGAATAGCATCCAGCCTAGAACTGATCTCTGCAGAACCTAACTAGAAACAACAAGGAGTCTGGTGGCACCTTAAAGACTAACAGATTTATTTGGGCATAAGCCTTCGTGGGTAAAAACCTCACTTCTTCAGATGCGAAAGCTTATGCCCAAATAAATCTGTTAGTCTTTAAGGTGCCACCAGACTCCTTGTTGTTTTTGTAGATACAGACTAACACGGCTACACCCTGATACTTAACTAGAAACAGTCCCATTCACTGACAATGGCCCACTGACAACGGGTTTCTGAGATCTGTCAGTTAGCCAGTTTTTAGTCCATTTTACATGTGCTCCACTTGTATTGCAGTGTTCATTTTCTTTATCTCAACGTTTTCCTCTAATAAATGAAATGCCTCAGAGAAACTGAAGTCTATTGCATCTCCACGGTTCCCTTGATCAACCAGACATGCACTCTCATTATTTGACAGGGCCTGTTTTCCATAAACCATGGTGTTGACTGGCATTAATTATATTCCTAGACTATTTTTTAAACTAATCCCATATCAGCTTTTCCATTATTTCCTAACCTTGTCAAATATTTTTTTAAAACATTCCTTTCATTTTTTAAATAGTTTACTTTTAACACCGCACTGACCTGTATTTGCCTTTCTTTTCTTTTTTTGGCTCTGCTAATTCATAGATTCATAGATTCTAGGACTGGAAGGGACCTCGAGAGGTCATCGAGTCCAGTCCCCTGCCCGCATGGCAGGACCAAATACTGTCTAGACCATCCCTGATAGACATTTATCTAACCTACTCTTAAATAGCTCCAGAGATGGAGATTCCACAACCTCCCTAGGCAATTTATTCCAGTGTTTAACCACCCTGACAGTTAGGAACTTTTTCCTAATGTCCAACCTAAACCTCCCTTGCTGCAGTTTAAGCCCATTGCTTCTCGTTCTATCCTTAGAGGCTAAGGTGAACAAGTTTTCTCCCTCCTCCTTATGACACCCTTTTAGATACCTGAAAACTGCTATCATGTCCCCTCTCAGTCTTCTCTTTTCCAAACTAAACAAACCCAATTCTTTCAGCCTTCCTTCATAGGTCATGTTCTCAAGACCTTTAATCATTCTTGTTGCTCTTCTCTGGACCCTTTCCAATTTCTCCACATCTTTTTTAAAATGCGGTGCCCAGAACTGGACACAATACTCCAGCTGAGGCCTAACCAGAGCAGAGTAGAGCGGAAGAATGACTTCTCATGTCTTGCTCACAACATACCTGTTAATAATGTATGTTGCTCACAACATAATGCCTGATTATGTACTTCTGATTCTGAATTAGATGTGTAGTCGATCCGTTAGTTCAGAACTCTAATTTTTACCATATATGCTATTTAACACCATCCTTGACTGCTAATGGACTGCAAAGTGTTTCATCTCCACATGTGATATCAATACATCATACTGCTTCTTTCCAAATGCAGACCAAAAAATATTTCTTGAACACATCTGCTTTTTCTGCAACATTATCAAGTTTCCTTTCCCCCTCTACGAGTTGACTGAAACCTTTTTCTAGGATTTCTTTTCTTCTTAATATACTTAATAACCTCCTTTTTGTTATCCATAGGCAGGCCAATCATCGATTTTCCCCCGAAGCTGGGAATGGGCGACAGGGTGTGGATCACTTGATGATTACCTGTTCTATTCATTCCCTCTGGGGCACCTGGAATTGACCACTGTCTGAAGAGGGGATACTGGGCTAGATGGACTCACCCAGTATGGCCATTCTTATGTTCTTAAGTTCTTAAGATGTATTTAACATCCCATATCAATTTTCATAACTTCCAATTTATATTGCTTGCTGCCTTCACTTTGCTACTGAACTGGGTTTTTAGCAGGAGTTGTCCACATTTTTAATTGTGGATTCATGGCTTTTTATCTATCTAATGTACTCTTCTTGAAGAACTCCCACTTTTAATTCCCATTTTTCTATCTAAATTTTTCCTCCCAAACAGTTTTGCTGATAATTTGCCTCGGCTTTGGGGAATTAGCCCTTTTGAAGGGTGTCTGTAGATAGACATTACTGGTTGAGAACTGTTCTCTGTTTGTCATTTGAATATACTCAGTTCCATTATTTTATTTTGTTCTCCTCTATCATATGCCGCCTTATTTATCTCTTCTCTAAACTAAACAGTCCCAGACTTTTCAGTCTGTCTGCCTATGGTAGCCTCCCCCGTTCTCAGAGCCTGTCTTGGAAATCCCCTTTCTATCTGCACTATCCTTTATAAACTCTGGGTGACAAAAACTGAGCACATGTCCAGAGCAGGTTATTCTCCATCCCATTCCTTAGGCATCCAAACATTGTCTTTGTATTGGTCACTCCTGTGAATGAACAGGTGTTTCCATAGAGCTGCTATCAATGACGCCTGGGTCTTTTCCCTGAGCTATGCTCTAGCTGGGATATTTCCCCCTTGACATGTCTTGGAAAAGCTTGGGTTTTTTTCCACTCTCAGGTTTTGAGCAACCTTGTGAATGCAGACCTCCCTACAACATGGACTCTGTAGCCTGGGTTTCATTGCATTAAGGCTATGTTTACATTGGTAGATTCTTTTTGCCAAAAGTTTCATAGAATCATAGAATATCAGAGTTGGAAGGGACCTCAAGAGGTCATCTAGTCCAACCCCCTGCTCAAAGCAGGACCGATTCCCAACTAAATCATCCCAGCCAGGGCTTTGTCAAGCCGGGCCTTAAAAACCTCCAAGGAAGGAGACTCCACCACCTCCCTAGGTAACGCATTCCAGTGTTTCACCACTCTCCTAGTGAAATAGTTTTTCCTGATATCCAACCTGGACCTCCCCCACTGCAACTTGAGACCATTGCTCCTTGTTCTGTCATCTGCCACCACTGAGAACAGCCGAGCTCCATCCTCTTTGGAACCCCCCTTCAGGTAGTTGAAGGCTGCTATCAAATCACCCCTCATTCTTCTCTTCTGGAGACTAAACAAGCCCAGTTCCCTCAGCCTCTCCTCATAAGTCATGTGCTCCAGACCCCTAATCATTTTTGTTGCCCTCCGCTGGACTCTTTCCAATTTTTCCACATCCTTCTTGTAGTGTGGGGCCCAAAACTGGACACAGTATTCCAGATGAGGCCTCACCAATGTCGAATAAAGGGGAGCGATCACGTCCCTCGATCTGCTGGCAATGCCCCTACTTATACAGCCCAAAATGCCGTTAGCCTTCTTGGCAACAAGAGCACACTGTTGACTCATATCCAGCTTCTCGTCCACTGTGACCCCTAGGTCCTTTTCTGCAGAACTGCTACCTAGCCATTCGGTCCCTAGTCTGTAGCAGTGCAGACAGTTTGGTTGGTGACCAAAAAGCCTTTAAAGAAAATTGTTGTTGCAAGTTCACATTGTCTTTCTCTTTTAGCATAGCGCATCCACTTCTGCGGTGGTTGCAGTGATATTGAGAACAATGCACTGTGGGTAGCTATCCCACAATTCAGCTCTCCATCTTATGCCGATAGGTGTTGTGGGAAGGTGGAGCAGATCGCAGAGCATAATGGCTCCGGACTCAAGTTCCCATGATTCATTGCTTTCCATCCCACCATTGCATGTTTTTCCATCTCCAGTTTGCAGCACTTAATGTCCCCTGTTTTCTGCTCAGCCCGCCATCTCTATCTGCAGGCACGGAGCCTGCACTCCTTTCCACTGCTCTGCCAGCTGTCAGGAGCACATCGCTAACGGCAGTGGACTCAATCTTGACGTTGTGAAGGGAGTGGGAGTCACAGTTGCCTGACAGGCTGTCCGACGTGGATAGCAGCAGCATTAGATTGCTTTTGGCAGTCACAAAACAGCTGAATACGGTGGAAAGTCGCTTTTGGGGTAGGGAAACTAGCACTGAGTGGTGGGATCGCATCGTTATGTATGTCTGGGATGACAAGCAGTGGCTGTAGAACTCTCTGATGAGGAAAGCCACCTTCCTGGAGCTTGCCCCATCCCTGCAGTGCAAGGACGTTCAAATGAGAGCTGCTTTCTTGGTGGAGAAGCACGTAGCGATGGCAGTGTGGAAGCTGACAATTCCAGGCAGATACTAGTCAATCGCAAACGAGTTTGGATTCGGGAAGCCAACCATTGGGGCTGTATTAATGCAAGTGTGCAGAGCCATTAAGCACATACCGCTGCGGAAGACACTGACTCCTGACAAAATGCGTGAAATTGTGAATGGCTTTGCAGAAATGGATTTTCCATACTGCAGAGTGGCAATAGATGGCATGGATATTCCATCTTTGCTTTTATAGCCAAAAACCCCACAACACCATGCACACAAACACAGACACATGCACATTCTTGGTGGGGGTGGTACCAGGGGAGGACTGATGCAAAGTCCCAGGTATTGGAAAGGAATGTATGCGTGGCATTTTGGGAGATCATGGGAAAGAGCTCTGAATTGCCGAAGGGGAGGGTGGGTATGCATCTGCTAAGTCTGGAGTGTCAGGACGGACTTCAGCGTGACGGTTTCCCACTCTAAAACTTTTATGAGTCTCTCCATTGCGTGTATGCCTCATTTTCTTCTTTCCTGCTTGTCACTTTCCCTCCATTGCCTGCCTCCTGTCTTGTATGTATCAGAATACTGTAGCACCTACTGCTCAGTCTGGAGGGTTATGAGGGACTGCAGCATGTTGGTTTGCTGCTCCAAAACTTTTATGAGTCTCTCTGTTGCATCCCTAGTGTATGCCTCATTTTCTCTTCTTTCCTGCTTGTCGCTTTCCCTCCATGACCTGTGGTTCATCTTCTCTGCATCAGAGTACTGCAGCACCTCCCGGAACATATCTTCCTTGCTCCATCTTGGGCACTTTCTTATCCAGCGGAGATGCTCGGCTGGAGTGGAGGGGGTGCCTCCTTTCAAAGACTTACCTGGTGAAGCACAAGTAACAATAAACAGAAGCATTATTGTTAAGTACACATACAGCATTGAAACGCTACATTAAAATACACCCTTGGTAATACACCATCATTTTCCTGCTGACCTTTGAAAAGCACACATGCCAGCAAACACCACAAGCATGGTGAGTGTACCCAGGGACAGAGGACATTGTGCCTGGGATAAAAGCAATGTGAGAGGGGTTGCAGGGCATTTCTCAGGGGGCAATTCTCTATAGTTTCCCACCCTTTTCCACAGGCAGGGGTCATTGTGGCAGGTATCTCACTTCTGAAGGTAAGCAAGGAAGCAAGGGTGTATCTACTACATGCTTGTAGCTTCTGCCCAGGTCCCATGCTGCTCGCCTGTGTGCTGCTTTGGTCCTTGCTCAAGTCATTACAGAATGGCATGGAAAAGTGTCCTTCAATGGGGGAAGGAACAAAGCAGCTATGCCAAGGAACCTCTGGCAGAGGATTGCTGAGTACCTGCAGGAAAAATTCCTGAAGATCTCTATGGAGGAATCCTGTGAAATCTCGACCGTGCTCCCTAGCTGCACGGGGAAATGCCCAGTACACAGAAACACAGCCAGCCATGTACATTTCTCTGCCCCCCACCCAGCTCCACACTTCACAAAGCAAAACCACTTACCCTGGGTGTCCTCTTCATTTCTGACTCGCCTGATTGTGACACCTCCTGGGTGCCCCTGACCTGGGAACCACATCTTCTTCTGCCCACACCTTTTCCTCGATGAATTCCTCCTTTGGGTTAGGTCCAGATTCCGCCAGCTCCAGCCCAGCCGAAGTACCCACAGGACTCTTGGACATGGAGGTGGGTTGCTGCCAAAGATAACGTCCAACTCCTTATAAAAATGGCAGTTGTGGGGTGCTTGTCTCCTTCACCTTTGCTCTGCACTGCAGCATGTCCCGATCATAGCTCTTTTCCCACAAGCTCTGTGAAAACCGCCCTTGGTATTGAAATTCCTATGGTTCCAGCACAGTTGGGACTTCATAGCCTCCTCTCCCCATATACTGAGCATATCCAGCAGTTCTGCTGTGGTCTTAGCGGGAGAGCATTTGCTGTGTGGAGCCACCATGACCACCGGGAAGATGTGGTATGAACACCCCACACTGAGCAAACAGGAAGGGGAATTTCAAAATTACTGGGCATTAAAGGCACAAGGACATAAGGTATTTATCTGGATGCACAACAGCTGATTTTAAACTCTCCAAGTGTCAATCTAGGCACTTTAGTGTCAAAACTTTTGTGTAAAAATCTTTATACCTCTCGTCAAGGTGGTTTTATTACATCACTGAAACTGAGGAGTTCCATCATCAAAAGTGGCTTTCTAGTGTCTATACCTCCACTGTTTCTTCGCCAAAAGCTGCCTTTCTGCAAAAACATTTTGCAGTGTAGACAAGGCCTCAGGAACAATGAGACATATGTTTCCTCCTGGTACCTATCGTGTAGGAATTATTGACACAGGGAACACCATGAAATATGGATTTGGCATTAGCAGGGTCAGTTGTTCAAATGTCATTTTTCAGTGTGTGTAGAGCAACCAATCTGCTTCACCCATCAGAACACTTCCAGTAGTGTATGTAGTGTCTCATATTAACATTGTCTCTCCATCCAGGCCTTTGTACTGTGACCATCACCCTAGACCCTGCGCACATACAGGAAATCAGGGGAAAGTACGGTATATGCAGGAGACACTGTTCTGCCTCAGAGTTGGACACCTTCTCCACTAATCCATGTCAGATTCCAACACCACTGACTTCACCAACCCCTCCACCTTCATCCTGCTGGGCATTCCTGGCCTGGAGACAGCCCATTTCTGGATCTCCATCCCCTACTTCACCATGTACACCATAGCTATCTTGGGGAACTTCACCATCCTCTTCATTGTGAAGAAGGAGCCAAGCCTCCATGGACCCATGTACTATTTCCTCTGCATGCTGGCTGTCACTGACCTGGTCCTGTGCACGTCCATCCTGCCCAAGACGCTGAGCATCTTCTGGTTCAATTCCAGGGAGATCGATTTCAGTGCCTGCCTCACCCAGCTGTACTTCATTCACTGCTTCTCAGTGATGGAGTCTGGGATCTTCGTGGCCATGGCTTTTGATCGTTACGTGGCCATCTGCCATCCCCTGAGACATTCCGCCATGCTGACTAACCTTGTGGTAGCCAAGATTGGCGTGGCTGTGGTGCTACGCAGTGGCATGCTCGTAATGCCCCATCCCTTCCTGGCGAGGCGGCGGCCATATTGCAGAACCAACATCATCCCCCACACGCACTGTGAGCACATGGCTGTGGTGAAGCTGGCCTGTGCTGACATTCGTGTGAGCAGTTACTACGGCCTCTTTGTGGTATTTTGTGTGCTCGGTCTGGATGTGTTTTTTATTACTGTGTCCTATATCCAGATCCTCAAGATCATCTTCAGCCTCCCCACAAAGGACGCCCGGCTCAAGACTTTTGGGACCTGTGGCTCCCACATCTGTGCCATCTTAGTCTTTTATATCTCAGCTATCTTCTCCTCTCTCACATACCGATTTGGGCAGAGTGTGCCCCTGCATTTCCACATTTTCATTGCTAACGTGTACCTCCTGGTTCCCCCCATGCTAAACCCCATCATATACGGAGTGAGGACCAAACGGATCCGGGACAGGCTGCTCCGGCTCTTTTCTCATAAAGGGACCTAAAGTTTTCTCCTGGTGCTCTGGCTCTCAGATTGAGTTCTGTGGAGAGCTGGCTGCTGACAGGTGCTGGGCCCTCTTCTCTGAATCAGGAGTCATTTAAGGACATTAAATCCTTTTCTGACCTATCTGTTCTGTGAAAGCATGACAAAGTGGGGAATCTGTCGATGTATTACTCACTGGGTTGCCACCTTTCTAATTGCTGGTAACTGGACCCCCGAGACCAAATCCCTTACCCCACCTCTTACCCCTAAGGCCCCACTTCTGTCACTTGCTCCTCTCCTCTCATCTCCCTGTCACTCGCTGGATCATCTCCATGTCTTTCCTCCCCAGCTGAAGGGGTGCAATTTCAGATTTTGGTGTGGAGGAGGCAACGATAACTGTGATTCCAGGGGCTACTTAGACATTTGAAAACTATATCTAATTCCCCAATATAATAAGTACATAAATAAATAAATATTAGACCCATTCAGCTCTAGTAGTAACATTTTCTTACATCTTATGGCAATTCACTTAAGGGACACTAGTTAGTAGCAAAGTAAGAATACACATTTTTTTTAAATATAAGCCTAACTCTGCAGAGAGAGAGAGCCAGTGCTGGGTTCCATCTCAGCTCTGGGAGAGGAGTAGGGTCTAGTGGGTTACAGCATGGGGAAGATACATCTGCAGTCTATATAAAAACATAAGAACCTAAGAATGGACATTGGTCCATTTAGCCCAGTATCCTGTCTTCATCAATGGCCAATGCCAGGTGCCCCAGAGGGAATGAACAGACAGGTAATCATCAAGTGATCCATCCCCTGTCACCCATTCCCATCTTCTGGCAAACACAGGCTAGGGCCACCATCCCTGCCCATCCTGGGTAATAGCCATTAATGGACCTATCCTCCATGAACTTATCTAGTTCTTACTGGAACCCTGTTTTACCTTTGGCCTTCACAACATCCCCTGGCAAAGAGTTCCACAGGTTGACTGTGAAGTAATACTTCCTTTTCTTTCTTTTAAACCTGCTGCCTATTTATTTCATTTGGTGACCCCTAGTTCTTGTGTTATGTGAATGAGTAAATAATATTTTCTTATTCAATTTTCCACACCATTTATGATTTTATAGACCTCTATCATACCCTGGTATAGTTTTGTCCTTCACAACATCCCTTGGCAAACAGTTCCACAACTTGTGTGTGAAGAAATACTTTCTTATGTTTGTTTTAAATCAGCTGCTTATTAATTTCATTGGGTGACCAGTGTTCCCTCTAATTGTTTACGTCCGTGTGTGGAATTAATTTTGGTATGTGGACCAATATGGAGGTGATGTGTGGCAGTGGTGGGGCCTAGCGGTTTGGAGTGTGGGAGGGGGCTCAGTGCTGGGGCAGGGGGTTGGGGTGTGGGGGTACAAGGACTTTGGCTGGGGGGTGCTGGCTCTGGGGTGGGACCAGGGATGAGGGGTTCAGGGAGCAGAAAGGGGCTCAGGGATGGGGCAAAGGATTAGGGTGCAGGGGGATGCAGGCTCTGGAATAGGGCTAGGCTTGACAGGCTTAGGGTGCAGGATTCCCCGTGTTGCCCAATCTTTAGATTGTGTATTAATTATATTGATTACACTGCTCTACAGCCAAAATGCTTCTGAAATAAATGTAGTCAAACGTTACTAATTCTGAGTCACTGAGAACAAAATGATGCTTAAAATTGTTGATTGGCTCTAATTTTCAAGATATGCTATTGGGTCGGTATATACGACCCTTGACTTGGGAATGGCAAAGGATAAGTGAGTTATAAAGGGAAGGGATCTCAATTTAAACCAGAAATGACTAAAATACATCTTTGACTGGATCTATGAATAAATCTACGACTGGGTTTGGACAGTACTTGCTTTTTAGGCAAAACAATGAATGATGTAATCTGAAGCTGGTATTGCGTCATACATGATATGAATTTCATCATGTTATTCCTAGAAGTCATGGATGATGCAATCATAACGAAGCTTACATCACTCTGCTGAACAAATTGCCCTATATCAGCTTTAGAAATCATACAGTGTCGTGCTCTCTTATTTGTCAGTGTTTGGCTAAACAGAAATGTGTCCTTTTGCAAAATCAAAGTGAGCAGAGATGCCTCGTACTTGTGTGAACAGTGCAGATAACTTCTGCTATGTTTGTGGTGAAGTGACTTTTGCATCACAAAAGCGCAGTATAACCACTATGGTTAAGAAAGCCTATCACCTTTATTTTGGCTGCAAAATTGGAGATCAGGACAAGAGGTGGGCCCCACACATATGCTGCAACACTTGTGCAACAAATCTTTGCCAGTGGTTGAACAGGAAAAGGAAATCTATGCCTTTTGCAGTGCCAATGATTTGGAGAGAGCCCACAGATCATCCCAGCAATTGTTACTTCTGCATGGTGCCTCCAGTTGGGAAAGGTGTGTCAAAGAAGAAAAAGTGGACTGTGCATTATCCAAACATTCCATCAGCTATAAGCCCAGTACCCCACGGAGAAGGACTGCCGGTTCCTGATGCATCAGAATCATTCTCACTTGAGTCAGACGAGGAAGAGGATGAAACTTCTGGTCCTGAACCATCAATGTCACAGGACCCACATTTTCTCCCATCCTCCTCCTCTGAACCACACCTCATAACACAAGGTGAACTGAATGACCTTGTCAGGGATTTGGAACTACCCAAGAGTAAGGCAGAGCTGTTGGGCTCCAGACTACGGCAGTGGAATCTCCTGGCAGGTGATGTTAGGGTTTCCATGTTCCGTGACTGTCAAAAGAATCTTGTCCCATTCTTCTTCATGGAAGGTGATCTTGCAGCCTGCAACAACATCGATGGTGTGATGGCAGCCCTCAACATCGTTCACGATCCAGATGAGTGGAGACTGTTCATTGATTCATCGAAGACGAGTCTTAAAGTTGTTTTACTGCATAATGGCAATGTTTTGCCATCAATTCCAGTTGGTCATGCAGTCCATATGAAGGAAACCTATGACAATATGAAACAACTTTTGAGGTGCATAAACTATGACCAACCTCAGTGGCAGCTTTGTGGCGATTTGAAGGTTGTTGCTCTCTTGCTTGGTCTGCAGACTGGATACACAAAGTACTGCTGTTTTCTCTGCGAATGGGATAGTCGTGCAAGAGATTCCCACTACATCAAGAAAGATTGGCCACTTCCACAGTCATTGGAGCCTGGGAGGAAAAGTGTTCAGCATCCACCACTTGTTGAGTCAAGGAAGATTTTGTTACCACCCTTACACATCAAGCTGGGTCTGATGAAGAACTTTGTCAAGGCCATTGACAAAACACAAGCAGCCTTCAAATACCTCTGTGGAAAATTTCCAAGGTTAAGTGAAGCTAAGATAAAGGAAGGTGTCTTTGTTGGTCCTCAGATTCGTGAACTTCTTCGAGATGATGCATTTGACCATGCACTGCATGGCAAGGAAAAGACGGCATGGAAAGCCTTCCAGTTAGTGGCAATAAATTTTCTCGGATACAACAAGGCAGACAACTACAGGTTGTTGGTGGAAAACCTCCTCAAGGCATACAAAAGCCTTGGTTGCAACATGTCACTAAAGATACATTTTTTGCACTCTCATCTAGATTTTTTTCCACCGAACTGTGGAGCAGTGAGCGACGAGCACGGCGAGCGATTTCACCAGGACATTGCAAGAATGGAGAAATGTTATCAGGGCAAATGGACCCCATCAATGCTTGCCGACTATTGCTGGACAGTGACAAGAGATGCTCCATTTAATGAATACAAGAAACAAACCGAGAAGTGCCGAGTAGATACTGAATAGGACTAAACTATGTACATAATAGTTTTTTGCATTTGTTTCATAATACATTTTATTTATATAACCCTTTTGCTGATTTTTAAAGTGTTACATAAACAGGACAGGTGAAATATTATCATGTAAAGCAACCATAAACACATGAAAAGACCTAGGTTTACAATTTATGATTAAAACTCTACTATTTGCACAATATACATAGACATAAAATGTAAAAACTTAAATATCTTAGAAACAATAGCTAATCAGTTGTTTTAATTGCCATAATTGAATTCAGCACATCAAAATACATAATAAATAGCACATTTTATCTCTAAAGCAGACGACTTCTCAAAAATTGTAGACCAGTGTTACTTAAGAATCCCCAGTTATCATTCTAAGGATTGATAGGTTCCTGTCCCAAAATCAGGCCCAATATTATTTAAATTATTATATAGTCGGGAACCCTGATGTGCACAGTTACAGCACTCAAACTATAGGACCTTTTTTATATTTAATATAATTTATTAATACCTTTTCACAGTTACAAACATCCCAACTTAACAAGATAGATAAAGAATGTACATCTGCACTTCCATAGACTCACAAAATCCCTTGTAGAACCACCTGAAGTGTTGGCCACCGGTGATGATGGGGAAGGTGATGGTGATGAGGAAGATGATGGCTATCATTCCTGCACCTCCCAAGGACTACATCTCCTTCTCATACTGCCCTGAGGCTGGGATGCCACTTTTATAATATGTTATGCTGACACCATGAAAATTGAATAAGAAAATATTATTTACTCATTTACATAACACAGTAGGGGATTTTTCCTTATTTGTATTTCCTCACTTTACCAATGTTGGAGTGTCTTTTCCTGTAGGTTAGTATAGCAATTATCTCAACTTCTTATCATATACATCATATATATCAAATACATCATGGCCCTTTTGTGGTTGTCGCATTTGTTATTTCTGTCCTACCCAGTTATTTCGGGTTTTTCCAAGTTGTGGTGGACCTGTTACGTTTAAAAGGGAATGAACTTAGGAAAGCCCCTATGCCAACCTGCTTTGACACCTCATATGTTGACCTTCTGCTTTAGCTCATCACCCCCTATCTAACTTTGCCTTAGCTCAACATAGAGGATGTGGCCTGCAGGTCCCTTTCCTTACAGCCAAACTACTTTAATATAAACCTATTATAATAAAACAAAGAATCAAAACCATAAGGCAATAAAAAATCCATAAGAAAAGATAGTAAGGCATTTGATACGGTCTCGCATGATATTCTTATCAATAAACTAGGCAAATTAAAATTTAGATGGGGCTACTATAAGGTGGCTGCAGAACTGGCTGGATAACCATACTCAGAGAGTTGTTATTAATGGTTCCCAATCCTGCTGGAAAGGCGTAACGAGTGGGGTTCCACAGGGGTCTGTTTTGGGACCGGCTCAGTTCAATATCTTCATTAACGACTTAGATATTGGCATAGAAAGTACGCTTATTAAGTTTGCGGATGATACCAGACTGGGAGGGATTGCAACTGCTTTGGAGGACAGGGTCATAATTCAAAATGATCTGGACAAATTGGAGAAATGGTCTGAGGTAAACAGGATGAAGTTTAACAAAGACAAATGCAAAGTGCTCCACTTAGGAAGGAACAATCAGTTTCACACATACAGAATGGGAAGAGACTGTCTAGGAAGGAGTACGGCAGAAAGGGATCTAGGGGTTATAGTGGACCACAAGCTAAATATGAGTCAACAGTGTGATGCTGTTGCAAAAAAAGCAAACATGATTCTGGGATGTATTAACAGGTGTGTTGTGAGCAAGACATGAGAAGTCATTCTTCCGCTCTACTCTGCGCTGGTTAGGCCTCAACTGGAGTATTGTGTCCAGTTCTGGTCACCGCATTTCAAGAAAGATGTGGAGAAATTGGAGAGGGTCCAGAGAAGAGCAACAAGAATGATTAAAGGTCTTGAGAACATGACCTATGAAGGAAGGCTGAAAGAATTGGGTTTGTTTAGTTTGGAAAAGAGAAGACTGAGAGAGGACATGATAGCAGTTTTCAGGTATCTAAAAGGGTGTCATAAGGAGGAGGGAGAAAACTTGTTCACCTTAGTCTCTAAGGATAGAACAAGAAGCAATGGGCTTAAACTGCAGCAAGGGAGGTTTAGGTTGGACATTAGGAAAAAGTTCCTAACTGTCAGGGTGGTTAAACACTGGAATAAATTGCCTAGGGAGGTTGTGGAATCTCCATCTCTGGAGATATTTAAGAGTAGGTTAGATAAATGTCTATCAGGGATGGTCTAGACAGTATTTGGTCCTGCCATGCGGGCGGGGGACTGGACTCGATGACCTCTCGAGGTCCCTTCCAGTCCTAGAATCTATGAATCTATGATATATAAGCAAGCAAGCAGGTGAGCCCTATAGGCTACACCTGGGCTGTGGCAGAGAGAGAAGACGCACCCCAGCTCTCTCTCGGTGCAGCAGCTTGGGGCCAGGGAGAGGTGCTGGGCTGGGGGAGGGGTGCTTTCCCCATCCTGCACGGCCTTTGGTAGCCTGCTGCAAAGTCACACAGCTTAGAAGAACTTAGTGGGTGACCCCTAGTTTTTGTCTTATAAGAAGTAGTGAATAACACTTCCTTACTCAAATTTTCCACACCAGTTATGATTTTATAGACCTCTCTCATATCCCCCCTTAGTCGTTTCTTTTCCAAGCTGAAAAGTCCCAATCTTATTAATCTCTCCTCATGTGGAAGCTGTTCCATAACCCTCAAAATTTCTGTTGTCCTTCTCAGTACCTCCCTTCATGATGCCCATGTCCAGCTGGGCTCCCTCTGCCTGGGGCTGGGATGGGAGCTCCTACAGCCTGAGAAGGAGCCGGCCTGCAGGTAGGAGGCAGCACAGGCTGCCATGGGTTAATGACCCCAGGTTTCCCTCCACCCTGCAGTACCTAGACACTGCCAGATCCCCTTTTCCTGTTGAAAACCGGGTACCTGGCAACTTTAAATGGCAGAAGAAGATGGGGGGGCCCGAGGCTGGGGGTGAGGCAAGGAAGAGTCATGTGGAGAGGTCATGTGTCCTCCCCTTTAGCTTGTGCTTGCCCAGTAATTTATAAGTGCAGGTGACACTTGCTGAACAGGGAAAGTGAGAGAGCGACAATTTCAGCGTGTGTGATGGGTAGCGGGGAAAACACTCGTTCATCGTCCTTTGCTATGTACCCCAGCTTGCTTTTCTCCTCTGTATATCATGTAATATATCAATGGAAATGTTTGCTTTGCTGAATATCATGACCCTATTTTTATGCATGTATCATTTTTGTACCTAAAGTTATGAACATTGACCATGTACCAGTATTTCTAATGTGTTTGCTCTTGTGGTAGTTCCCACAAGATAGTTTACATCCAGTCTAGACAGCATATTGTGAACGGATTATTCAAGCTGGTGGCCCCTCCATGAACAGAATGGGCTATAATGGAAAAAACTTATCCCCATCTGATGGACTTAACTGTGGACGTTCTAGCCAGAATATGGATATCGGTCCCTACAAAGACACATTGAAGCATGAAAGGATGTGTGACCAGCTCATGTAAAACTGGACTCCCTCTTGTGCCTGAACTTTCCCACTATCTGTACTGGGGGCTTTTGCTTGTAAAAAATTAATTTCCATCCACAGGGAAGACATTATGAAAGACTCTGACTGGGGAGGTGGTCCCAGGCTGGAAAGGAGAAATCCCAGCCTGTGTATGGAGGATTGGGAAACTGTTTGTACCATATAGGGTGAGACATGGGTTGACTCAAATCCTGTCTAGTTCATAGAACTCAGATTGTGATTTTGTTTTATTTCTTGAGGAATCTACATTGATCTGTTCACTTATTACTTATAACCACTTAAAATCTACCTTTCTGTAAGGGAAATCTGCTAATGAAAAGGGGCTGGTGCATTGAAGGAGTGGCAGACAGGATAATAAACAATAGTATATATATATATATATATATATATATATATATATATATAAATTTTAAACCTAACCTAACTTATGTGACTTGCCACGAGATGTGAGAACATGTTAGTATTAGAGTGGAGTGGGTCTAGTATTTATTTAATTTTCTCTCTTTTATATTAGAATTAGATACACTGCTCCTGCCACAAATTTTGCTAAATTATCTGCCAAAAAAACCTAGAGTTTTCAAGACCCTAAGTAGCCCCAGGAATAACAGTTACGGTCGTCACCCCAACCAAAACCTGAAACAACTCCCTTGCAGCTGGGGGTGGGTAAGGGAGGTGAAAATGATCCACTGTGTGACAGGGGTAGGGAGTAGAGGAGCAATGGAATATGATGGAAAGAGGAGGAACAGGGACAGAGCCTTGGCAGAAGAGGTGGGGGTACAGCATGGGGATTTGGGGGTCCATTACCAGAAATAAGAAAGGTGGCAACCCAATGAGTTCTACATAGACCAATTCCCCAGGTTCTAACGCTGACACTGCACACTAAGATCAGGAAAAGGTTTATATCTCTTTGACTGTCCAGTCAGTGATTCAGGGAAGAGGGTGCAGCACCATGCACCAGCCACCTCTGCACGGAGCTTGGTCTGAGAGCCAGAGCATAAGGAGAGAACTTTAGGTCCCTTTATGTGTGAAGAACTGGAACAGTATGTTTCTGATTTGTTTGGTCCACACCCCGTAGATGATGGGGTTCAGCATGGGGGGCACCAAGAGGTACATGTTAGCAATGAGAACGTGGAAGTGCAGGGGGACATTCTGCCCAAACCGGTGCGTGAGCATGGAGAACAAAGATGGGATCCAAAAGGTTAAGAAGACAAAGAGGTGGGAGCCACAGGTCCTAAAAGCCTTGAGCCGGGCGTCCTTTGTGGGGAGGCTGAAGATGGCCCTGAGGATCTGGATATAGGACATGGTGATAGAAAACACATCCACACCAGTCACCAAGAATGCCAGAAAGAGGCCGTAGTAACTATTGACGCGGATGTCAGCACAGGCCAGCTTCACCACAGCTATGCCCTCGCAGTACGTGTGGGGGATGATGTTGGTTCTGCAATATGGCCTCTGACTCGCCAGGATGGGATTGGGCATTACGAGCATGCTGCTGCGCAACAGCAAAGCCAGGCCAATCTTGGCCACCACAGGGTTTGTCAGGATGGTGGAATGTCTCAGGGGATCGCAGATGGCCACGTAGCGATCAAAAGCCATGGCCACAAGGATCCCAGATGCCATCACTGAGAAGCACTGAATGAAGTACATCTGGGTGAGGCAGGCACTGAAACTAATCTCCCTGGAATTGAACCAGAAGATGCTCAGTGTTCTGGGAATGGTGGACGTAGACAATAAAAGATCGGTGACTGCCAGCATGCAGAGGAAATAGTACATAGACTCATGGAGGCTCGGCTCCATCTTGACAATGAATAGGATGGTGAAGTTCCCCATGACAGCTATGGCATAAATGGTGCAGAAGGGGATGGAGATCCAGACATGGGCTGCCTCTAGGCCAGGAATGCCCAGCAGGATGAAGGTGGAGGGGTTGGTGAAGTCGGTTGTGTTGGAATCTGACATGCAGGAGGGGAGAAGGTGTCCAACTCGGAGGCAGAACGGTGTCTTCTGCATGTATCGTAGGTTCTCCTGACTTCCTGTGTGTGCCCAAGCACTAAGGTAATTCCTGGATGGAGAGACAATGTGAATATGAGACATTACGTGCACTACTGGGGCTTTTCTCATTGGTGAAGCAGATTGGTCGCTCCTCACACACTGAAAAATGATATTTTCATTATTCTGAGAAATGAATTATGAAGAACTGACCCATGATAATGCCCATTCCTACACATCATGGTGTGGGAAACCTTAATAGGCACAAGCAGGAAACACGAACCAGGCTAGATAGCCACTGTAGTGGGCTGTTTTCCATATACCCGGTTCCTCAAAATGTGAGAGTGCAAAACACACCAAACCTTTGCCAAAACCAGGCTGGCTCCAGGCACCAGCTTAACAAACAGCTGCTTTGGGCGGCCACTTTGGAGAGGGGCGGCACGTCCAGCTGTTCGGCTGCAATTCCGCGGACGGTCCCTCACTCCTGCTCGGAGCAAAGGACCTCCCACCGAATTGCCGCTGCAGATCACGATCGCGGCTTTTTTTGTTTGTTTGTTTCTTCGTTTGGCTGCTTGGGGCGGCCAAAACCCTGGAGCCGGCCCTGTCCAAAACGTATACCAGGGAAAACATCCCAATTAGAACACACCACAGGGAAAATCTCTCGGTGTCATTGACAAACAGCTGCTCAGTCGCAGAAATGGCCAAAACACAGACAATGTTCAGATGCCTAAGGAATGGCAAAGAGAATAACCTGCTCTGCACACGCGCTCAGTTTTGGTCACCCAGTCTCTATAAAGCATGTAGCAGATAAAAAGGGGGTTTTCTAGACAGGTTCTACACAGTAATCTCTATAGATACTTAGTGCTTCAGAGGAGCTAATTCCCCAGAGCTGACAGAACAAGGACAAGGAGTAATGGTCTCAAGTTGCCGTGGGGGAGGCTTAGGTTGGATATTAGGAAAAACGTTTTCACTAGGAGGGTGGTGAAACACTGGAATGGGTTACCTAGGGAGGTGGTGGAATCTCCTTCCTTAGAGGTTTTTAAGGCCCGGCTTGACAAAGCCCTGGCTGGGATGATTTAGTTGGGGAATGGTCCTGCTTTGAGCAGGGGGTGGGACTAGATGACCTCCTGAGGTCCCTTCCAACCCTGATATTCTATGAATCTATGATTCTATGATGGACATTATCAGAAAAAACTGATTGGGAGAAAATATTTAGACAAAAATGGGAGTGACAACCGGGAATCCATTAAGAAGAGTGTCTTAAATAGCTTTGGCTAAAAACCCTTTTCAGTGACAAAATCAAGTCAGCAATTGGCAGGGTGGGAGCAATATATAACAAATGGGAAAAAGGAACAAATAGATAGCAATCAATACAAATCGGAAGTTATGAAAATTGATAAGGGACATTAAAGACATCGATAGATGTGTTCAAGGAATAGTTTTGTTCTGCATTAGGAAAGATTGCAGGCCCGATCAACAGACTAGGACACTGTATTATGCAATGCAGGGACACTGAAAAGGATTTAGAGGTCACTGTGGACAACCAACTCATTGTGAGCTCCAAGTGTGATGCTGTGGCCAAAAGGGCTGATGTGATCCTTGTTGTATAAAAGGGGGAGTGGTGAGTTGGAGCAATGGAAGGATATTACCTCTGCACATGGCATTGGTGAAACTGACTGTGTCCAGTTCTGGGGTCCACATTTCAAAAAGGATGTTGAAAAATTAGGAGGGTGCAGAAAAGAGCCACAAAAAGGATTGGAGGCTGCAGAAATGCCCAATAGTGAGAGGCATAAAGAGCGTCATTTATTTATATTATAAAAAGGACGATCAAAGGGAGACTTTCATGGGGAGAAATCCATGGGTAATAATGGGCTCTGTAATATAGCAGAGAAAGACAGAGGAAAGCCCAAGTAAGACAAATTTCAATTGCAAATTTTTAGCTCTGAGGGTGATTAACTATTGGAACAAACTGTGAAGGAAAGTGGTGGATTCTCCAACTCCCCATGTCTGCAGATCCAGACTGGATGCTTTTCTGGAAGATCTGCTTGAGGGCTTGTCTACACTTAAAATGCGAGAGCTTCTGTGTAGACACTACCTACACTGACTGTAGGGGTTCTCCCATCAGTGTGGGAAATCCACCTCCAGGAAAGGGGGTAGCTAGGTCGATAGAACAATTCCTCCCCTTACCTCGTGCTGTCTACACTGAGATTAATTTCATATAGCTTCATCTCTCAGGGGTGTGGATTTTTTTCCTATTGGAAAAACAGAAAATACAGTTTGGGTTGCATTATGAGAGGTATAGCATGCAAGACATGGGAGCTGAAATATGCCTCTCTCACGGTAGATCCTACGTTTAACAGGGGGTTGGACTAGATAACCTTGTGACCCTAATCTCTATAATTCTATGACTCTGTGATACTCAGCACTGGTGAGGAGTCAGCTGGAGCACTGGGTCCAGTTTTGGTGACCAGTGTAGAGGAAGGATGGAGAGAAACTGGAAAGGATCCAGAGAGGAAAGACAAAGCTGATCCAAGGGATGGAATATGAGCCATATGTGTAAAGGCTGGAGGAACTGGGTGTGTTTAGTTTGGAAAAGAGACGATTAAGAGGGGACATGACAGCGATCTTCAGATACTGGAAAGGTTGACAAGGATAAGGAGGAGAAAAGTTGTTCTGTCTTACCACAGAGGGTGGGAAAAGAGTTCAAACTCCAGCGTAGCAGATTCAGATGAAATTTTGGGAAAAACTTCCAAACTGTCCAAACAGGAGGACAATGGAACAGGTGTTTCGGGAGGTTGTGGAAGCTCCTTCGCTCACAGTTTTCCAAAGAAGGCTAGAGCCATCTGTCCTGGATGGTTTAGATGCAACAAATCCTCCATCCAGCAGCAGGCTAAACTAGATGACACTTGCGGCCCCTTCTCACCCTGTGGCTCTATGATTCAATGATGTAAAATCCTAGTCTACACCCGGTCTCAGTGTAACACAAGTCATTGGGCTCAATACTGGGTAACCAGGTGAAATGTAATGGCCTGTGTTATACAGGATGTCAAAATGGATGATCTAAGATCTGAGATTGAACCCTATGAAATTATTAATTAAGAAAGTAGATCAGGCATTGATGTTTACTCCATCTCATAACACACGAACAAGGGAACATTCAGTTCCATTGAAAGACTGAATGTATAAATCATATTTGGCCTGTGGAACTTTTTGACACCAACATTATTGGAGCAAAGAGCTTAGCAGAATTGGATTCATAAATGGATCGACCATTGTAAGTGCTGCTGATGGCACCGCCGTCAGTTATAGCTGTCTGATGCCTTCAATTAGAAAACCTCAATTTCAGTTATTTCTAAGTTTGTCAAACGTTAACCCTTTGGACTGAAATTTCCCACGCTGGGTGTCAGCTGACGGCTGAATTGTTTTTTGAAAGTTCAGGCATAACAGTTCAGTCGACTTCTCAAATGAATTTAGTATTGAAGATGTCTTGCCCATGCTAAAAAATTGTTTAAATTGTTCCAGTGAGGCGCCCTAGCACCTCCATACTTCCCAGTAGATAAAAGTCAGGTAACAGCCACCCCTCTCCCCATTAACAGCCAGAACCCTGAAATGCAAGAGGAGGAGGTTACACAAGGTCTTTACTCAGATCTTTCTCCAAGGGGAATTTTGCTTCTGTGCAGCCTGAGTAAAGTACAGGCCACAGCCTCAGAATTTGGATTTGTATTGTACATCTACTAACATATTTCACCACTAAAATGCAGCCACCTCAGGGCTGGAGGCCTTCAGCCAGGGTGGGTGGGGGTGCACAGCAAAGCGTGAGGCTTTGACCCATGATACTGGAACAAACTCATCCCCTGTGGGAAAGGCCCTGTGATATTTAATGGCTGTGCAGAGTGGAAAGAACAACAGATCTATTCTCTATTCCATCATGCCCATGTTGTACCGCGTGAGTCGAGCAGCAAGAGATGGGTACCTGTGAATCCTCAGGTAGTCGTGTCCCACACCTGTCTCACCCCAGCATCTGCAGCAGCACCCCACGCCAAGAGCCGACACAGGGGTGTGCACTGTTTATAATATAGCTGTATGCAGTCCCAGTGGGGTTTGTTCAGTCTCTAGGGGGGAGGTGAGCATCTGGATGTAAACAGGTTGGAGACCAGCCTGTCTGGGCTTCTGTGTTCTTTATCCAGCTTAAGGAGTAAACAGTAATTAAGGAACCTTCCCAAAGGGAGACAAGAACTCTGGGGCTCTCCACTGAGTCAGAGAGGAATTAGCTGCTCTGTGCATTTGTGTATATTTAAAAATTCTAGCTGATTAGTAAGGAAACTAGGGATAGTGCCTAGATCACCATAGGGTCGGATACCCTGCAAATGCCTAGGATAGCTGGATAGTAGCCAAGGTCACACCCAGATTGAGTGGCAGAATGACAGACAGAACCCAGGAGTCCTGACTTCCCTGCTGTAACCACAGTCTCTCCATCACACCAAGTGGGTGGAGTGCGGGTAGGGCCTGTGGCAGAACCAGGGGTTGAGCACTGAGCACCCCCCGGCACATTGGAAAGTTGGCACCTGTAGCCCCAGCCCCAGAGTCGGTGCCTATACAAGGAGCCGCATATTAACTCCTCAAGAGTTGCATGTGGCTCCGGAGGCCATCCCTGCCATAGCTGAACTCTCTGCCTGCTCTTCGGACAGGGGTTTTTCTCTGGTGCAGAGCACCTGGGTTTTTGACCACTGGAATGAGAGTGAACAAATTCTCCTGTCTGAGCCCAAGAGGGGCACCGTGTCCACCTGTATTCAAGTTACTAACACTCTGTAGCTGGCAGGCATGTTTTGACCTTCATCTGTAGCTAAAGGCGAAGTGGGGCTAGGCCCTGATTTGGCTGAATTATTGCGCTGATTATTTATGATCATTATTTGTGTTATAGAAGCATCCAGAAGCCCTGCTGCATTTCAGGGTCCCTTGTGTTGGGCCCTTCACAGGTAATAATAGAATCATAGAATCATAGAACTGGAAGGGATCTTGAGAGGTCATCAAGTCTAGTCCCCTGCACTCATAACAGGACCAGCACCATCTATAACATCCCTGACAGGTGTTTGTCTAACCTGCTCTTAAAAATCTCCAATGATGGAGATTCCACAACCTCCCTAGGCAATTTATTCCAGTGCTTAACCACCCTGACAGCTAGGAAGTTTTTCCTAATGTCCAACCTAAACCTCTCTTGCTGCAATTTAAGTTCATTGCTTCTTGTCCTATCATCAGAAGTTAAGGAGAACAATTTTTCTCCCTTCTCCTTGTAACAACCTTTTAAGTATTTGAAAACAGTTGTCATGTCCCCTCTCAGTCTTCTCTTTTTCAGACTAAACAAGCCCAGTTCTTTCAGCCTTCCCTCATAGGTCATGTTTTCCAGACCACTAATCATGCTTGTTGCTCTTCTCTGGACTCTCTCCAATTTGTTCATATCTTTACTGGAGGATTGTGTCCAGTTCTGGGCACCCCATTTCAGCAAAGTCCTAATCAGGGTAGAGTAGAAGAATTACATCTCGTGTCTTACTGATAACACTCGTACTAATACATCCCAGAATGATGTTTGGGTTTTTTTGCAACTTTGTTACACTGTTGACTCATATTTAGCTTGTGGTCTACAATGTTCCCTAGATCCCTTTCTGCAGTACTCCTTCCTAGGCAGTTGTTTTCCATTTTTTATGTGTGTAACTGATTGTTCTTCCCTAAGAGGTGCACTTTGCATTTGTCCTTATTGAATTTCATCCTATTTACCTCAAAAGCGCTTGCAACCCCTCCGAGCTTGGTATCATCCACAAACGTTGTAAGTGTACTCTCTATGCCATTATCTAAATTGTTGATGAAGACATTGAAAAGAACCAGACCCAGAACTGATCCCTGAGGAACCCCACTCGTTAGGCCTCTCCAGCCTGACTGTGAACCATTGTTAACTACTCTCTGGGAGTGGTCATCCAACCAGTTATGTACCCACCTTATAGTAGCTTCATCTAGGTTGTATTTCCCTACTCTTAATGAGAAGGTTATGCGAGACTGTATCAAAAGCCTTACTAAAGTCTTCATATACCACATCTACCACTTCTAGGGTGACCAGACATCCCAATTTTATAGAGACAGTCCTGATTTTGGGATCTTTTTCTTATATAGGCTCCTATTACCCCCCACCCCCTGTCCCGATTTTTCACATTTGCTGTCTGGTCACCCTAACCACTTCCCCCCATCCACAAAGCTTGTTACCCTGTCAAAGAAAGCTACCAGGTTGGTTTGACGTGATTTGTGCTTGACAAATCCATGCTGACTTTCACTTATCACCTTATTATCTTCTAGATCTTTGCCAATTGATTCCCTGGCCCCGCCTCTTCCCCAAGCACGCCCCATTCCTCCTCCTTCCCAGGCTTGCGCTGATCAGCTGTATGGCGGCCCAAGCCTGGAGGGAGGGGGTGACCCCCAGCACTCACCCTGCGAACTGCTCCAGTCCAGCTTCTCCAGGAAGGTGAGCACGGCCCGGCAGAGATGCCGCAGCTGCTCCCTCCACCCGAGCCCCCGGTAGAAGGCGAGGCAGGCCTGGGCCCCTTGTGCCGCGCCCATGGCTCACGGAGCGGCCTGGCCCGGCCCGGGCGGGGAGGGCGGCTGGGAAGCGAGCCAGGCTGCCCCGGGGATCTAACGCAGCACGTGGGCTTGGCAGCTCTGGGCCAAGGCGCGCTCAGCTGTTGCGGCCGCCATAGAGTCGGGTGGAGACGAGGCTGTGCCGCCGGGTGGCGGCAGTGGCAGTGGCGGGGGAGGTGCTCCGGTGGGTTATTTTTTTCCTCCACCGGACCCCCCCGCCTCCCGATATTTCATCTTTGTCATCTGGTCACCCTAGCGCAGGCGGAGGAGACAGAAGCAGTGTTGGCACAGGCAAGATGGCCCTCCCAGCACAGCTTTACCACCCAATGGGAATCAGGAAGGGCTGCTGTTCACAATTCAAAAGCCCACACTCTCTTTCCATTGGCTCTGCTGACATCCTGCCAACTCACTTCCTGCTTCCCTAAGCATTCCTGGGAATGCGATAGCTTCCCTCTCTTTCAGGGGTCTCCCTAGGATTCACTGTCTGTGGTTTTAACCCTTGCAGAGAAGGCAATTAGGGTTAGGTCTAAAGAGTTAACACTACTGAGAAAAGATTTACTCTAACTAAATGGCTGAAACGTCCAGAGAAATGGTGTACATTCAACGCAACATCAAAGCTGGTTACCTAAAAAATAAACAAAATCGCAATCTAACACTAGACACATTTTCAATCAAGCTGTGTATCACCATGACGATACAAACAGTCCACCATTCTTCCATACAGGAGCTAGAAATCTCTTCAGCTTGGGAACACATCCCCTGTTCAGTCCTTTTTCCTAAGGTGTTTCAAGGTGTTGAGTTGTGGGGGATTGAGGCCAAGTGGTGATGTGACTTCCACCTTTCATCTTGCCCGCCCTGTGGATGGAACTTCATTTTTCTAAGCAAAATTCCGCAGCACAATTAGTGGGAAAGTACAGGCACAAGATGGAGTCCAGTGTCACATGCCCTTGCATGTTTGTTGAGTCATAGCAAGGGCCATTACCCATACCCTGGCTAGAACATTCACGGGAAAGTCCACCGGGTGGGGATAAGCTTCTCCCATGGCTCATTGTGTTCACAGATGGGGCATCAACTAGACTATCCATTCACAATGTGCTTGCTACAGGGGTATAAACTAGCTTGTGGGAGTTACAACAGAAGCAAACACATTTGAAATACAGGTATATAGTCAATATTCATAATTTCAGATATAAAAATTAGATACACATCCAGATAGGATAATCATATTCAGCAAACCCCTGCTTTTCCACTGACACCTCACACAACATATTTTGTCCTCCAGTCTGGGCTGTACCACAGGGGAAAAGCAAGCTGAGGTACAATGTCCCTCTCACTTTCCTTATTCAGCGAGTGTCACCTGCACTTTCTGTTTGTCAGACCTCAGCCGCACGCACATTACTGGTTCAACAGATGTTTTGCCACAGTATCCGGGGAGCCATTTGTCCCGTCAGTCACCATCATCATCTTCATGGCAAACCACCAAAGGAACTTAGCCTCCTTGCAAACCGAGTGTGCGTAGATCGATCTCTGGGAAGGTGATTAAGAGGCTCTGGTTGTATATTCGTGCACAGTCTTCTTTGCTACTGACGCTTCTGGTTCCTATGTAGACTGGCCATATAATGTCACTCCTTGGTGTGCCCACTTCAGATGTTGCTGGTCTTTCATTCTAGCTGCCAAAACTAACATAGCTGATGGGGGGAGGGTTACTGGCTTCAGTATAGCCTCACTCCTGATCTTGTGCTGCCACCTGATACGGAGCAGCGGCTGGAGACCAGGAGCATTGAAAACGTCAGCCCGGAGTTCCTCAGCCTTCCCATATCACTCCCATCCACGGGAGCTGTGGTACCCATTGTTATACAGAGCTGCAGCTTTGTAGCAAGCCTGATGTCAGGACATCCCCAGAAAGGCCGCAGAAGGGAACAGAGCAGCAGCTGCTGCTCTACGAGCCCCCGCATCTTTTGAGCAGCCTCCAGCCCTGTCTTTGAAGCTGCCACCAGCCCAGCAATCCCTCCAGACAAGTTACTACTAAGCAGGTTGTAGTATGCAGCTGCAGGCTGCTTGATGGTCATGGCCAGGGACTTCATTTTACCTGGATTAATAACCAGATGAATGCACACTGCTTCTTGACAACCAGCTCAGCCCTCTGATGCAGCAATACCCAGTGCTACACCTGACAGCCCCTGGAGTGTGTCTAACTGGCACCTAAGGTGGGATGCATATTAGAAGTGGCAGAGACAGGCAGGCATGTGTGTGAGTTACAAAGGAAAGGGAGAGAAGGACACAAATGCATGGGGAGGGAGAAAGTGAGAGATGGGACAAAACCCACTACAAAAGGGACATGCTGCCTCTTCCATTCTGGGGAGCACTTTCAAAGGGAGAGAGAGACAAACCCTCTCCCTGACCCCAAACTGGCACTGCCTGGTTTAGGAAACATTTCCTGCAGGGAACCTGGCTGGGTCTGCTCTTCAACCAGAGCAGTTGGGGAAAAACTGAAAGCAGAGGAGCCACATTTGGGTGAAGAGAACATCTTGTTGGAGCAGCGTTCAGGCCCTGGCTCTGGGTTTCTAGGCCCACTCTCGGGGTGCAGCTTCCATTCTAGTGCCTCTCTTTGGGAGCAGAGACCTGCACACCAAGGCACTGAAACTAGTTTCATGCCCAGCTCCCCCAAACTCTTCGTCTGCTTTAGCACGCCCTTCCTAGAGCTCCCATTGGGCACACTCTCTTTCCTGTTTCTCTCTTTCAGGGCACAGCCTCATTAAAGCAAATAGACCCAGGCCTTGCAAAAGGGGTTGTGTAATGGGTTGAACCCCCTTGTGGGTTACTGAGACAGACTCTTCTGCCAGTGTGGGCCCCCTTTTACGTGGACTTGCTGGGCTAGGCTCCCTAGCCTTATCCAACCAAGCACACAGGCAGGGCCACACCCAGCTCCACAGAGACAGTGTGTGACATTGTACTCCTTATGCTTTATGAAAATATGCTTATGGATATGAATATGACAAGACTGTAATATGCTTTATGTGAAATGCCTCATGTAACTTGTCTCTAGAAAGACTGTCATTTGCTGGATATGATTACTCTATTTGCATACATGTATCATTTTTGTGGAAAAAGTTAGGAATATGGTCTTGTTTATCTATATTTTACGTTCATGGCTTTGGGTCACTCCCTCTGCTTACACTTCAGGGTCTTCAATGGGGAAGACAGATGGGGCTTGATTGCCCATTAGCAGATAAAAAAGCGTAACCTTCCTGTGTATGTGTGAGTCAGCCTATAAGGAATGGAGACTGGGGTCTTGCAGGGACATGTGACCATGTCACCTGATATTGGAATCCATGTTGAAGCTTGTACTTTTCCACAGGGAAGTGGGGGGGAAAACAAAGGTTTCACGCCTTAGGAAAATTCTATATAAGGCGGGGGAAGTAAACAATGTGTGTCTCCAGATGGCTTCACAGACTGTCTCCCCACCCCAAAGAAACACTGGAGAATACCTGTAAACAAAATGACCATAAGTACAGGGATGGGCAAGAAATGCTGTACCCAGGTCAGAAAGGACAACACTGACCCGAGAAAGACTTTACCTGAAATAACATCTAGGGTGAGTAGCTGTTAGTTGTAATCAGTTTCTTGGTGTATTAAGTTTAGCCTTGCATGTTTGTTTTATTTTGCTTAGTAACTTACTTTATTCTATCTGTTATGACCACTTAAATTATACCTTTTGAACTTCATAAAATCACTTTTGTTTATTAATAAAACCCATGTAAGTAATTGTTACCTGGGGGGGCAAACAGTTTGCTCATATCTCTCTTTCTTTGATAAACAGGGTGAACAATATGAACTTATGCTGTATAAAATTTTATACAGTGTAAGGCAGATTTTTCTGGGGTTTAGATCCCATTGGGGCTATGCAACTGGGTGTGCAGAGGGGTGTGGCCCAGTCTCTGTGTCTGTGCTGGAGTGCCTGATTCAGCAAGACAATGGCAAGGGGTGCCCAGGCTGGCAGAAGGGTCAGGAGCAGTGGTATCTCAGCACATCAAGTGACAGTCCCAAGGGGGTCTTTGTGACCGAACCCGTCACACAGAGATCCACTCTGAGAAGGCTCAGCTTAAGGGGCGTGCACAGCAACCAGATATCCATGCCCCACTTGGAGAAAAAAACCAAAATTATATGAAATTCACCTCTTCCCACAATATGGAAGAGGTTATGCACAATTTCTCACATATGCCCCTCCAGTTAGAAATTACATAAACTGGAACCAGAACTAAATTTATTAACAATAGCAGTTATATTTTAATTAGTTAAGGAGGTAGCAGATTATGAAGAAAGCAAAACAGAACACGCAGACTAAGCTTATTAGAACCACACTTAGGGTGAGAACTCACATGTAACCAGTTTCTATATTGTATTAATCTCCTTCACAGGCCAGACGCCCTTCCAGCCTGGGTCCAGTTCTTTCCCCCAGTTCAGTCTTAGTTGTTTCCAGCAGTCATCTTGGGTGGGGTAGCAGGGGAGAACGGACCACCAGGATGACATCCTTCTCCACCCTGAAATAGGATTTACATAAGGCAGGAGTCCTTTGTTTCCTCATTTGACCCCCACACCAGTTTCTTGTGGAAAAGTACAGAATTCAATATGGTTCCAGTATCAGGTGACATGGACACATGCCTCTGATGGGCCCCTTTAGCCATTCTTCACAGGCTGACCCACAGGAAGACAAAGCTCTTTTGCAATTCTTTGTCAGTGCTGAGGGCCCATTATCGCTATCTGGCATTTCCATTGTTGTATCTGAAGTGTTAGCAGATTTAAAACAAACAAAAGAAAGTATTTCTTCACAGTCAACATGTGGAACTCTTTGCCATGGGAGGTCATGAAGTCCAAAACTATAACACGGTCGCAATAAGAACTAGGGAAGTTCATGGAGGATAGCTCAATCAATGGCTGTCAGCCTGGATGGGCAGGGATGGTGTCCCTTACATCTGTTTGGCATAAGCTTGGAGTCGGTGTGAATCACTTGACAATTGCTGTATTCTGTTCATTCCTTTTGAAGTGCATGGCATTGGCCACTGTCAGAAGAAAGGATACTGGGTTTCATAGACTATTGGTCTCACCTAGTATGGACATTCTGATGTTCTTATACAGACCCCAGATATATATGCCCCCTGTAGAAACACACTCGACCCTACTCACCTCCCAGAGCTGAGATAGAACCCAGGAGTCCTGATGGGGTCTCTCTCTCAGCAGAGTAAGTAACTAAGTAAGATCTATAACTATATCTATATGGATATAAATTTTAAACCTAACCAGTGTCCCTTATGTGACTTCCCACAAGATGTCAGAACATATTAGTATTAGAGTGGAGTGGGTCTAAACTTTAATTAATTTTCTCTCTTTTATATAGGAATTAGATACAGTGCTCCTGCCACAAATTTTGCTGTGTTATCTGCCAAAACACTAGAGTTTTCAAGTGCCTAAGTAGCCCCTGGAAACATGGTTATGGTGGGCCCCAGCCTAAATCTGAAATGGCTCCCTTGCCGCTGTGTGTGTAGGAAGGGAGGTGAAAATGATCCAGTGAGTTACAGGGGATGGGGAGTAGAGGAGCAAGACATGAAGGAAAGAGGAGGAGCAGGGACAGAGCCTTGGCAGAAGAGTTGGGGGTAAGGGGTGGGGTTTGGGGGGTCCGGTTATCAGCAGTTGGAAAGGTGGAAACCGAATGAGTTCTACATAGACCGATTCCCCAGTTTGTTACACTGACGCTGAACAGTAAGGTCAGGAAAGGGTTTCATGTCTCTTTGACTGCCCAGTCAGTGATTATGGAAAGAAGGTGCAGCACCATGCACCAGCCAGCTCTGCACGGAGCTCGGTCTGAGAACCAGAGCATAAGGAGAGAACTTTAGGTCCCTTTATAAGTGAAGAGCCAGAACAGTCTGTTTCTGATTTGTTCGGTCCACACCCCATAGATGATGGGGTTCAGCATGGGGGGCAGCAAGAGGTACATGTTAGCAATGAGAACATGGAAGTGCAGGGGGACATTCTGCCCAAACCGGTGCGTGAGGATGGAGAACAGAGATGGGATGCAAAAGGTTAAGAAGACAAAGAGGTGGGAGCCACAGGTCCTAAAAGCCTTGAGCCGGGCGTCCTTTGCGGGGAGGCGGAAGATGACCCTGAGGATCTGGATATAGGACACAGAAATAAAAGACACATCCACACCAGTCACCAAGAACGCCAGAAAGAGGCCGTAGTAACTACTGACGCGGATGTCAGCACAGGCCAGCTTCACCAAAGCTATGTACTCACAGTATGTGTGGGGGATGATGTTGGTTCTGCAATATGGCCACTGCCTCGCCAGGATGGGATTGGGCATTACGAGCACGCTGCTGCGCAACAACAGCGCCAGGCCAATCTTGGCCACCCTGTGGTTTGTCAGGGTGGTGGAATGTCTCAAGGGATCACAAATGGCGATGTAGCGATCAAAAGCCATGGCCACAAGGATCCCAGATGCCATAACTGTGAAGCACTGAACAAAGTACATCTGGGTGAGGCAGGCACTGAAATCGATCTCCCTGGAATTGAACCAGAAGATGTTCAATGTTTTGGGCACAATGGACGTAGATATGACCAGGTCACTGCCGGCCAGCATGCAGAGAAAATAGTACATGGGCCCATGGAGGCTCGGCTCCGTCTTCACAATGAATAGGATGGTGAAGTTCCCCAAGACGGCTATGGCGTACATGGTGCAGAAGGGGATGGCAATCCAGACATGGGCCACCTCCAGGCCAGGAATGCCCAGCAGGATGAAGGTGGAGGGGTTGGTGAAGTCGGTTGTGTTGAAATCTGACATGAAGTAGGAGAGAAGGTCCAACTCTGAGGCAAACGGTATCTGCTGCATGTATCCTAGGTTGCCCTGGCTTCCTGTATATGCCCAAGCACTAGGGTAATTCCTGGATGGAGAGACAATGTGTATATGAGACATACATGCACTACTTGGGGCTGTTCTCATGGGTGACGCAGATTGGTTGCTCATTGCACACTGAAAAATGAATTATGAACAACTGAATTCATGTTCATGGTACTCCATGTATCAATAATTCCTACATGTCATGGTGTGGGAAACCTTAATAGGCACCAGCAGAAAACACAAATGTGGATACTGGCTTTCCATCATTGTTCCTTAGTGCAATGAAAGCCAGGCTACTTTGTCATTGTAGTAAGCCATTCACCATTTACTTGGTTCCTCAGAATGTGAGAGTGCAAAAAACACCAAACCTTTTCCAAAACCAGGGCCGGCTCCAGGCACCAGCTTACCAAGCAGGTGCTTGGGGCGGCCACTTCGGAGAGGGGCGGCACGTCCAGCTGTTCGGCTGCAATTCCGCGGATGGTCCCTCACTCCTGCTCGCAGCAAAGGACCTCCCGCCGAATTGCCGCCGCAGATCGCGATTGTGGCTTTTTTGTTTGTTTGTTTGTTTGTTTGTTTGGCTGCTTGGGGCGGCCAAAACCCTGGAGCCAGCCCTGTCTAAAACGTATACCAGGGAAAACATCCCAATTAGAACACACCACAGGGAAAATCTCTCGGTGTCATTGACAAACAGCCGCTCAGTCACAGAAATGGCCAAAACAAAGACAATATTCAGATGCCTAAGGAATGGCAAAGAGAATAACCTGCTCTGCACACGCGCTCAGTTTTGGTCACCCAGTCTCTATAAAGCATGTAGCAGACAGAAACGGGGTTTTCCAGATAGGCTCTGAGAATGGGGGAGGCTGCCAGATGCAGACAGATTGAAAAGTCTGGAACTGTTTTACTTAGAAAAAAAGACAAAGAAGGGGCAAGATGATAGAGGAGAGCAAGATAAAAGATTGTTTCTCCATTGGAATGTAATCAGTGCCAGAGAACATTCCCCACACAGTAATCTCTATAGATACTTGGTGCTTCAGAGGAGCTAATTCCTCAGAGCTGAGGCAAATTATGAGCAAAACTGATTGGGAGTAAAAAAAAATGCGACAGAAAAATGGGAGTGACAATTGGGAATTCATTAAGAAGAGTTTATTAGATAGACACACAATTCCACAGTCAAGAAAGTGGAGAGCTTTGGCTAAAAACCTGGTTCAGTGAAAAAAACCAAGTCAGTAATTAGTGGGGTGGGGTGGGGTAGGAGGAAGCAATATATAACAAATGGGAAACAGGAAAAAATCAGCAATCAGTACAGATTATGAATTCATAAGGGACATTAAAGACATTGGTGGATATCAAGAAATAGTTTTGTTCTGCATTACGAAAATATGCAGGCCTGACCCACAGACTAGATCACTGTATTATGGAACGCAGGGACCCTGAAGAGGATTTAGGGATCATTGTGGACAATCAACTCATCGTGAGCTGCCTGTATGATGCTGTGGCCAAAAGGGCTAATGCTAGCCTTGGATACATAAACAGGGGAGTGTTGAGTTGGAGCAGGGGAAGTATTTTACCTCTGCACATAGCGTTGGTGAAACTGACTGTGTCCAGTTGAGGGATCCACATTTCAAAAAGGATATTGAAAAATTAGGAGGGTGCAGAAAAGTGCTACAAAAAGGATTGAAGGCTGCAGAGAATTCTAGAGAGTGTGAGACTTAAAAGCTTCATTTATTTACCTTATCCAAAGGAGGATCAAATGGAGACTTTCCTGGGGAGAAATCTGTGGGTAATAATGGACTCTGTAATATAGCAGAGAAAGACAGAGGAAAGCCCAAGCCAGGCAAATTTCAGCTGGAAATAAGGGCCAAATTGTTAGCTCTGAGGGTGATTGAACATTGGAACTAACTGCAAAGGGAAGAGGAGGATTCTCCAATTCCCCATGTCTCCAGACCCAGATATATGCCTCTCTCAGGGTAGATCCTACGTTTAATAGGGGTTTGGACTAGATAACCTCATGAGCCTAATCTCTATCATTCTATGACTCTGTGATACTCAGCACTGGTGAGGCCTCAGCTGGAGCACTGGGTCCAGTTTTGGTGACCAATGTAGAGGAAGGATGGAGAGAAACTGGAAAGGATGCAGAGCTGAAAGACAAAGCTGATCCAAGGGATGGAATATGAGCCATATGTGTAAAGGCTGGAGGAAGTGGGTGTGTTTAGTTTGGAAAAGAGACGATTAAGAGGGGACATGACAGCGGTCTTCAGATACTGGAAAGGTTGCCAAAGAAAAGGTGGAGAAAAGTTGTTCTGTCTTACCACAGAAGGCGGGAAAAGAATTCGATCTCCAGCATAGCAGATTTAGATGTAATTTAATGAAAAACATCATACCTGTCCAAACAGGAGGTCAATGGAACAGGTGATTCGGGAGGTTGTGGAAGCTCCTTCGCTCACAGTTTTCCAAAGAAGGCTGGAGCCATCTGTCCTGGATGGTTTAGATGCAACAAATCCTCCATCCAGCAGCAGGCTAAACTAGATGACACTTGCGGCCCCTACTCACCCTGTGGCTCTATGATTCAATGATGTAAAATCCTAGTCTACACCCGGTCTCAGTCTAACACAAGCCATTAGGCTCAATACTGGGGTAACCAGGTGAAATGTAATGGCCTGTGTTATACAGGATGTCAGAATGGATGATCTAAGATCTGAGATTGAACCCTATGAAATTATTAATAAAGAAAGTAAATCAGGCATTTATGTTTACTCCATCTCATAACACACGAATAAGGGAACATTCAGTTCCATTGAAAGACTGAATGTATAAATCATATTTGACACCAACATTATTGGAGCAAAGAGCTTAGCAGAATTGGATTCATAAATGGATCGATAAAAATCAGGGTAACAACCTCCCCTCTCCCCATGAAGAGCCAGAGCCCTGAAATGCAAGAGGAGGCGGTGACAGACACTGTACATTAACATGCAGCTGGCTCCTGAGGTCTTTACTCAGATCTTTCTCCAAGGGGAATTTTTCTTCCATGCGACCTGAGTAAAGTACAGGCCACAGCTTCAGAATTTGGACTTGTATTGTACGTCCGCTAACACCTTTCATCGCGAAGGATCCCCTGTGCCACTAAAATGCAGCCACCTCAGGGCTGGAGCCCATCAGCCAGGGTGGGCAGGAGTGCACAGCAAAGCGTGAGATTTTGGCTCATGATACTGGAGCAAACTCATCCCCTACGGCAAGGGGCCCTGTGATGTTTAATGGTTGTGCAGAATGGAAAGAACAACAGATCTATTCTCTATTCCGTCATGCCCGTGTTGTACTGGGTGTTTCAAGCAGCAAGAGATGGATACCTGTGAATCCTGAGATGGAAGTGTCTTCCCTGGGAATCCCCCTCAGGCAGCCGTGTCCCACACCTCTCTCACCCCAGCATCTGCAACAGCATCACACACCCAGAGCTGACACAGAGATGTGCACTGTTTATAATATGACTCTGTGTAGTCCCAGTGGGGTTTGTTCAGCCTCTAGGGGGGAGGTGAGCATCTGGATGTAAACAGGTTGGAGACCAGCCTGTCTGTGCTTCTGTGCTCTTTATCCAGCTTTAGGAGTAAACAGTAATTAAGGGACCTTCCCAAAGAGAGATAAAAACTCTTGGGCTTTCCGCTGAATCAGAGAGCAATTGGCTGCTCTGTGTATTTGGGTATATTTAAAAATTATAGTTGATTAGTTAGAAAACTAGGCATAATGCCTAGATCTCAACAGGGTTGGATACCATGTAAATGCCCAGGATGGCTGGGAAGATAATATCCAAGGTCACACAGAGGTTGAGTGGCAGGATTGTGACAGATCTCTTTTACCAATCGGCCTGAGGCGTCAGGTGATCTGGCTGAGGCCACAGGATCGTTTGGTGATGAAACACACCAAGTGTCTAAATTTTAAAGCTTTATTAATAAAATAATAAAATAACAGTGGAGAGTGCTGGGTGCTCCCCACATCACTCAGAGGAAGGAAGAAAGCGTTAGTGCCCCAAGCCCTAACCCACTTTCATACTCACACACGCTCTACCTGAGGCTGGCCAAGCCTAGGTGTAAGATAAGAAGAAGAGGGGGAAGGGTGGACGGGAGTTCTGTCCTGGGCCCAGTCCATCTGAGGTCCGCTGTTGAGCTCCGCCTTGCTTGGGCTCTCGGGAGGGTTTTAAGTCCTGGGTTCCTTTGGGGTGTTGTTGTCCAGGGCCCTCTGTGCCTGGTGTTCTTTGTACCAGTCCTAATCGGCTCACTAGGACCTTCTTGGCTGCCCAAAACATGCCGGCTCTGGAGACTTTGTTTTCCCACCTGTTGGCCTTCACCGTCGCCACCTCTTTCACTCTCACTGTTCTCACTGCTATCTCTGCAGCTCTGCGTCTCATTCACTCTCACTGTTTTCGCTGCTATCTTCCCAGCTCTGCTCAAATGAATCTACCTTTCTCATGGCTGGTCAGTGAATTCTGGGACCCCCTCTTTCTTGGCAGGCAGCCGAGAGTTAGATGTGAGTTGTGGCCTTGAGTGGGCTGGAGTCAGCATCTTATCTTTAGGCCTAGCATGGAGTTGACTCTCTGCTCTCTTCCTTCTTCCACCTCTCGCCTTTCATAACCTGCAAATGAATCTTCCATTCCATACTCACTCACACCTTTGACCCTTCCCCAAAATGCCTTGCGATGCTTGCAACAGTATTAGCAATATACAGTGCTGATCTACCTTCCCCAGGGGACCACTGGGGTGTGTCAGGATGACAGAGAGAACTCAGGAGTCCTGACTTCCCTGTTGTAACCATGGTCTCTCCATCATGCCAAGAGGGATTCTCTTTCTGGTAGGGACTGTTCGTTGGGTGGGATGCAGAGGAAAGGCTGGAAGAGGGAGCTTGAGCCTTCGCCATCCTCTGAAGATGTATTTGAGGTTTTCAGAACTAGCTGGAGGTTGTGAGCTCCCCGCTCCTGTGAGATGTGAACTCTGAGACTCCACTTCCGCTCCCACTCAAAGACCTGCCAATGCATCACAGTCAATGGGGTTGCTTTGGGGGAACAGATTCAGTAAAAGCAACACCAACAGAATATTCCTGTGGAGAGAGGTCAGCCGGGAGCTTGTCCTGGGGATACAGCCTTGACAGGCATGAACTGGAGTATTGTGTCCAGTTCTGGGAGCCACATTTCAGGAAAGATATAGACAAATTGGAGAGAGTCCAGAGAAGAGCAACAAGGATGATTAGGGGTCTGGAAAGCATGACCTATGAGGGAAGATTGAAAGAACTGGTTTTATTTAGTCTGGAAAAGAGAAGACTGAGAGGGGTCATGATTTCACTTTTCAACTAGCTAAAAGGAGGAGGATGCATCCGAGGGAATTGCTTGTATGACTTCTGGTTATCCAGTGGAGCAAAACCTAATTGCCTTCTATGAGGAGATAACTGGCTCTGTGGATGAGGGGAAAGCAGTGGACGAGTTATTCCTTGACTTTAGCAAAGCTTTTGTTACGGTCTCCCACAGTATTCTTGCCAGCAAGTTAAAGAAGTATGGGCTGGATGAATGGACTATAAGGTGGGTAAAAAGCTGGCTAGATCATCAATGCGCTGCTCTCAACTTCTGGCTTTAGGGCAGGGAGTTTGTTCATAAACAGATTCAGGGTGATTAAGAAAACAAAAGGCTCCTCATTAAATTAAATTATGGCTCATTAGATGGTCCTGAAACTGTTGTCAGGCACTCCCATTAAAAGATAGGAAACAAAGGGTAGGAATAAACAGTGTGAATGGAAAGAGGTAAAGAGGGGAGAGTCTGTAGTGGGACCTGTGCTGTTCAACATATTCATAACAGATTTGGAAAAACAGTAAACAGTGAGGTGGCAAAATTTGCAGATGACACAAAACTCAAGACAATTAAGTCCAAAGCAGACTGCAAAGAGATGCAAACAGATCTCACACAACTTAGTGACTGGGCAACACAATGGCCAATGAAATTCAGTGTTCATAAAAGCAAAGTAATGCCCATGGCGACATATAATCCCAATTATAACAACAAAATGATAGGGTCTAATTTATCCTGAATACAGCAGGAAGATTTGGTCATCCCGTGTCAAAAACTATATGTTGGATTTGGAAAAAGGATGGAGAAGGGCAAGAGAAATTATAAAAGGTATGGAACACCTTCAGTATGAGGAGATATTAAAAAGACTGGGACTTCTCAGCTTGAGAATGAGTTGTACACAGACTGATTCCCCAATTTGTCATACATTGACACTGCACAAAAAGTTCAGGAAAGGGATTAATGTCTCTCTAACTGCCCAGTCAGTGTCAGGGCAGAGAGCCCAGCACCGTGTCATCAGCCAGCTCTGTTTGGAGCTGGGCCTGAAAGACAGAGGACCAGGGAAAACTTTAGGTCCCTTTACAAGTAAAGAGCTGGAGCAGCCTGTCCCGAATATGTTTGGTCCCAACCCCGTAGATGATGGGGTTTAACCTGGGGGGCACCAGGAGGTAAATGTTGGCCATGAGAACATGGAAATGCAGGGGCACATTCTGGCCAAACCAATGTGAGAGGGTGGAGAAGAGAGCTGGGATGCAAAAGGCTAAGAAGGTGGGAGCCGCAGGTCCTAAAAGTCTTGAGCCTGATGTCCTTTGTGGGGAGGCTGAAGATGGCCCTGAGGATCTGAGTATAGGATAGAGTGATAAAAAATACATCCAAACAAGTCACCAAGACTGCCACAGAGAGGCTGTAGTAACTATTGATGCGGATGTTGGCGCAGGCCAGCTTCACCACAGCCACGTGCTCACAGTATGTGTGGGGGATGATGTTAGTTCTGCAATAGGGCCACCGCCTCGCCAGGAAGGGAGGTGGCAGTACGATTATGCAGCCATGCAGCACCACGGCCAGTCCAATCGTGGCCACCACGGGGTTTGTCAGGATGGTGGTATGTCTCAGGGGATCACAGATGGCCACGTAGCGATCAAAAGCCATCGCCACAAGGATCCCAGATTCCATCACTGAGAAGCAGTGAATGAAGTACATCTGGGTGAGGCAGGCACTGAAATCGATCTCCCTGGAGTTGAACCAGAAGATGCTTAGTGTTTTCGGCAGAGTGGATGTAGTCAGGAATAGATCGGTGATGGCCAGCATGCAGAGGAAATAGTACATGGGCCCATGGAGGCTCGGTTCTGTCTTCACAATGAAGAGGATGTTGAAGTTCCCCAAGAGGGCTATGGTGTACATGATACAGAAAAGGACAGAGATCCAGACATGGGTCGCGTCCAGGCCAGGAATGCCCAGCAGGATGAAGGTGGATGGGTTGGTGAAGTCGGTTGCATTGAAATCAGACATGGAGTAGGGTTGAAGGTGTTGAAATCTGAGGGAGAACGGTGTCTCCTGCATATACCGTACTTTCCCCTGACTTCCTGTATGTGCCCAGGGTGATGGTCACAGTACAAATGCCTGGATGGAGAGACAATGTTAATATGAGACACTACATGCACTACTGGAGGCTGTTCTCCTGGGTGAAGCAGATTCCTCGCTCATCACACACTGAAAAATATTCAGATAAATAAATTATTAACAACTGACCTTACTACATGTGTCAATAATTCCTACATATCACGGTGTGGGGAAAAGTAGTAGGCACCATCAGCAAACACGAGTGTGGATACAGGCTTTCCATCATTGTTCCTTAGTGCAATGAAAGCCAGGCTAGAGAGTCCATGCAGTAGGCCTCTGGCTGGGTCTCTGGAGGCTGGGTATCCTAGTGGCTAGAATGCCAAGTAGGGGGGCAGAAGCTGAGGGAGGCTGGCTGCCTTCACCCACTTCTTCCTGGCCCAGGAACTCTAAGCCACTTCCTATCGAAGTCCTTAAATTTGGGATGTGGGCCCCAAGCGTCCAGATTCCTCTTACTGTGGGGTTTCTCAATAGGTTCCCCCCTATTTAACCAGAGGGGGAGGCTAACTAGCTCCTGTGGCTTGGTGTCATTGAAAAACACCTGCTCATTTGTAGAAGTGTCTAGTTTAGAGAAGAGACAAAGAATCATACAGTCATAGAAGATGGGGTTTGGATAATACCTCAGGACGTCATTCAGTACAATCCCCTGCTCAAAGCAGGACCAACACCAACTAAATCATCCCAGCCAGAGATTTGTCAAGATGGGCTTTAATAACCTCTAAGAATGGAGATTCAACCACCTCCCTAATTAATCCATTCCAAAGCTTCACCGCCCTCCTAGTGAAATAGTGTTTCCTAATATTCAAGCTAGACCTCGCACACTGCAACTTGAGACCACTGCTCCTTGTTCTGTCATCTGCCATCACTGAGAACAGTCTAGATCCATCCTCTTTGGAACCACCGTTCAGGGCTGCTATCAAATCTCCCCTCACTCTTCTCTTCTGTAGACTAAATAAATGCAGCTCTCTCAGCTGCTTGGGGATAGCTCAGTGGTTTGAGCATTGGCCTGCTAAATCTAGGGTTATGAGTTCAGTCCTTGAGGGGGCCATTTAGTGATCTAGGGCAAAATCAGTACTTGGTCCTCCTAGTGAAGACAGGGTGCTGGACTCCATGACCTTTGGGGGTCCCTTACAGCTCTATGAGAGAGGTATATCTCCATATATTATATGCCCCAGCTCTCTAATAATTTTTGTTACTGATATAAAATTATTCTGCTTAACTGTCAGGGGGCAAATTTGTCACGTACACATGGGAGAAAGAAGAAGGGAAAACATCAGCTATAGGTTGTCTTAACTCAGGAAGTTCCTTCAAGAGGAAATGTAGCCAAACTCCAAACCTGGAGACAAT
The DNA here is from genome assembly GCF_011386835.1 of Chrysemys picta bellii. NCBI lineage: Eukaryota > Metazoa > Chordata > Testudines > Emydidae > Chrysemys > Chrysemys picta. The sequence goes on from NC_088791.1 coordinate 357,583,802, forward strand.
GGACCTTTCTGTGCCTGCGTCCTGTAAATAAACTGCTTGGTTCGCAAAATAAGCAAGGAGGAGGGGGCACGTAGATGAACAATAAGGGGTCATAAGAGGGGCAGATACATATAGCTTGCTAATTATGTATGGCAATGATAGCAAATTTTGGCCAATCATAGAGCGATAGATTATCACAAGCAACTGCATATAATGCTTTGGTGTAAGTGTTTTCTTTGTTCTTGCTGACTTATGAGCTCGAAACCAATTGCAATTGAAATAAACGGATTACCCCTCCCGGGGCTCCTTGCTTGATTAGCTGTTTCTGTCTCTCCTTATTCCTCAGCTGGAACGGACAGAAATTTCTATGACATTACCCTCCACTGGACTCTCTCCAATTTGTGCACATCCTTTCTGTAATGCGGGCCCAAAACTGGATGCAATACTCCAGATGTGGCCTCATCAATGCTGAATAGAGGGGAATAATCATTTCCCTCGTTCTGCTGGCAATGCTCCTACTAATACAGCCCAATATGCCGTTAGCCTTCTTGGCAACAAGGGCACACTGCTGACTCATATCCAGCTTCTCATCCACTGTAACCCCTACGTCCTTTTCTGCAGAACTACTGTTTAGCCAGTCGGCCTGGGATTTTTTCCCTCCTAAGTGCAGGACTCTTTTGGCCCAATACATCCCATCATCCAGATCATTAATGAAGAGCTTGAACAAAAACGGCCGTTGGACCGACCCCTGGGGCACTCTGCTTGATAGAGGCTGCCAACTAGACATTGAGCCATTTATAATTACCTGTTGAGCCCGACAAGCTAGCCAGCTTTCTATCCACCTTATAGACCACCTTAACTTGTTGGGAAGAACACTGTGAGAGACCATAAGAAAAGCTTTGCTAAAGTCAAGATATATCACGTCCACTGCTTTCCCCATATCCACAGAGAAGGCAATCAGGTTGGTCAGGAATGACTTGCCCTTGGTGAATACATGTTGACTGTTCCTGATCACCTTCCTCTCCTCCAAGTGCTTCAAAATGGAGTCCTTGCAGACATTCTCCATGATTTTGATGGGGACTAAAGAGAGGCTGACTGGTCAGTAGTTCCCCAAATTCTCTTTCTTCCCTTTTTTAAAGATGGGCACTATATTTGCCTTTTTCCAAACGTCTGGGACCCCACCTATTGCCACAATCTTTCAAAGATAATGGTTAATGACTCTGTGATCATAGCAGCCAATTCCCTCAGCACCCTCGGATGCATTAGCTCTGGAACCATGGACTTGTGTTTGTCCAGCTTTTCTAAATAGTCCTTAACCTGTTCTTTCACCATTGAAGGCTGCTCATCTCCTCCCCATACTGTGTTGCCCAGGGCAGCAGTCTGGGAGCTGAACTTGTCTGTGAAGACCGAGGCAAAAAAGCATTGAGTACTTCAGCTTTTTCCACATCAGCTGTCACTATGTTGCCTCCCGCATTCAGGTGGGATCCCACAGTTTCCCTGTTCTTTTTCTTGTTGCTAACATACCTGGAGAAACCCTTCTTGTCCTTGCTAGCTACAACTCCATTAGTTTTTTGGCCTTCCCAATTGCACTCTTGCATTCTTGAGCAATATTTTTATACTCCTCCCTAGTCATCTATCCCAGTTTCCACCTATTGTAAGCTTCCTTTTTGTGTTTAATCTCACTGAAGATTTCACTGTTAAGCCAAGCTGGTCACTTGCCATATTTGCTATTCTTTCTGAACATTGAAATGGTTTGTTCCTGAGCCCTCAGTAAGGCTTTTTTAAAATACAGCCAGCTCTCCTGGACTCCGTTTCCCCTCATATTAGCCTCCCAGGGGATTTCTGCACATCATAAGGGAATCAAAGTCTGCTTCTCTGAAGTATAGATTCTGTATTTTGCTGCTTTCCTTTCTTCCTTTTGTCAGGATCCTAAACTCAACCATCTCATGGTCACTGCTGCCCAGGTTGCCACCCACTTCTGCTTCCCCTACAAATTCTTCCCTGTGAGCAGCAGGTCAAGAGGAGCAAGGCCCTCATTGGTTCCTCGGGTACTTGTACCAGGAAGTCAGGTAAGAGGCAAAGGTGACAGTCTCTGTGCATTAACACACAGCTGGTTTCTGAGGTCTTTTCTCAGCTCTTTCTCCAAAGGGAATTTTGCCACGATGCAGCCTTAGTAAAGTACAAGTCATGGCCTCAGTTTGGACTTGTATTGTACATATACTAACCCCTTTCATCCTGAAGGATCCCCTGTGCCACTGAAATGCAGCCACCTCGGGGCTGGAGGCCATCAGCCAGGGCAGGAAGGGAATGCACAGCAAAGAGGGACATTTTGGCCAGTGACACTGGACTGAACTCATTCCCTGTGGCAAGGGTCTTGGGATGCTTAATGGCTGTGCAGTGCGGAAACAACAACAGACCTATTTGCTCTTCCATCATGCCCATGTTGTACTGGGTGTGTCAAGTAGTAAGAGATGGGTACCTGTGAATTCTGAGATGGAAGTGTGTTCCCTGGCAATCCCCCTCAGCTAGCCATGTCCCACACCTCTCACCCCAGCATCTGCAGCAGCATCCCATGCTGAGAGCCGGCACAGAGGGTGTGCAGCATTTATAAATATAGCTCTGAGCATTCCCAGTGGGGTTCGCTCAGCCCCTAGGGGAGAAGCAGCATCTGGATGTAAACAACTGGAGACCTGATACATTCTAGCCAATATCTCCTTTTCCATGTCTCCACTTCTGTGCTATTAAACCAGCTTGAGGAGTAAACAGTTATTAAAGGCCCTTACCAAAAGGAGATGAGAACTCTTGGGCTCTCTGCGGAGTCAGAGAGGAATAGGCTGCTCTGTGCAGTTGTGCATATTTAACAATTACAGATGATTAGTAAGAAAATCAGGGAGAGTGCCTAGGTCTCCAAAGGCTCTGATACCCTGTGAATCCCCAAGATGGATGGGCAGATGGTAGACAGACAAATCTGGAGGCAGATGAGAGTGGGGAGACACAAACGCTTTCTCCTCACACACAGGATTATTGCTAAGTTATCAGAGACCAGTAATTTTTTAGTTTTTAGGCCCAGGAATGAGACTGAATGAATTCTCCTGTCCAAGCACAACAGAGGCGCTGTGTCTACCTGTACTTAAGTTACTAACACTTTGTAGCTGGCAAGCATGGTTTGATCCTTTTTCTTTAGCTAAAGGCAAAGGGGGTCTAGTCCCTGATTTGGCTGGATTGTTATGTTTATTGTTTATGATTATTATTTGTATTGTCAGGGGTGGCTCTATGTATTTTGCCGCCCCAAGCACGGCAGTGAGGCAGCTTTCGGCGGTGCGCCTGCGGGAGGTCCACCAGTCCCGAGTCTTCTGCTTACCCGCCGCCAAATTGCCGCTGAAACCGCGGCACCAGTGGACCTCCCGCAAGCATGCTGCCAAAGGCAGCCTGACTGCTGCCCTCACGGCGACTGGCAGGCCGTCCCCCATGGCTTGCCACCCCATGCACACGCTTGATGCGCTGGTGCCTCGAGCTGCCCCTGTGTATTGTGGACGCCTGTAGAGGCCCTGCTGCAGTTCAGAGCCTCTTGTGCTGGGCCCTTCACAAATACAGAAGGAGAAACAGCCCCTGCCCCAAGGAGCTTAGAAAACAAATTCAGACAAGACACAGCTACTGTGTGTAACAAACAGGAAAGGGGGCAGGCGGGGAGATCGGGGAGGAACAGCAGTAAGAATGGGTGGTTACATAGGCTGCTGGGTCGGTGAGAGACAGCGGAAATGCACAGCCCTGCCCTGGCTGTCGGAAGTGTGTCCTGGGCCGTTAAGAGCAGAGCACAGGTTGGGAACTAGATTAGGGCTAGTGAGAACGGGCCATTGAGTGGCGGCTGCACCAGACACACAGCTGGGAGCGGGTGGCTCTCCGTTAGCTTTTGTAACCCTGCGTTAGTTCTAATCACGCCTCCCTTCTTCGAGTACAGACTGAGCCTCCTTCTCGTGAATTCCCAGGAGAACCCCTGGTACCAGAGGGGAGGGCAAAGGGGAGGGCAGAGGTAACAGGGCTGTGGGGAAGGAACGAAGGAGCCAAGGGGATTGTTGTCCCCTGTAAATGTGAGTGACTCCCCCTGCTGGTTGTCTCAGGGAATTAGCTCTTTTCCAACCTGGGCACCCTCTCCAGACCAGTGTCCTGCTTATTTCCAGCTCTGTGTCCCTCCCAGACCCTGGTGCCCTTTATCTGGGGTGCTGCCGCCTGGCAATACCCCCACACTCTGCCTCTAGGTCTCCCTGCTCTGGGGAACCCCCAGCTTGCCTCAGTTGGGGCTACTGCCAGTCAAAACTAAGCCCCCACTCCCTGGGGCAGACTGCAGTGTAAAAGCCACTCATCATAGGCAAGGGGTTCAGACCTGCTGCCTTCCTCTGCCTCCCAGTACCTCTATGGGCCTTGGACCAGGCCCTGTCGCCTGGGGAATTACCAACCTGGAGCTCCCCTGCTCCTCTAGCCTTTTCCCAGCCTGGCTTCACTCCCAGTGCCCTTTCTGCCAGCAGTCAGGCCCTGCTCTGGCCTAGCCTGGAGAGAGACACTTCTGGGCCTCTGGCTCACAGCCTTTTATACACACCAGCTATGGCCTGATTGGGGCGTGGCCCAGCTGCAGCCGCTTCCCCAAATCAGCCCAGCTTAGCAGCTCTCAGCCACAACCTTCTCCCAGGCCTGGCTTTAACCCCTTTTCCGCTGGAGTGGGGGAGCTGCCCCACTACACCCCCTTACTAACATTCAGTGGGGTGTTTTGGTTGGCTAGCTCCCAGTATCAAAAGAATGGGGAGAGGGCAATGCTCCAGGTCAGCCTGACTGATGGGGCAGGCTAATCAGGGAGCTAAGGAGAGAGCAGGGGCCCAAGCTGAGCTAGGGAGTAGAGCCATGCCAGCCAGAGGGAGTAGGTCAGCGCTGGGAGCAGAGTCACAGAAGCAGCCCACAGAGCAGACCTGTGCTGGGAGCAGAGCTGTAGTAACCAGAGCCAGAGGGGCCAGAGAAGCAGCCCAGGGGGCTGGAAGCAGCAGCATCAGTGCTGAGACCGAGAGGAGCCAGAGCTACAACAGTGGAGCTGCGGCTGGAGCTGGAGCCAGGTGCAACTGGGGCCAGCCAAGGGGGGATCCTGGGCAAAGGGCCCAGCGCAGAAAGACACCCCCCGCCCAGGGTCCTTGCAGGCCAGACTGGGAGGGGGATTTTTCCTTATTCTTTTTAAAATTTAATTCCCCCCCATCAGAGTTATGAATTCCCGCCCCCTCCAAAAAATGTCTGGCCTGCAAGGTCCCTTCTGTGGGCTGTGCCCACTGCCCAGGGTCCCCACACGCTCTCCTCAGCTGCACCTGGCTCTAGACAGCTCCAGCCCCTGTGCTGCGGCTGCTCTGCCTCCAGCTCTCTGGGCTGCTTCTCTGGCTCTGATTCCAGCTCAGCTCAGGCCCCTACTCTCTCCTTAGCTCGGTCCCTCTGGCCCAGGCAGCCCTAACTCACATGGAGGACAGGATCCCCGTGACCCCGTCTCCCTCATTGTCCTGCTTGCCCTGTCAATCAGTCCGACCGGGAGCATTGTCCTCGCCCTGGTGCCCCTGGGGCCTGTCAGTCTCAGAGGCCTGGTTTCCCATTGACTCTTCCCCTTCCTGTCAGTATGGGAGCTGGCCGTCCAAAAACCCCACAAAGTTTTACTAAGCGGCCCACATTCCCCTTACATAGAGCTGAAGCTAATGAGCCCAACCTGCAACTGTGGGCAGTTCCCAGAAGCCTTCAGTGCTCAGGCCAGTGGGGTTGGAGCAGGAGATGGCCCATGTTCCATTCTCCAGTCACACACTGGAGTACAGAGTATATGTTCTTATGTAGCTCAAATTCAGTGCACCTGGAATTACAGATACAAAGCACCAGACACACAATGGTTTGGTTCGTGCACTGAAGGACGCTGGGAGTGTTATATAGAAGCCTTGGCTACACTGGCGCTGTACAGCGCTGCAACTTGCTGTGCTCAGGGGTGTGAAAATGCCCCCCCCCCGCCCCCGAGTGCAGCGAGTGCAGCGCTGTAAAGCGCCAGTGTAATCAGAGCCTGCAGCGCTGCACGCTCCCTCGCAACACTGCACGCTATTCCCCTCGGAGAGGTGGAGTCCTGGAGTACTTACAGCGCTGCGAGCTATTCCCCTCGGAGAGGTGGAGCACTGGAGTACTTACAGCGCTGCGAGCTATTCCCCTCGGAGAGGTGGAGCACTGGAGTACTTACAGCGCTGCACGCTATTCCCCTCGGAGAGGTGGAGCACTGGAGTACTTACAGCGCTGCACGCTATTCCCCTCGGAGAGGTGGAGCACTGGAGTACTTACAGCGCTGCGAGCTATTCCCCTCTGAGAGGTGGAGCACTGGAGTACTTACAGCGCTGCACGCTATTCCCCTCGGAGAGGTGGAGCACTGGAGTACTTACAGCGCTGCGAGCTATTCCCCTCGGAGAGGTGGAGCACTGGAGTACTTACAGCGCTGCAAGCTATTCCCCTCGGAGAGGTGGAGTCCTGGAGTACTTACAGCGCTGCGAGCTATTCCCCTCGGAGAGGTGGAGTACTGGAGTACTTACAGCGCTGCGAGCTATTCCCCTCGGAGAGGTGGAGCACTGGAGTACTTACAGCGCTGCACGCTATTCCCCTCGGAGAGGTGGAGTCCTGGAGTACTTACAGAGCTGCGAGCTATTCCCCTCGGAGAGGTGGAGTACTGGAGTACTTACAGCGCTGCGAGCTATTCCCCTCGGAGAGGTGGAGTACTGGAGTACTTACAGCGCTGCGAGCTATTCCCCTCGGAGAGGTGGAGTCCTGGAGTACTTACAGCGCTGCGAGCTATTCCCCTCGGAGAGGTGGAGCACTGGAGTACTTACAGCGCTGCGAGCTATTCCCCGCGGAGAGGTGGAGTACTGGAGTACTTACAGCGCTGCGAGCTATTCCCCTCGGAGAGGTGGAGTACTGGAGTACTTACAGCGCTGCGAGCTATTCCCCTCGGAGAGGTGGAGTACTGGAGTACTTACAGCGCTGCGAGCTATTCCCCTCGGAGAGGTGGAGTACTGGAGTACTTACAGCGCTGCGAGCTATTCCCCTCGGAGAGGTGGAGCACTGGAGTACTTACAGCGCTGCGAGCTATTCCCCGCGGAGAGGTGGAGTCCTGGAGTACTTACAGCGCTGCGAGCTATTCCCCTCGGAGAGGTGGAGTACTGGAGTACTTACAGCGCTGCGAGCTATTCCCCTCGGAGAGGTGGAGTCCTGGAGTACTTAGAGCGCTGCGAGCTATTCCCCTCGGAGAGGTGGAGTACTGGAGTACTTACAGCGCTGCGAGCTATTCCCCTCGGAGAGGTGGAGTACTGGAGTACTTACAGTGCTGCATGCTATTCCCCTCGGAGAGGTGGAGTACTGGAGTACTTACAGCGCTGCGAGCTATTCCCCTCGGAGAGGTGGAGTCCTGGAGTACTTACAGCGCTGCGAGCTATTCCCCTCGGAGAGGTGGAGTCCTGGAGTACTTACAGCGCTGCGAGCTATTCCCCTCGGAGAGGTGGAGCACTGGAGTACTTACAGCGCTGCGAGCTATTCCCCTCGGAGAGGTGGAGCACTGGAGTACTTACAGCGCTGCGAGCTATTCCCCTCGGAGAGGTGGAGTACTGGAGTACTTACAGCGCTGCACGCTTTTCCCCTCGGAGAGGTGGAGTACTGGAGTACTTACAGCGCTGCACGCTTTTCCCCTCGGAGAGGTGGAGCACTGGAGTACTTACAGCGCTGCGAGCTATTCCCCTCGGAGAGGTGGAGCACTGGAGTACTTACAGCGCTGCACGAGAGCTCTCGCAGTGCTGGCGGCACGACTACACTTGCGCTTCACAGCAGCGCTGGGAAGTCCTGAGTGTAGCCAAGGCCAGAGAGACCTAGGGGTGCACAAAGAATCACAGGCAGTCTGATTCATTTCCTATCAGAGGTATTGAGTAGCAAGCATCATTGAGCTTTGAATTTCCTGTGTTCCTTTCAACCTGTCCAGACCCAAAATGTGACACCCAGGGTTTGACAAGGACACAGACTGAGGCCCACATAAATATTATCCTTCCAGGGGACTCTAGATAGATTTGTAAATTATATGGCCAGGAGGAACCATTGTGATCATCTGCTCTGACCTCCTGCATTCCACAGGCTGTAGGACAGTCCTGATTAATTCCTGTTTGAACTAGAGCAGATCTTTGAGAAAAACATCCCATCACAATTGAAATGTTGTCAGTGACAGAGACACACCCTGATCCTTGTTAAACTCTTTGAATGGTCAATTACCCTGTGTTAAACATTTCCACTTGGTCTCTTTTCTCAATTTGTCCACCACCAACGTCCAGCCACTGACTCATGTTAGATCTTTGCCAGCTAGTTTTAAGAACCCACTATTATCAAGTTTCTGTTCCCCATTATAAGTGCTGATAGAATGCACTCACATCACTCCATAACCTTCTCCTTGTTAAGTGATTGAGCTCATTGAGTACCTGGGGCAACCTTGCACTGTCCTCCTGAGAAAGTTCTGGCTCCTGCACAGATGACCTTTACCCCTGCTGTGAAGAGCCCCATTGTGCCAGAGAAGTGCAGTTGCTGGAACTTTAGGGTCTCTGAATCCCCAGGCTGTTGAGTAACTTCAAGATAAGGATCAAGACCTTGAACATGATGTGATATTCTCTGGGAAGTCCAACCCTTTGCTCAAAGCAGTACCAACCCCAACTAAATCATCCCAGTTAAGCTTTGCCTAACAAATGGAAGAGTGGGAATGGTCCAGCTCTTGGGAGAACTTTCCTGGATTATACACCACCCCGGTGGAATTGGCTATCGGAAGGATCAGAGTTCGCACTCCCACTCCCTTTACCCAGAGGCCTCCCTGACCTTGAGGACTCCCCTTCTGCTGTTCTGTGTGGCATCGGGCCCAGGATTCCTGGGGGGCTCGATGCCCAAACTTTTTGAGGTTGCTTAGGACAGGAGATAGAGTATCCCCACTCTGAGGTACTCTCTCCACTCTGCACATTTCTCTGACACACTGATCATCACATATAGTTCAAGAAAATAAAATTTATTAAACAACGACCAATTAAAAAATAAGAAAAAATGGAAAAGGTTAACAGAAAACCTGTAACTCTGCCCTGTGGGTATGGGGGAACTCCGAACAGCCATCTTTGGAAGGTAAGGGAAGTCTGTTCATAGTCTGCTTCCCACATTTTCCAGTCCCCTGCCCAAACCCTGGCTGTGCTGCAGGGATGCCGTGGGTCGGACACTTGCTCTGGTGGTGGCCATACGCTCCCAGGCTCTGGATGGCAGGGCCCTTCTTCCCAGTGTTGGCCCCCCCATCGGGGTTCTGATGCCCCCAAGTATAGCCTGAAAGTTCTCTTGGCTGGCAGTGTCTGCCGGTGCTGGACCATCTGCCAAGGGTCCCCCCTCACTCTTCCTAGCTGCTCATGAGATCGGGCACTGGACGGCTCCAGCTCCAGTCCCAACCTTATCCCCAGCTCCAGTACATCTCTATGTTTAACAGGCAGTACACCCTTAGTAGTCTCTGTCCCAGAGACCCAACCAAAACCAGTCCCAGAACCGGAACTCCCCATAATTGAGGGTCTATTTCAGCGAGTAGCTGTGGATATTCTGGGTCCTTTCCTAAAGAAGACACCCAGAGGAAAGCAGTACATACTGACTTTCATGGATTTTGGCACCCGGTGGCTGGAAGCTGTAGCTGTAAGCAACACCAAGGCTAAAAGCATGTGCCAGGCATTAACAGACCTTTTTGCCAGAGTAGGTTGACCCTCAGACATCCTTACGAATCCGGGAACTAATTTCCTGGCAGGGACCATGAAAAACCTGTGGGAAGCTCATGGGGTGAACCACTTGGTCGCCACCCCATACCACCATCAAACCAATGGCCTGGTGGAGAGATTTAATGGAACTTTGGGGGCCATAATACGTAAATTCGTAAATGAGCACTCCAGTGATTGGGACCTAGTGTTACAGCAGTTGCTCTTTGCCTACAGGGCTGTACCACATCCCAGTCTGGGCTTTTCATCATTTGAACTTGCGTTTGGCCATGAGCTTAAGGGTCCATTACAGTTGGTGAAACAGCAATGGTAGGGGTTCACACCTTCTCTAGGAACTAACATTCTGGACTTTGCAACCAACCTACAAAAAACCCTCTGAGACTCTTTAGCCCTTGCTAGAGAAAACCTAAAAGATACTCAGAAAGAGCAAAAGGCTTGGTATGATAAACATGCCAGAGAACGTTCCTTCAAAGTAGGGGCCCAGGTCATGGTTTTGAAGGTGCTCCAGGCCCATAAGATGAAAGCGTCATGTGAAGGGCCATTTACAGTCCAAGAGCACCTGGGAGCTAACAACTCTCTCATAGCATTCTCATAGCATAGATTTCGGTTTTGCTCCACTGGATAACCAGAAGTCATACAAGCAATTCCCTCGGATGCACCAGTTCCCTTGTATCACCACTGTCATAACTATAAAGGGAAAGGTAACAGCTGTCCTGTGTACAGTACTATAAAATCCCTCCTGGCCAGAGACTCCAAAATCCTTTTCCCTGTAAAGGGTTAAGAAGCTCAGGTAACCTGGCTGACACCTGACCCAAAGGACCAATAAGGGGACAAGATACTTTCAAATCTTGGGGGGTGGGGGGAAGAAGGTTTTTATTTGTGCTCTTTGTTTGGGGGTTGTTCGCTCTTGGGACTGAGAGGGACCAGACATCAATCCAGGCTCTCCAAATCTTTCTGAACCAGTCTCTCATATTTCAAACTTGTAAATAAACAGCCAGGCAAGGCGTGTTAGATTTATCTTTGTTTTCTCAACTTGTAAATGTACCTTTTACTAGAGTGTTTATCTCTGTTTGCTGTACTTTGAACCTAAGGCTAGAGAGGGGTCCTCTGAGCTCTCTAAGTTTGATTACCCTGTAAAGTTATTTTCCCATCCTGATTTTACAGAGAGGATTTTTACCTTTTTCTTTAATTAAAAGCCTTCTTTTTAAGAATCTGTGACGTTATTGACATAAACTGGGACCATATAGATCATTGTTGCAACCAAGGTCCTGTAGTGGCACCCAAATCTTGTATAAAGCGGGTCAAATGGGATGTCTAAGACAAGGTTATGGTTTACTGGTTATGATTATGCAGTCTATATGTGTGTATCAGTTTTGTAGTTGAGGTTATGAATATTGGCTCTATACTGTCTGTATGGCAAACTTATGCTATGCTTCTGGGTGACATCCCAGACAAGCAGAGATTAGCTCTGCCTAGCCTGCTTGATGGCCCATTAAGGACCATCAGCTATACAATGGACCCATTGAGAGAAGGCAAATATGCCTTCAGACTCAGCAAAGTATGCAGGGACTGGCCCATGTGACTCCAGACTCCATTTTGCTGTAATTTTCCACAGTAAGAACAAAGAGGTGTTCTTACACCTGGAAAAGACTATATAAGGCTGATGCCTCATCTCCATCTGGTCTTCAATCCTGCTTCTTACCTCTGGAGGGACTTTGCTACAAACTGAAGCTCTGAACAAAGGACTGAGGACCCATCCCAGCTGGGGATGTTCCAGAGACTTGATTTGAATCTGCAGTTTATTCCATCACTGCTACAAGCCTGAACCAAGAACTTTGCCATTACTGTATGTAATTGATTCCATTTAACCAATTCTAACTCTCATCTCTGTCTTTTTCCTTTTATGAATAAACCTTTAGATTTTAGATTCTAAAGGATTGGCAGCAGCGTGATTTGTGGGTAAGATCTGATTTGTATATTGACCTGGGTCTGGGGCTTGGTCCTTTGGGATCAGGAGAACCTTTTTTCTTTTATTTGGGTATTGGTTTTCATAACCATTTGTCCCCATAACGAGTGGTACTGGTGGTGATACTGGGAAACTGGAGTGTCTAAGGAGATTGCTTGTGAGACTTGCGGTTAGCCAGTGGGGTGAGACCGAAGTCCTCTTAGTCTGGCTGGTTTGGTTTGCCTTAGAGGTGGAAAAACCCCAGCCTTGGTCTGTAACTGCCCTGTTTGAGCAATTTGTCCTGCGTTGGCACTCTCAGTTGGGTCTCGCCAGAACCGCATTGTCACAGAACCTGATTGATTTTTCCTTGTTTTTAGATCCAAGGGGGTTGGATCTGTATTCACCAGGGAATTGGTGAAGGTCTCTCAAGGCTACCCAGGGAAGGGAATTAGCTTTGGGATGGTGGCAGCGGACCAGATCTAAGCTGGTAGTTAAGCTTAGAAGTTTTCATGCAGGTCCCCACATTTGTACCCCAAAGTTCAAAGTGGGGAAGCAGCCTTGACAACCACCAATAGCAGTCCTTATAGGAACAAATAGTTATGAAAATCAGTGTCCCCAATTAAAGGTTCTCCTGATCCCAAAGGACCAAGCCCCAGACCCAGGTCAATATACAAATCAGATCTTACCCACAAATCACGCTGCTGCCAATCCTTTAGAATCTAAAATCTAAAGGTTTATTCATAAAAAGAAAGAAATACAGATGAGAGTTAAAATTGGTTAAATGGAATCAAATACATACAACAATTGCAAAGTTCTTGGTTTAGGCTTATAACAGTGATGGAATAAACTGCTGGCCAAATACAAGTCTCTGGAGTACATCCACAGATTTGGATGGGTCGTTCAGTCCTTTATTCAGAGCTTCATGCTGGAAGGGATGACACAAACATCGGTGGCTGCATGTCAAGAGCTCCCCATCCTTGGTTCTCTCTTACTACAGCTAGTATTGGGTTAGAAGTTGTATCAGTGTATAACAGAAATGGATCATCAAAGTCATGTTCAATAACATGATTGAATCTCTTTGAAAACTCAAGGTAAAACTTGGTTAGAGCAACAGTGGATTGGAGGGGAGAGGGATAGCTCAGTGGTTTGAGCATTGGCCTGCTAAACCCAGGGTTATGAATTCAGTCCTTCAGGGGGCTGCTTAGGGATCTGGAGCAAAATCAGTACTTGGGCCTGCTAGTGAAGGCAGGGCGCTGGACTTGATGACCTTTCGGGGTCCCTTCCAGTTCTATGAGATAGATATAGATAGATAGGATCTGTTCTTCCAGGATGTTTCATGTGATCTTGCCAAGAGCTAAAGAACATAGCTACTTTATCCATACAAGCTCTGGCAAATGTCTGGAACCCAATTAACATCAAGTCAATGTTAATGTTGTCCATGGTATAGGAATCTTGGCATTTATCCATGCACTGCTACAGGCTAGGGACCCACTGGCTAAGCAGCAGTTCTGCAGAAAAGGACCTGGGGATTACAGTGGGTGAGAAGTTCAATATGAGTCAACAGTGTGCCATTTTTGCCAAGAAGACTAGCAGTATTTTGGGCTGAATTAGTGGGAGCATTGCGAGCAGATTGAAGGAAGTGATTATTCCTCTCTATTGAGCACTGGTGAGGCCTCATCTGGAGTATTGCGCCCAGTTGGGGGCCCCCCACTACAGAAAGGGTGTGGACAAATTGGAGAGAGTCCAGTGGAGGGCAATGAAAATGATAAGGGGTTCTGGGGCACATGACTTACGAGGCGAGGCTGAGGGAACTGGGCTTATTAAGTCTGCAGAAGAGAAGAGTGAGGGGGCATTTGATAGCAGCCTTCAATTATCTGAAGGAGGGGTCCAAAGAGTATGGAACTCGGCTGTTCTCAATGGTGGCGGATGAGACAACAAGACTCAGTGGTCTCAAGTTGCAGTGGGGGAGGTCTAGGTTGGATATTAGGAAACACTATTTCCCCAGGAGGGTGGTGAAGCACTGGAATGGGTTACCTAGGGAGGTGGTGGATTCTCCATCCTTAGAGGTTTTTAAGGTCCAGCTTGACAAATCCCTGGCTGGGATGTTTTAGTTGGGCTTGGTCCTGCTTTGAGCAGGGAATAGGACTGGATAACCTCCTGAGGTTCCTTCCAACTCTAATCTTCTATGATTATTCTATGATTCTATGATTTGATGATTGCCTATTCAGTTCTTTCCCTTTGAAGCACCTGGCATTTGCCACTGTTGGAAGATAGGAAACTAGGAGAGATGGACCATTGGTCTTACCCACTATGGCCATTCTTATGTTCTTATATAACTTGCAGATTTATTGCCCCCGCCGTAATCTATTAGACCCCTGTCATGTTCAAAGACACCCACGCAGTGATTTTAGTTCAAAGACTCAAGCCTGAGGCCAGTTTATTGACATACATACCAGTGCACTGGGGTGCAGTCCGAAGACTGACACCCCGAGGGCCGCTCGCAGGCGGGTTTTTATTTCATTAAACCGCAAGCAAAGTACAAACAATACGTCATGAGTTAAGAAACTGGGGTTGGGGTCAGCCCCACCCCCCAAAAAACCACAAGTTAAGAAACTAGGGTTGGGGTCAGCCCCACCCCCCAAAAAACCACAAGTTAAGAAACTAGGGTTGGGGTCAGCCCCACCCCCCAAAAAACCACAAGTTAAGAAATTAGGGTTGGGGTCAGTCCCCTCTCCCCCTTCCCCCCGGTACCTTCCTCATTAATTTCCAAGAAGTGGGTGTTTATTTGGGTAGAGGGGCGCTTGGTGGTTTTCCCCAGGGGTGGTACTTGGCACCAGTTTGAGTACATTTCTCAAGACACATGTTATTTTCCGGGGTCTTTTGACACCCCATGGGGGCGGGTTTCCATGGGACGCCTAAAGAGGATCTATGATTGGCTATTTTTGCAGATAGCTGGAATCACGGGTGGGTCACAGATCACCCAAAGGAGAAGCTGTACGAGTCAAGAAATTGCATTTAGCTAAAGTTACCTATTGCTTCACACAAGTGGTTATTATATTTCATTAGTGCTGCTGCTGGGGCTTTTTTTATATTCTTTCCCTCCTTGCCCTCCCCTCCTCTGGTCATGACCCTTGACCGAGTTTGGCAGGGAATTGTGCAGTCTAGTCTAGTTCAGGCCCTGGCCTGGGCCCTGGCCTGTACTGCTTTGTGTAAGGGTAGTTAGCATAACAGATCTCTGTTGGAGGGTTTATTTGGGGGCCTTTAGATTCACAGCTCAGGCTATTAAAAAGAAGGCCCCGATGCTCTATTTCCCCACACTCCTCTCCTCCCCCAGAGCTGAAATAGAACCCAGGAGTCCTGATGGGGTCTCTCTTTCTATTGAGATAGTACCAAAGTAAGAATATGCATTCAAATTTTAAAACTCACCAGTGTCCCTTAAGTGACTTGATGTAAGATGTAAGAAAATGTTAGTACCAGAGCTGAGTTGGTCTAATATTTACTTATTTTTACTTTCTTTTAGACAGGAATTAGATACAGTGCCCTTGTCAACTAATTGCTAAGTTATCTGCCCAAAACCTAGAGTTTTCAGGTGCTTAATTAAATAGAGACCCCCCCTCGAGACTGTCACTTGATGTGCTGGGGTACCACTGATGACAACCCTCCACTCTTGTCTTGCTGAGCCAGACACTCCAGTCAGCTTCAGCACAGACCCAGAGGTTGGACCATGCCCCTCTGCAGTTCACAGAAACTGAGATTCACTCAGCCCAGAGGGTTCTCAGTTAACAGGGACTTTCCCAGTGTTTAGCCTTTCTGAGAGCATGAACCCCAAATAAATCTGTTTTACTCTGTATAAAGTTTATACAGGGTTGTACAAGAGTTTGCCGGGGCTCGACCCTCTCCGGGTGACGGGGAGCCACACTGACTCACTACCCATCGGGGCTGGGCACTCGGTCTAGCGGCAGGGTTTCCCCGGCAGCCCTTGCTGTCCTGAGAGGCACGATACGCCCGACCCTAGCTTTGGGCGGACACCAACGTTATGTCAGGGCTCAGACCCTCAGTCGGGGCTGAGCAACAGTAAGAGGTATTTAGGCCCAGGCCCTAGGTCAGGGCGGGGCAACAAACGCTGGGACAGGCGCTCAGGTCCTCAGTCAGGGCTGAGCAACAATATAAAGTATTTAGACCCAACAGGCCTGGGAGAGGGGGAGACTGCCACCCACGGGTTGGGTGGCAGGGGGGACGCAGGCCCTCCCACTCCACTGCGTCCCAGCCCGGGGCCCTAGCAGCGGCAGAAGACCCGCTGCTTAGTCAGTGGGGATCTTGGCCGCAACACACTGACATCGGCTCTGGTAATGCTGCAGCCAGACTGGGGTCGGCTGCCCCCAGGCTACTTCCACTCTCCCCCTCTGGGCCTACCTGGGGGCTGGTGTCGGCCTCGGGGGGGTCCTGGACCATGGGTTCATCCGGCCAGGCGTCGTTCGGCAAGTCCGGCAACTCCTCCGGTAGTGGGCGTAGGGCAAGCCTGGCGGCTCCTCGGGATAGTAGGTGTAGGGCCGGCTCGGCAGCTCCACCGGGTGGTGGGTGCAGGGCAAGCCTGGCGGCTCCTAGGGTAGTGGGTGGCAGGGCGGGCCCGGCGGCTCCTCTAGGTAGCAGGTGCAGGGCAGGCCCGGCGGCTCTTGGCGGCTGCCCCGGGTCGCGGAGGTTTCCCCGCCCCGAGCTGGGCTGGAGACGTCTGGTCTCTTCAGTGCCTGGGGCCTGACTGAGTTCTGAGGGCCAGCCTTTATACTTCTGGGTCACCGCCTGACCCTCTGAGGGGCAGGCTCAGGGCTCCATGACTCCTCCCACTGTGGCCTCCAGATGGGCTCTTCCCTTTCTGGGGAGACGGGGAGCCACACCGACTCACTACAAGGGTAAATCCATAAAATGTTTGCCCTCTATATAACTGGTGAAGACATATGCACAGCTGTTTGCCTCCCGTAGGTATCAATTACTTACTCTGGGCTTATTAATAAACAAAAGTGATTTTATTAAGTATAAAAAGTAGGATTTAAATGGTTTCAAGTAATAACAGACAGAACAAAGTAAGTCACAAAACAAAATAAAACAAAACACGTAAATCTAAGCCTAATACATTAAGAAACTGATTACAGGTAATATCTCACCCTGAAAGATGTTCCAATAAGTTTCTTTCACAGACTAGACTCCATCCTAGTCTGGGCCCAATCCTTTCCCTGGTAGAATCCTTGTTATTTCCAGCAGACATCTCAGGTGGTAAGTAGGGGTTTTCTCATGACTGGCCTCCAGTTTGTCCTGCTCCACCCCCTTTTATAGTTGTGGCACAAGGAGGGAATCTTTTGTCTGTGCTTGGCCCCCACCCCTCCTTCTGAATGGAAAAGTACAAGATTTCAGATGGATTTCAGTGTCAGGTGACATGGTCACATGTCCCTGTGAGACCTCATTCTTCATTACCCACGGGTTGGCCCACACGTACACAGGAAGTCTCTCAGATAAACAACCCATTTACAACTCGTTGTTTCTGAAGCACCCTTAATGGTCTCCACTTAATCTGACTACATTAGTAGTACAAGTTTATACCTTATATTTCTAACTTCAGAAGTAAGAACGATACATGCATATGAATAGGAAAATGAAATTTAGCAGATTATAAGTTTTCCAATGATATGTTATACGAGACCTGTTGCATAAAGTGCATTCCAGCTGTCATTTTCAGATTCATAAGCCTATTTTCATAGAGAATATGGAGTGCAACCTCACAGTAATGAACTATAATTTTAAAATATACACACATAAAGAGAGCAGCCAATTCCCCTCTCTGCCTCAGCGCAGAGCCCAAGAGTTCTCATCTCCATTTGGGAAGGTCCCATAATTGCTGTTTATTCCTAAAGCTGGATAAATAGCACCAAAGTGCAGATATGGAACAAGAGACATTAGCTAGAGTGTCTCCGGTCTCCAGACTGTTTCCATCCAGATGCTGTTTCTCCCCTTGAGGCTGAGTGAACCCCCCTGGGATTGCACAGAGCTATATTATAAACAGTGCACATCTCTGTGTCGGCTCTCAGCGTGGGATGCTACTGCAGATGCTGGGCTGAGAGAGGTGTGGGACACGGCTACCTGAGGGGGATTCCCAGGGAAGACACTCCCAACTAAGGATTCACAGGTACACATCTCTTGCTGAGGCACTCACCTGCTCAACAAACCCAGTGGAATGTGGGCATGATGGGATAGAGAGTAAGACTGTGCTTCTTTCTGCTCTGCACAGCCATTACATTTTCTTTTATCAGTGTTATCTGTTCAGACTTTCATTGTAACTGAATGTTCCCTTGTTTGTGAGTGGTGAGTGTTAGAGGGCTTATTCCCTCACCCGCTTACTTCCCTGGTCCTTCTCGCATGAACAGAGAGCAACAATACCCGAAGTCCGAAGGTGCAAACAATTCAATGTTTATTGGGGTGAATTTCCTGCAAGCATGATTCCAGTTTCTTTCCTCAGTGTCCCCCTTCCCAGCTCTGACACCACAGAGCCTTACCTGAGTCCCTGTTCCCATTCCCTGTTCCCGTTCCCCCCTTACTTCCTGAGGGACTGCAGACTATATAGTAAAACTTGAGTTCTGCTTAGCTAACCTTAACCAATCATTTTACTAAAATTTAACTAACCAATCCTAACATACTGTAACATGGTTATTTAACCAATTATATACCACCCCCTAATTAGTTTACAGCCAACAAAATGAATTGTACAGCAGCCAGAAACAATCACAGAACCAGACAGAGCCCATGCAAATAAACAATAGCAAAGTGGGAACTCTAATGACAAAACAATGCAGAAGTGAGGATTTCACAACTACATCTAGACAGACAGAAGGGTTTTCCAGCTGTGTCTATTGATAAGTGAGTTCTCACCAGACCGAAAACTATCAAACAAAATTTCCTTTTACATCTTCTAGGCTCTTCCCTTTCTCTGGAGGTGATAGATCGGATCCCCTTCCTAACAGCCCCAGAGCCTTACTCGTTTGGGAGGTGAGGATGTGACCGTTCGCTTCCCAGCTCATGGCTGCCTCTGCTGCTTGGCCAAAGGCCTTATCCTAAGAGCAGGGCCTCAGACCGTCACAGGGAGAGATGGACCTTATACAGATTCTTTCTTTTCTACCTCTATAACTAGCTAAGTGATAAACATACACCTACATTCTTAAAGTATAGGCCTTTCAGACGGCCTGCATATCTGTATCCTAACTGTGAGACAGAGTAAATGTAAATGCTTCATCTAATTTATTTATTGACAGATTCATAGGGTTCATGGTCAGAAGGCACCAGTAGATCATCCTGTATTACCTACTGTATAATACAGGGTGTTACATTTCACCCAGTTTCCTCTGTATTGAGGCCAAAGTCTGAGTTTGACTAAGACTGCTCTACGGTACGATTTCATGTCATAGAATCACAGAGCCACAGGGTGAGAAGGGACCACAAGGGTCAGCTAGTCTAACCCCCTGCCAAGATGCAGGCCAGTCAGCCTCACCTCAGTCCCTGGAAAAATCATGGAGCAGGTCCTCAAGGAATCAATTATGAGACACTTAGAGAAGAGGAAAGCGATCAGGAACAGTCAGCATGGATTCACCGTGCCTGACTAACCTAATTGCCTTCTATGAGGAGATAAATGGCTCTGTGGATGAGGGGAAAGCAGTGGATGTGTTATTCCTTGACTTTAGCAAAGCTTTTGATACGGTCTCCCACAGTATTCTTGTCGCCAAGTTAAAGAAGTGTGGGCTGGATGAATGGACTGTAAGGTGGATAGAAAGCTGGCTAGATCATCGGGCTAAACGGGTAGTGATCAATGGCTCCCTGTCTAGTTAGCAGCCGATTTCAAGCGGAGTGCCCCAAGGCTCGGTCCTGGGGCCGGTTTTGTTTAATATCTTTATTAATGATCTGGAGGATGGTGTGGACTGCACTCTCAGCAAGTTTGCAGATGACACTAAACTGGGAGGCGTGGTAGATACGCTGGAGGGTAGGGATCAGATACAGAGGGACCTAGACAATTTAGAGGATTGGGCCAAAAGAAACCTGATGAGGTTCAACAAGGACAAGTGCAGAGTCCTGCACTTAGGACAGAAGAATCCCATGCACTGCTACAGACTAGGGACTGAATGGCTAGGCAGCAGTTCTGCAAAAAAGTACCTAGGGGTTACAGTGGGCGAGAAGCTGGATATGAGTCAACAGTGTGCTCTTGTTTCCAAGAAAGCTAATGGCATTGCCAGCAGATCGAGGGACGTGATCGTTCCCCTTTATGCGACATTGGTGAGGCCTCATCTGGAGTACTGTGTCCAGTTTTGGGCCCCACACTACAAGAAGGATGTGGAAATATTGGAAAGAGTCCAGCAGAGGGCAACAAAAATGATTAGGGGTCTGGAGCACATGACTTATGAGGAGAGGCTGAGGGAACTGGGATTGTTTAATCTCCAGAAGAGAAGAATGAGGGGGGATTTGATAGCTGTTTTCAACTACCTGAAGGGGGGTTCCAAAGAGGATGGAGCTCGGCTGTTCTGAGTGGTGGCAGATGACAGAACAAGGAGCAATGGTCTCAAGTTGCAGTGCGGGAGGTCTAGGTTGGATATTAGGAAACACTATTTCACTAGGAGGGTGGTGAAACACTGGAATGCGTTACCTAGGGAGGTGGTGGAATCTCCTTCCTTGGATGTTTTTAAGGCCCGGCTTGACAAAGCCCTGTCTGGGATGATTTGGTTGGCAATTGGTCCTGCTTTGAGCAGGGGGTTGGACTAGAAGACCTCCTAAGGTCCCTTCCAACCCTGATATTCTATGATTCTATGATTCTATGATTTCATCTAAATCTGCTCTGTTGTAGTTTGAACCCTTTGACTCTTGTCCTGCCTCTGTGGCAAGAGACAACAACTTTTCTCCATCTTTTTTATGGCAGCCTTTCAAATATCTGAAGACCTCTCTCATGTCCCCGCTCAATCTCTTCTTTTCCAAACTAAACATATCCAGTTCCTTCAGCCTTTGCCTGTATGGCTGCATTCCACCCCTTTGATCATCTCTGTCTCTCGCCTTTGGATCCTTTCCAATTTCTCTGGGTCCTTCCTATACATTGGTGACCGAAACTGGACACAATACTCCAGCTGAAGCCTAACGAGCACTGAGTAGAGGAATATTATCATCTCCGGTGACTTGCATGCTGTTAATGCAACCGAAAACTGTTGTTACTTGGGTAAGTAGTGTCTTCACTGAAGAGCTATGGCAGTGTCGCTATAGCATTTTAACTGTAGAAAAGCCATCAAGCCCTCCATCCAGTCTGGATGTGCAGACATGGGGACTTGGGAATCCACCACTTCCCTTCGCAGTTTGTCCCAATGGTTAATCAATGTCAGTGCAAACACTTGGCCCTTATTTCCAACTGAAATGTATCTAGCTTGGGGTTTGCTCTGTCTTTCTCTGCTATATTACAGAGTCTGTTATTACCCATGGTTTTCTCCCCATGAAATTCTCCATTTGATCATCCTTTTGATAAGATAAATAGATGAAGCTCTTTAAGTCTCTTACTGGCCGGCATTTTCTGCAGCCTCCAATCCTTTTTGTGACTCTTCTGCACATTCTCCAAATTTCGTTTCACCAATGCCACATACAGAGGTAAAATCCTTCCCCTGCTCCAACTCACCACTACGATGAGTTGGTTATCCACAGTGACCCCTAAATCCTTTTCAGGATCCCTCAATTCCATCATACAGTGATCGAGTCTGTGGGTCGTTCCTGCCTTCCCTGTTCCGAGATGATAACTTTGCATTTGACTATATTAAAACATTTGTGTCTGTTGGTGACTCTCATTAATTATATTCTTAGACTTTTTGTTAACTAATCCCACGACAGATTATCCATTTTTCCTAACCTTGTTAAATCCTTTTAAAAAAACTTTCCCTTTAATTTTTAATAGTTTCTGTTTCTGGTATTCGTAACTCTCAGGTTCTACTGTAGATGCTACTTAACATCCTCCTTGACTGCTAATGGACTAGAAAGTATTCCATCAGCTCATCTGATATGAGATCTTCACTTTCTTGACTGTGGAATTGTGGCTTGTTAGCTATCGATAAACTCTTCTTAAAGAACCCCCAATTTTCATTCCCGTTTTTCTGAATATTTTTTTCCTCCCAATCAGTGTTGTGGATAATTTGTCATCTTTGAGGAATTAGCCCTTTTGAAGCACTAATTATCTATAGATATTACTGGTTGGGAGCTGTTCTCTCTTTGTCCATTGCAATGTAATCAGTTCCATTCTGATATTTTGTTTTCCTCTATCATATGGCCCCTTCTCTGTGGCTTCTCTAAACTAAACAGTCCCAGACTTTTCAGTCTGTCCGCATATGGCAGCCTCCCCCATTCTCACAGCCTGTCTCAGAAATCTGCTTTCCATCTGCTATATCTTTGATAGAGACTGTGTGATCAAAAGTGAGTGCGTTTCCAGAGCAGGTTGTTCTCCACCCCATTCCTAAGGCATCTGAACATTTTCTTTGTTTTGGCCGCTACTGTGAATGAGCAGGTGTTTCCATGGAACAACTATCGATGACACCCAGGTCTTTTCCCTGAGGTGGTTCTAGTGGGAATGTTTCCTCTTGGTACATGGATTGGCAAAGCTTTTTTTTTTTACAATTTCAGATTTTGAGCAACCGGGTGCCTCGGGGAATAGCATGGAATTTCTAGCCTGGCTTTCATTGCATTAAGGAAGAATGAGGGATAACCAGTATCCACACTTGTGTTTCCTACTGGTGCCTATTAAGGTTTCCCAGACCACGACATGTAGAAATTTAATGCATGGAGGACTATCAAATATGGAATTGGCATTAGTAGGGTCAGTTGTTCATAATTCATTTATCTGAAAAATGAAAATGTGGGTGAAGAGCAACAAATCTGCTTCACCCATGAAAAAAGTATCCAGTAGTGCATGTAGTGTCTCATATTAACATTGTCTCTCCATCCAGGCTTTTGTTCTATGACCAATACCCTAGACCCTGGGAAAGCCTCAGAGTGGAACAACTTCTCCCCTACTCCATGTCAGATTCCAACTTCACCAACTTCACCAACCCCTCCACCTTCATCCTGCTGGGCATTCCTGGGCTGGAGGTGGCCCATATCTGGATCTCCATCCCTTTCTGCACCATGTACACTATAGCTGTCTTGGGGAACTTCATCATCCTGTTCATTGTGAAGATGGAACCAAGCCTCCATGTGCCCATGTACTATTTCCTCTGCATGCTGGCTGTCACTGACCTGGTCCTTTCCACGTCCACCGTGCCCAAAATGCTGAGTAACTTCTGGTTCAATGCCAGGGAGATAGATTTCAGTGCCTGCCTCACCCAAATGTACTTCATTCACTCCTTCTTCGTCATGGAGTCTGGGATCTTCGTGGCCATGGCGTTTGATCGCTACGTGGCCATCTGCTATCCCCTGAGACATTCCACCATCCTGACATATCCCGTGGTGGCTAAGATTGGCCTGGCCTTGGTGCTGCGTGGCATCATGGTCGTACTGCCTTATCCTTTCCTGGTAAGGCAATGGCCATATTGCAGAACCAACATCATCCCCCACTCGTACTGCGAGTACATAGCTGTGGTGAAGCTGGCCTGCGGTGACACCCGCGTCAGTAGTTACTATGGTCTCTTTGTGGTACTCTGTGTGAGGGGTCTGGATATGATTTTTATCTCTTTGTCCTATACCCAGATCCTCAGGGCCATCTTCAGCCTCCCCACAAAGGACGCCCGGCTCAAGGCTTTGGGGACCTGCAGCTCCCACCTCTGTGCGATCTTAAGCTTTTACATTCCAGCTCTCTTCTCCTCCCTCGCACACCGGTTTGGCTACAATGTGCCCCTGCATTTCCACGTTCTCATTGCCAACGTGTACCTCCTGGTGCCCCCCATGCTCAACCCCATCATCTATGGAGTGAGGACCAAACAGATCCGGGACAGGCTACTCCAGCTCTTTACTTATAAAGAGATTTAAAGTTTTTCCCTTGTGCTCTGGCTCTCAGATTGAGCTCTGTGCAGACCTGGCTGGTGACTTGGTTCTGTGCTCTCTTCCCTAAATTACTGACTGGGCAGTCAGAGAGACATTAGACCAGAGGTGGGCAAACTTTTTGGCCCAAGGGCCACATTGGAGTTGCAAAACTGTATGGAGGGCTGCATAGGGAAGGCTGTGCCTCCCCAAACAGCCTGACCTCCTGCCCCTTATATGCCCCCTCCCACTTCCTACCCACCTGACTGCCCCCCTCAGGACTCTCCACCCATCGACCCCCCACTCCTTGTCCCCTGACTGCCCCTCCCATGACCTCCTGCCCCTAACCCCTGCCCTGGGAAACCACTCCCTATCCAACCCGTCCTGCTCCCTGTCCGCTGACTTCCCTGACCCCTATCCACACCCAGCCACCTGACTGTCCCCCCGGGACTCCCATGCCAATCCAACCCCCCCTGTTCCCCGTCCCCTGACCACCACCACCCAGAACCTCCGCCCCATCCAACCGCCCCCTACTCCCTTTCCCCTGACTACTCCCTGGGGCCCACCGCCCCTTATCCAACCCCCCCACTTCCCGCACCCTTACTATGCCACTCTGAGCGGCAGGACTGGCAGCCGCGCCGCCCAGCTGGAGTAAGCCATGCTGCTCGCTCGGGGGCATGTTTGTGAGGGAGGGGGAGCAGCAGGGGAGGGGCCGGAGGCGAGCCTCCCCAGCTGGGAGCTCAAGAGCCGGGCAGGACAGTCCTGTGGGCCGGATGTGGCCCATGGGCCGTAGTTTGCCAACCTGTGCATTAAACCCTTTCCTGACCTTACTGTGTTGAGTCAGTGCGACATACTGGGGAATCGGTCAGTGTCCTGTCTTCCAATGGTGGCCAGTGCCAGGTGCCCCAGAGGGAATGAACAGAACAGGGAATCATCAAGTGATCCATCCCCTGTCACCCATTTCCAGCTGCTGGCAAACAGACACCATCCCTTGCCACCTTGGCCATTGATGGAACTTCACAACATCCTCTGGCAAGGAGTTGCACAGGATGGCTGTGTGTTGTGTTAAGAAATACTTCCTTTTGTTTGTTTTAAACCTACTCCCTATTAATTTGATTTGGTAGCCCTTAGTTCTTGTGTTATGAGAAGGAGTAAATACCACTTGCTTATTTACTTTATCCACACCAGTTATGATTTTATAGACCTCTATCATATCCCCCCTTAGTTGTATCTTTTCCAAGCTGAAAAGTCCCAGTCTTATTAATCTCTCCTCATATGGGAGCCATTCCATACCCATAATGGTTTTTATTGCCCTTTTTTGAACCTTTTCCAATTCCAATATATATTTTTTGTGATGGGGCGACCACGTCTCCACGCAATATTCAAGATGTGGGCATCCCATGGATTTATATAGAGGCAATATGATATTTTCTGTCTTATTATCTATCCCTTTCCAAGTGATTCCCAACATTCTGTTCACTTATTTGACTGCTGCTGCACACTGAGTGGATGTTTTCAGAGAACTAGCCACCATGACCACTAGGTCCCTCCCTCTTATCCCGCTTTCTTTCCCCAAGGCTATGAACCTGGTACACATCTCCCCTCAAGGCCACAGCCCCTCTACACCTATTCCCCTGAGACACAACCCCTGCTCCACCTCTTGCCTCTATCTCCCACTCCCTTCTCCGCCTCTTGCCCCAAGCCCCCGCCACTGCTGCTCGCTCTTTTTCCCCCTCCCCGTCACTCACTGGATCACCTCCTGGGAATCAAGCTGCTCCAGGAACCTGGGTGATTGAAACAGCTTTAACTGATTAGCATGGTAGCTTTTATCTTTAGTACACTTGCCTCCTGTTCCTCTAATCTTGTACACTGATGAACTGAGTTTATCAATGATTCGGAAAGGTCCGATCCACTGATTACACAGCCTATGCTCTGGTGCTCTGTAGGATAACAGCATTACCAGATCACCAACCTCCCAATGTCACCAGACGCTACCGGTGTGGTGCTCTGCTCTTGATCGATGATGATTAACACTGTCACTGAGACATTACAATCCCTAGAATTGCGAAGGATCCCCAATCTAATCAAAGATGAGCAATTATTAAATTGGTATTGTCCTAAATGTTTTGAAAGGCCTGAAGGAGGGAGATCTATATGTTTGAATGCACGTCCACATGTATCCATTGGAATTATGAGACAAATGGGGTCTGTGACACCACATCCCAACTGAGACAGATGTTTACCTTCTCAAAATTGTGTTGTAGCACAATCCTTGTATGTTTCATTCACAGTCTCTTTACCCATATTTGACTCAGACAAGGATGTGTATAGGCGGTTGGCTGCAGTACAGTCCATGGGTCACTTGAAGGTGGCATCTACAAGGTACCTGTCCATGTGTCTCCCTTGGTAGTCTATTACACTGCAATCCAAACATGGAAAGTTCTGCAGATGGCCTGTTGCTCTAAAAAAGGGCCTCAGTATATCTGCAGATGTAATGTGTTTGAGGCAAATACTATCTTGCGTGGACTGCAGGGAGAGCTCCAGAATCAATCCTCGTTAGATGGTCCAACTAACCAGATGGAGAACTCCTATGGAGAGGATGACCTATGCTGGAAATGGCCAATTTTGCATAGTAACCAACCAGGAAAGGTTCCTATATGGTTCTTTGGAGTGTCACGTCACAGATCCAAATTTCTGTTTTACTCTAAGCAGTTTCCCTTAATTGGAAATCAAGTGATTTCCCCTCTTCCTGCCTTTGAAAACACAACGATTGTTCCATCTGATCCCTCCTATCAGGATTTGACTATCTTATAGACTCCAACGTTTTTGGTACATATTCCCCCTCTGGGATTACAATTAAAGCAATTGGTATCCCGAAAGGAAACCCACCTTATCCAGATAACAGATAAGCAATTGTCCAGTTATTATATGGGGAAGGCCAAGAAGTAGATTCCCCCTGTGAGGAAATTGGGTTGAAAGCATGGATTATTATCCAAGGAATTGCATCTGGGATTGTTTTCATCACTTTAGGATGTATGCAGTGTAAAATCAATAAGGTACAAAGACAAACACCTCCGATACAGCCAACTAATGATGCCTCTATAATGCCCAGGCTGGAGCTATATCAAGAAACAGAGCCTGTTCCCACACCTGAACAACCTGTCCCTTGGTGAGGGTGATGGGGTTCTTTAGTAATCACCCCATCAAAGGGGGGATTGGTAACCCTGTGGCAGGGCAGGGGTGAACCCCTTTAAGGCCCTGCTAGAATGCTGGCTGAGCCGTGCTCCCTGCCCGGGAAGCCAGGTGGAGAGGCACAGGCACTCAGCAGGGGGCCCAGATGCAAGCCCTAACGAGGGCTAGCTCCGAGCAATAAGCTGAGCCAAGTAGAGACAGCTGGGCTGAGGACTGAGAGGGCTATAAAAGCCCTGGACAAACCTCAGCGAGGAGGCTAGCCTGGGAGGGGACAGGAGGGCTACATCTCTGTTTCCTTACCCACTGGAGGGCACCGCAAGGGGCAGAAAACCCTGGGAAGGGTCTGAGGGGTGATTGCTGTTGGGGGAATTGGGACTGCACAAAAGCAGTGTAAATAAAGGCACGAAGGTGAAACCGCTAAAGAAGGCATTGGGACTCTTTATTCAACCAGCGCTGGCACAAGAGGGTGGAAACCTGCGCGGACCCTGTGACAAGCCCATGGGGTCATAGTTTGCAGGGCTGGGTGGTGAAACTACAGGTGTTGGAGGCAGCTGGTGGCAATAAGAACCCGGATATTGGGGAAAGTGGGTTGGCAGTGACATGGGGGCACAAGGGAAAGAGTTTGGGGACAAGGTGTGTGGGGTAGGGGTGGCACGGAAGTGCTCTGCCTGCATTGCTATTGGTGCCAGTATCAAGTCTGCTTGGTGCTCCATGATGCTTAGCAGCTGCTCCGTACTTTAGTGCCGGTGACCCGCATTCTGCTGTTGGACCGTCCTTTCACTCTCCCACCACTCCTGCACTTTTTAATTTTCATTAAGGGACTGCTGCGTGACATCATGCAGTATGTTCTCTTTGCTTCTTTGCGGACGCTTCCTGATTCTTTGAAATCTTTCGGCCATTGATAACAAGGATGGCTGGGATTTCAAGGTTGCATCTTTAAAGCCAAAATGCAACACTTAAGAGAGGCAGCATTGTTCACACCAGACAGAGCAATGATTCGATGTATTTAAAGACAAGCACAGTCTACACAATAATAGAAATTGCCTGTCCAAATCCAGCGCACATAACCTGCAGGAGCCCCAAAATGGTGAGTAAGCACAGGGGCAGGGGGACTGATTGTTTCACTGCCTGTAGCCCATAGGATTATTTTGCTAGTTATTATATCCTACTAATCCAGCCAGCAGTATCAATTAATATGTTTCTTTTCCTGAAATTAATCCATTTTATTCCTATATGTTATCAGTATTAATTCCTTGGAATTTAGGATGTGTTGAGGAATGTGTTTCCTAATAATAAGTTTTTGCTGAAATGCTGAAATGCAAGAAGCTCACCTCCTGTAAGATCTGGTAAGATCTACTCTACAGCAAAAAGTAGAATTAGTTATAAATATGTCAGCATAAAAGCTGGCAACCTTTGGCACAGATAAGAATGGTCCCTGAACTTTGGGGAACCAAAGGGAGGAACTATCCACATCACATCACAGGTTTATCCGGCATCTACAACTGGTTGGTAACCGCAGGGTACACCACAACTTGGAGGTCACCAAGAGAGCCTAGGTTGGCAGTTTTGGAGTGAGATAGTCCTTATTACTATATGTAGAAAGTAAGTGTCATAATCCACTAACCTATAGGAGAAGGTTACCCATAAATTTCTTAGTGTACAGAAATAAGATTTGGGTATAGTAGGTTGGGCCTGAATTATAGAGGGTCAGAATCCTGTAAAATACCTTGTAAGAAGGCACTTCAGGGCTCTTCTAACTCCTGAAGCTTTGGTTTCTTGGAGTGCTTTTTCCCATTCTCCTATCTATCTATCTATCTATCTATCTATCTATCAGCTTGTGCAGTATGGTATAACTACTCAACATTCCTAACTATTTGGGAAGCCAGCACCATCATGTTATCGGGCATGCCAGGAGTGAGGTTGGTCCTTCACCTCCTATTACCGGGTCCTCAAGGAAGGTTGTGAGTATGTTAGGTTAAGGTACTTATAATAGAAATGTTACCGCCAGGACTTTTGGAATTCTTTTACTGTTTTGCAGTTATAAGTTTCATTGCATTTCTTATTTTTATGTTAATTTCAATAAAGATTTTATCAGTTTGGTATTGTCCTCAGTGTACGTGTTCTTGCCAAGCACCCCGAGAGTCCACTCCCGATATAGAACTCGCTGAGTTCTTGAACTCTGTAGTCTGAATTGCATAGGAACCTATCAATCTTCTGGTTGGATGCGATCAGTGGTGAGCCATAACAACTAACCCATCAAATTCAGGTCAACATAACTATCTCATAGCATCCCCCACCTCAGACCTAAAGCCTAAAGTGTACCATGTTAATTCTCTAAAGCCCTTTTATTCCAGAGAATTAAAGGTTTGTCAGTTTACAGTGCAGGGAGGAGATGACGCTGAGTGGCCTGAAGGTGTCTACTATGGAGGAATAAGTGACAGTGGTGTGGAAGAGGCAAACCTGTCTATGATCCTTGGCCGTATGCAGTGACAGCAGATCAAGGAGCTGCACACTATCTTCACACCGATGTTCTCAGCCACCCCAGGACGGACCGAACGGGCACACCACTCCATTGACACAGGTAATGCTCGCCCAATTAGGGCCCAACCTTACCGGGTAGCTCCTCAAGCCAAAACTGCTATAGAACGGGAGATCCAGGACATGCTATAGATGGGTGTAATCCACCCCTCTAACAGTGCATGAGCATTTCCAGTGGTTCTAGTTCCCAAACTGGATGGGGAAATACACTTTTGCATGAACTACCATAAGCTAAATGCTGTAACTTGCCCAGACAACTATCCAATACCATGGACAGATGAGCTATTGGAGAAACTTGGACGTGCCCAGGTCATCTCTACCTTAGACTTAACCAAGGGGTACTGGCAAGTACCGCTAGAGGAATCCGCCAAGGAAAGGTCAGCCTTCATCATCCATGTAGGGCTGCATGAATTTAATGTGCTCCCTTTCGGGCTCAGAAATGCACCTGCCACCTTCCAGAAACTTGTAGAATCTCCTAGCCTACCTCGACGATGTGGCCATTTTTTCTGATTCATGAGCAGAACACCTGGAGCACCTACAAAAAGTTTTCGAGCACATAAGGGAGGCAGGTCTAACTGTTAAGGCTAAAAAGTGTCAAATAGGCCTAGAGTGACTTACCTTGGACAGCAAGTGGGTCAAGGAACTTTCAACCCCCTACAAGCCAAAGTGAATGCTATCCAAAAGTGGCCTGTCCCAAAGTCAAAGAAACAGGTCCAATCCTTCTTAGGCTTGGCTAGATATTACAGGCCATTTGTACCACACTACAGCCAAATCGCCGCCCCACTCACAGATCTGACCAGAAAGAAACAGCCAAATGCAGTTCAGTGGACTGAAGAGTGTCAGAAGGCCTTTAACCAGCTTAAAGCGAGACTCATGTCTGACCCTGTGCTAAGGGTCCCAGACTTTGACAAACCTTTCCTACGGTAGTAACCACAGATGCTTCCGAGCGTAGTGTGGGAGCAGTTTTAATGCAGAAAGGACCAGATCAAGAATTCCAACCTGTTGTCTTTCTCAGCAAGAAACTGTCTGAGAGGGAAAGCCACTGGTCAGTCACCGAAAAGGAATGTTACGCCATTGTATACATTCTGGAAAAGCTACACCCATATGTTTGGGGACGGCATTTCCACCTGCAAACCAACCATGCTGTGCTGAAGTGGCTTCACACTCTCAAGGAAAATAACAAAAAAAAACTTCTTCAATGGAGTTTAGCTCTCCAAGATTTGGATTTTGAAATACAGCACATTTCAGGAGCTTCTAACAAAGTGGCTGATGCACTCTACCATGAAAATTTCCCAGAATCAACTAGTTAAAATTGTTCATGAAATGTGGGAAATATTGTTAGCTTTTATATAATCAGTAGTATATCTAAAGGTGCATGTGTCTTATTAACTCTGTTTTTTTCCCCTAGAGCTCCAGGAAGAACTCACAGCCAGTGTGGAACAGGCTGTCCACCACCATCTGTGATTTGGGGGTCATGTCATAAATATAAAGGGAAGGATAATAACCTTTATATCTGCAGTAATATAAAATCCCTCCTGGCCAGAGGTACAGAATCACTTTACCTGTAAGGGGTTAAGAAGCTCAGATGACCTGGTTGGCACCTGACCAAAAGGACCAATAAGGAAAGAAGATACTTTCAAATCGGGGGCGGGGGGGCAGTAGAGGTTTTGTTTCTGCTCTTTTTGTTTATTCCCTCTCTGGACAGAGGGACAGATCAAGCAGGTAAACACTCTCCTAAAAAGATACCTGAAATGATACATCTAAAATTACAGAAATTGTAAATAAAGGCAAGGAAATGCATTAGATTATCTTTTGTTTTAGCTTGTGAATTTTCCATATGCTAAGAGGTAATTTCATTCCTGTTTTGTAACTGGAAAGCAGAGTCAGAGGGGAATCCTCTGTGTTTTAAATCTTTTTATTTACCCTGTAAAGTTACCTTCCATCCTGATTTTGCAGGTATGATTCTTTTACTTTTTAAAAAAATAAAATTATTCTTTTAAAAACCTGATTCATTTTCAGTGTCCTAAAAACCCAGGGGTTTGGTCTGTGATCACTTTGTAACCAATTGGTTAGTATATTATTCTCAAGCCTCCCCAGGAAAGGGGGTGCAGGGCTTGGAGGAATATTTTGGGGACAGGGGGTGCAGGGCTTGGAGGAATAGTTTGGGGACACAACGACTCCAAGTGGCCCTTTCCCCTGGATTTTTATCTAAATCACCTCCTGGAGCTTGGGTGTAGGGACGATCGGTCATTCGCCCTCCTGTCCCCGGACCAGGAGAAGGCGTTTGACAGGATGGACCACGGGTATCTCATGGACACTCTATGGGCGTTAGTCTTCTGGCCTCAGTTTGTGGGTTTTCTCTAGGTGCTGTACGCCTCCGTGGAGTGCTTGGTCAGGCTCAACTGGACCGTGACCGAACCAGTCAGCTTCAGACCAGGGGTATGTCGGGGGCGTCTGCTGTCGGGCCAGCTGTATAGTCTGGCATTCGAAACCTTCCTCTGTCTCCTCCACCAGAGATTGACAGGGTTGGTGCTCCGTGAGCCAGACTTGTGGCTGGTCCTGTCAGCATATGCCGATGATGTGCTCCTCTTGGTCCAGAACCTGGGCAACCTGGGGCAGGTGGAGGCCTGTCAGGCGATCTACTCAGCAGCCTCCTCCGCCTGGGTCAACTGGGTCAAGAGCTCTGGCCTGATGGTCGGGGACAGGTGGCAGACGAGCTCCCTCCCACCCACGCGCACTAGAAGCGGGTCCACTGCTCTATCTCGGCATTTACCTTTCCGCCACTGTAACAAATCGGCCTTTGGCAGGACACTACTGAGAGTATCAATTCAGGAGAAATTGCTTAGAGCAGGTGTGACAATGCAGTTCTGGTGGAACCCAACTGAGAGTGCCAACTCAGGACAAATTGCTAAAACAGGGCAGTTACAGCCCAAGGCTGGGGTTTTTCCACCTCTAAGGCAAACCAAACCAGCCAGACTAGGAGGACTTCGGTCTCATCCCACTGGCTAACCGCAAGTCTCACAAGCAATCTCCTTAGGCACTCCAGTTTCCCAGTATTACCACCAGCGCCACTCGTTATGGGGATGAATGGTTATGAAAACCAATATCCCAGTAAAAGAAAAAGGTTCTCCTGATCCCAGAGGACCAAGCCCCAGACCCAGGTCAATATACAAGTCAGATCTTACCCACAAATCACGCTGCTGCCAATCCTTTAGAATCTAAAATCTAAAGGTTTATTCATAAAAGGAAAAAGATAGAGATGAGAGTTAGAATTGGTTAAATGGAATCAATTACATACAGTAATGGCAAAGTTCTTGGTTCATGGCTTGCAGCAGCGATGGAATAAACTGCAGGTTCAAATCAAGTCTCTGGAATACATCCCCAGCTGGGATGGGTCATTCAGTCCTTTGTCAGAGCTTCAGTTTGTAGCAAAGTTCCTCCAGAGGTAAGAAGCAGGATTGAAGACAAGATGGAGATGAGGCATCAGCCTTATATAGTCTTTTCCAGGTGTAAGAACACCTCCTTGTTCTTACTGTGGAAAATTACAACCCAATGGAGTCTGGAGTCACATGGGCCAGTCCCTGCATACTTCGCTGAGTTACAAGGCATATCTTCCTTCTCTCAATGGGTCCATTGTACAGCTGATGGTCCTTAATGGGCCATCAAGCAGGCTAGGCAGAGCTAATCTCAGCTTGTCTGGGATGTCACCCAGAAGCATAGCATAAGTTTGCCATACAGACAGTATAGAGCCAATATTTATAACTTTAACTACAAAACTGATACACACATATAGACAGCATAATCATAACCAGTAAACCATAACCTTGACCTAGACACCCCATTTGACCCCCCTTTATACAAGATTTGGGTGCCACTACAGGACCTTGGTTGCAACAATGATCTACACGGTTCCAGTTTATGTCAATAACGTCACAGCAGGGCAGTTACAGGCCAAGACTGGGGTTCCTCCACTACTGAGGCACACCAAACCACACAAGCAATTCCCTCAGACACTCCAATGTCCCAGTATCACCACCAGCACCACTCTTTATGGGGATGAATGTTTATGAAAACCAATACCCCAGGAAAAGAAAAAAGGTTCTCCTGATCCCAAAGGATGAAGCCCCAGACCCAGGTCAATATACAAATCAGATCTTACACACAGATCACGCTGTTGCCAGTCCTTTAGAATCTAAAGGTTTATTTATAAAAAGGAAGAAATATAGATGAGAGTTAAATTGGTTAAATGGAATCAAATACATACAACAATTGGAAAGTTCTTAGTTCAGGCTTGTTTCAGGCTTGATGGGATTACTGCTGATTCAAACCAATCAAGTCTCTGGAGTACAAACATCCCAGCTTGGATGGGTTGTTCAGTCCTTTGTTCAGAGCTTCAGTTTCAAGCACAGTTCCTACTGAGGTCAGAAGCAGGATTGAAGACAAAATGAAGGGGTTTCCAGCCAGGGCCTTTTATACCCTCTACCATGTGGAAGGAAACCCCTTTGTTCTTACTGTGGAAAATCACAGCACACATACGACAGCATAATCATAACCAGCAAATTACAACCATTACATAGACACCTTACTTGATCTCTTTGTACAAGATTTGATGCAACTACAGGACCTTGGTTGCAACAATGATCTATATGGTCCCAGTTCATGTCAATAATGTCACAGACATGCATTCTTTTCTGGCAGGATTTGGAGACCAGGGTGGGTGAGTGGCTGTGGAGATGGACAGGACTGCTCCAATGCCTTTCCCATGCTCTGGCACCGGCTCAACACCCTGAGCCCAGCCCCAGGGATCCTGGCCCAGATCCAGAGGGTAGCTCTGGAGTTCTTCTGGCCAGGACTGCACTGGGTCTCTCCAGGGATTCTGAGTCTTTTTTGACAGCTGCTGCACATTGAGTGGATGTTTTCAGAGAACTATCCACAATGACTCCAAGGTCTCTTTCTTGAGTGGTAACAGCTAATTTAGACAACATTATTTCATATGTATAGTTGGGATTGTTTTCCAATGTGCATTAATTTGTCCTCACCATCCTGGAACATACTTTGGGATTTGGTCAGAGCCCTCCCGGGTATCTAGGGGCCACCTCCTGCAACTCATGGGTTCTCCTCCACCTTGAGTCTGTCTCTCTGCTGCAGCCACAGCCCTGCAGTGAAAGAGCCCTGTCTGCTGGCCTTGTGTCTCTCTCCTGCCCCATCATCTTCCAGCTCAATCAGTCTTTGTGTTTTTAAAGGGCTGGACCAACACTTTCTCTCTCTGTTCCCTCTTCTGGCAGGTTCCATTCCTTCCGTGCCCACCAGTCCACAGAGAAGCTGAAGAAAACTGGTTTTATCCAGAATGCAGTTACTCCCTTCATCTGTCCAGGCGATATTTCGTTAGGGCGAATATTCTTTAATGACCAACCTATTTATAGACAGATGCCTCCATCCCAGCCTCCTGCTGTTATGCTTATAAGAAGCACATGGTATCTTTTTCAGGGGGAAAGGCAATACGCCGTGTTTATTGAAGATACAGCAATTAGCATATCCATGGATTCACACACACACTGTCCCACCAGTCATTGTTATAGTTACCACGCTATAGTCCGGATCAATCTAGTGGCCATGTGGGTTGATCATGAGTAGGGAGGAGCCGGGTTCTGTCAGTCATGACGCAATACTCTGGGGAAGTCTTGGCAGGATGAACCCAAGGTTTTACAGCAAGGCATCCTGTTTATATAGTGACTTTTTTTTCATTGGGACCAAGGAGTTTTGCTGTAATCAATTGTTGTTTGATGAGTGCTTGTTTTTAAACATTGCTTTTTTATTTTGTTTTTATCAAGTTTTTTAGGGAGTTACCCCCATGCTGGTTTTGATTACAGCTACTTTGACCCCATTGATAGGTACCTGTCTTATATTTAGAGTTGTGAATTTGCCCTTTTCTGACATTTCAATTGGGGCGAGTTGTAATTTTCTGGGGCCCTTGAGTCTGTCCTTGGTTCCTCCCTAGAACATCTGGTTCAGCGATGGCCTTTACACTTACTTTTTAATGCACACATTCCTCATTCACAGACAAAACAGAATTGATTTACACAGAAAATTTGAACAGGAACACTTTGCAATGCAAGATTAAAACAATTATTGCATTCTTTTACTTATTTTAAAATGCTAAACCTACAGCAAAGTGGTGAGCCTAAAAGGTCTGTTACTGCCTTGAAATCAGATCAGATGCAGATTCTGGCTGATGCATCTTTACCAATGGCCCACTAGGCCATTCCTTTCTGCTATTTAAAAAGGATGACTGTCAGGATATAATTGAATAATACACCAATACATTTAATACATGCTACATTATTATTCTTTATTTTTTATTTTAAATTATATAAAATACAAACTGTGACAGACCCAGACAGTGGGGTACAGGAGTCTGGTAGAGGGCAAATATACTGGTCACTGGATGAGTAGTTTTCTGTTCCTTGAGTGACCAGAGAAGGGGCTGCATTAGAGTAATCAGGAACCTGCTAGAACCAGTTAAGGCAGGCAGGCTAATTAGGACACCTGGAGCCAATTAAGAAAAAGCTGCTAGAATCAATTAACGCAGGTTAATCAGGGCACCTGGGTTTTAAAAGGAGCTCACTTCAGTTTGTGGTGCAAGTCTGAGGAGCTGGGAGCAAGAGGTGCACAGAGCTAAGAGGGTGTCCTGCTGGAGGACTGAGGAGTACAAGTGTTATCAGACACCAGGAGGAAGGTGCTGTGGTGAGAATAAGGAAGGTGTTTGGAGGAGGCCATGGGGAAGTAGCCCAGGGAGTTGTAGCTGTCATGCAGCTGTTACAGGAGGCACTATAGACAGCTGCAGTCCACAGGGCCCTGGCCTGGAACCCGGAGTAGAGGGCCGGCCCGTGTTCCCCCAAACCTCCCAATTGACCTGGACTGTGTGTTCTTCCAGAGGGGAAGGTCTCTGGGCTGTTTCCCCAACCCACATGGTGAATCTCTGAGGCAAGAAAATCTGCCAATAAGTGCAGGAGGAACTTAGTCACAAGACATAAAATTCTACTACTACACTACCCCTTAGTACAAGGAGCGTGAGTAAAAGCCCAAAGATATAAGGCTACAGACAGTTCATACAATCTAATGTGAGTTAATAGTGTTAAAACATCTGCTCAATGTGCAGTGGAAATCAAACAAACGAACAGAATGTTGGGAATCATAAAGAAAGGGATAGATTACGAGACAGAAAATATCATATTGCCTCTATATAAATCCATGGTACAACCACATCTTCAATACTGTATGTGGAGATTAATAAAACTGGGACTTTTCAGCTTGGAAAAGAGATGACTAAGGGAGGATACAACAGAGGTCTATAAAATCATGACTGCTGTGGTGAAAGTAATAAGAAAATGTTATTTACTCCTTCTCATAACACACAAACTAGGGATCACTTAATAGATTTAGTTGGCAGCAGATTTAAAACAAACAAAAGGAAGTATTTCTTCACAGTCAATCTGCAGAACTCTTTGCCAGGGGAAGTTGTGAAGGCCAAAACTAGAACATGGTTCCAATAAGAACTAGGTATAGCTCAATCAATAGCTATTCTCCAGGATGGGCAGGGATGCTGACTTTAGCTCTGTTTGCCAGAACCTGGGAGTGGGCAATAGGTGTAGTAAGTAAAGGCAACATAGTAAAGGCCTAATGAAGGCCCAGTATGAGGCCTGAACCAAACTAAAGTAATGGTCAAGGCTTTGCTAGCATAGAAAGCAAAGTTAAGCTGTGAGCAAGAGGCAGGCCCTGCTCACAGAAGTTGGCAAGGAAAGGGCTGATGTTGCAGAAATATATATTCATTTAGCATAGTTATAGTATAAACATGGTACCAAGACACACTATACCGGAACATTCCACAGATAACAGGGAACAGGCCGACCCATCCCAATGACAGGGGCAAAAGGGTGAAATGATGAATAGAGTTGTTTTGATCGAACCAACAGGTACAAGGTGCGAGGCGGCACCTTACTGCATAGAGGGGTTGTACCTTGCTACGTAGAGGGGTTGCACCTCAATACGTCAGGAGTGATGTGTAACTTGTTTGTACCTGTGTATAAGAATGTGTCCCTGGGGTGGTGTCTTTGTCCGGCCACGGGGGCAGTGGAAAGTCCCGCCACTGAGCCGGGTCCTTGCCAAGAGGCATCTATTAGTAGTATGCCCGGTAGACTAAGTAATCTACGGGGAACTGCAATTGTGTCCGAGATCGCAATAAACCTGGCCGAGGTGCCTTTGTATCTTAGTAGACTCTGTGGTTATTGGGGGTTCTCGTCGGGTCTGCTGTGTCAGCTATCTGCGCAGAGCTGGGGCAGCACACAGAGGGAACACACGCACGCAGCCGAGTGATATCAACAGGAGAAAGCAGAAGCACCACACCGGTAGCCTCTCACAACAATAGGGTATGAATCATTTGATAATTCCCTGTTCTGTTCATTCCCTCTGGGGCACCTGGCATTGGCCACTGTTGGAAAACAGGATACTGGGCTAGATAGACCTTTAGCCTGACCCAGTATGGCCATTCTTATGTTCTTATAGAAACCCCAGATATATCTCCACCCTTTCCCCCTTCCTCCCCCGCTGTAATGCACTAGACCTCACTCCCCTCCCAGAGCTGAGATAGAACCCAGGAGTCCTGCTGGGATCTCTCTCTCTGCAGAATTAGTAACAAAGTAAGAATATATATTAATATTTTAAATGTAACCAGTGTCCCTTAAGTGACTTGGCACAAGATGTCAGAACATGTTAGTATTAGAGCTGAGTGGGTCTAATATTTATTTCATTTTATTTCTTTTATATCAGAATTAGAAACAGAGCTCCTGTCAGCTAATTGCTAAGTTATCTGCCACAAACTAGAGTTTTCAAGACCCAAAGTAGATCTTGGAATCACAGTTAAAGTTGCCACCCCCACCAAAATCTGAAATGGCTCCCTTATAGCTGGGTTCGGGGGAGGGAGGTGGAAATGATCCAACAACTGACATGAGGAGGGGAATAGAGGAGCAAGCTACATACTAGGGAGCGAGTGGCTAGGCAGAAGTCCTGCAGAAAAGGACCTAGGTGTTACAGTGGACAAGAAGCTGGAGATGAGTCAACAGAGTGGCCTTGTTGCCAAGAAGGCGAACGGCATTTTGGGCTGTATAAGTAGGGGCATTGCCAGCAGATCGAGGGATGTGATCATTCCCCTCTATTCGGCATTGGTGAGGCCTCATCTGGAGTACTGTGTCCAGTTTTGGGCCCCACACTACAAGAAGGATGTGGAAAAATTGGAAAGAGTCCAGCAGAGGGCAACAAAAATGATTAGGGGGCTGGAGCACATGACTTATGAGGAGAGGCTGAGGGAACTGGGCTTGTTTAGTCTGCAGAAGAGAAGAATAGGGGGGATTTGATAGCTGCTTTCAACTACCTGAAAGGGGGTTCCAAAGAGGATGGATCTAGACTGTTCTCAGTGGTAGCAGATGACAGAACAAGGAGTAATGGTCTCAAGTTGCAGTAGGGGAGGTTTAGGTTGGATATTAGTGTGATGGGTTGAATCAGAGAAACCCCCTTGGGAACTGCCAAGTGATGTGCCAAGACTATTTCTGCCCCTGCTTTCCTACCCTGGCAGCTTAGGACTCCAGCACCCTTTCTTGCTGAGCCAGACACGCCCATCTGCTCCAACACAGAGCCAGGGTCTGAACCGTGTCCCCTAACAGCTGTAGGAAAGCAACTTACAGAGGTATTCCTGTCTTTAACACTTAGATACCCAACTCCCAATCGGGTCTAAAACATAAATAAATCCATTTTACCCTGTATAAAGCGTATACAGATTAAACTAATAAATCGTTTGCCCTCTATAGCACTGATAGAGATAGGCACAGCTGTTCCCCCCCCCCCCCCAGGTATTAATACATACTCTAAGAAATACAGAAAGTAGGATTTAAGTGGTTCCAAGTAGTGACAGACAGAACAAAGTGAATTACCAAGCAAAATAAAATAAAACACGCCAGTCTGCACCTAATAGGGGGGAGGGATAGCTCAGTGGTTTGAGCATTGGCCTGCTAAACCCAGTGTTGTGAGTTCAATCCTTGAGGGGGCCACTTAGGGATCTTGGGCAAAATCAGTACTTGGTCCTGCTAGTGAAGGTAGGGGGCTGGACTTGATGACCTTTCAAGGTCCCTTCCAGTTCTAGGAGATAGGATATCTCCATTTTTTTTTAATACAGTAAGAAATTGAATACAGATAAGATCTCACCCTCAGAGATGTTTCAATAAGTTTCTTTCACAGACTGGACGCCTTCCTAGTCTGGGCACAGTCCTTTCCCCGGTACATCCCTTGTTCCAGCTCAGGTGGTATCTAGGGGATTTCTCATGACTGGCAGCCCCCCTTAATTCTGTTTCACCCATTTATATATCTTTTGGATAAGGTGGGAATCCTTTGTCCCTCTCTAGGTTCCCCCCCCCCTTCTCAATGGAAAAGCACCAGGTTAAAGATGGATTCCAGTTCAGGTGACATGATGACATGTCAGTATAAGATTTCATTGCCCACTTGCCCGCACACACGTATACAGGAAGACTTACAGGTAAAACAGAGCCATCTGCAGTCAATTGTCCTGGTTAATGGGAGCCATCAAGATTCCAAACCACCATTAATGGCCCACACTTTGCATAATTACAACAGGCACTAAGCGTTATATTTCATATTTCTAGTTTCAGATACAAGAGTGGTACATTTATACAAATAGGATGATCACACTCGGTAGGTTATAAGCTTTGTAATAATACCTTACAAGAGACCTTTTGCATGAAGCATATTTATATTCCCACTCGTTAGCATATTTTCATTAAATCATATAGAATGCGTCACAATTAGGAAAACCTTTTTCACTAGGAAGGTGGTGAAGCACTGGAATGGGTTCCTAGGGAGGTGGTGGAATCTCCTTCCTTAGAGGTTTATAAGGTCAGGCTTGACAAAACCCTGCCTGGGATGATTTAGTTGTGGATTGGTCCTGCTTTGAGCAGGCAGTTGGACTAGATGACCTCCTGAGGTGCCTTCCAACCCCAATATTCTATAATTCTATGACGGGGCAGAGCCATGGGGGGGGATGTAAAGCAGGGTCGGAGCCTTGGCAGAAGAGGTGGGGCAAGGGATGGGGTTTGGGGGCTCCAGTTACCAGCAATTAGAGAGGTGACCACCCACTGAATTGTACATAGCCCTATTCCCCAGTTTGTCATGTTGACACACAGCACAGTAACATCAGGAAAGGATTTAATGTCTTTTTGACTGTCCAGTAAGTGATTCAGGGAAGAGGAGCCAGCACCATGTCACCTGCCAGCTCTGCACGGAGCTCGGTCTGAAAGCCAGAGCACCAGGAGGAAATTTTAGATCCCTTTATGAGTAAAGAGCCGGAGCACCCTGTCCCGGATCTGTTTGGTCCTCACCCCGTAGATGATGGGGTGTAGCATGGGGGGCACGAGCAGGTACGCATTGGCCATAAGAACGTGGAAATATACAGCCATGTTGTGGCCAAAACGGTGCATGAGGGCGGAGAAGACAGATGGGATATAAGTGGATAAAATGACACAGAGGTGGGAGCCACAGGTCCCAAAAGTCTTGAGCTGGGCATCCTTTGTCGGGAGGATGAAGATGGCCCTGAGGATCTGGATATAGGACACCATGATAAAAAACACATCCAGACCAGTCACCATGAATCCCACAGAGATGCTGTAGTTACTACTGATGCGGATATCAGCACAGGCCAGTTTCACCATAGCCATGTGCTCACAGTACGAGTGGGGGATGATGTTGGTTCTACAATATGGCCACCGCCTCGCCAGGAACGGAAAGGGCAGTACAAGCATGCCACCACGCAGCACCATGACCAGGCCAATCTTCATCACCACAGGGCTTGTCAGGATGGTGGAATGTCTCAGGGGATCGCAGATGGCTACGTACCGATCCAAAGCCATGGCCACAAGGATCCCAGAGTCCATCACTAAGAAGCAGGCAACGAAGTACATCTGGGTGAGGCAGGCACTAAAATCGATCTCCCTGGAATTGAACCAGAAGATGCTCAGCATTTTGGGTAGGGTGGATGTAGACAGGACTAGGTCACTGCCAGCCAGCATGCAGAGGAAATAGTACATTGGCTCATGGAGGCTCGGCTCCCTCTTCACAATGAACAGGATGGTGAAGTTCCCCAAGATGGCTATTATGTACATGGCGCAGAAGGGGATGGCGATCCAGACATGGGCCGCCTCCAGGCCAGGAATACCCAGCAGGATGAAGGTGGAGGGGTTTGTGAAGTCGGTTGTGTTGGAATCAGACATGAAGTAGGAGAGAAGGTGTTAACTCTGAGGCAGAACGGTGTCTCCTGCATGTACCGTACTTTCTCCTGACTTCCTGTATGTGCCCAGGCTCTAGGGTGATGGTCGCAGTACAAATGTCTGGATGGAGAGACAATGTTAATATGAGACACTGCATGCACTACTGGAGGCTGTTCTCATGGGTGAACCAGCTTGGTCGCTCTTCACACACTGAACAATGACATTTTCCTTATTCAGAGAAATGAATTATGAACAACTGGCCCTACTAATGCCAATTCCATATTTGATGGTGCTCCATGCATCAATAATTCTTCATGTTGTGGTGTGGGAAACCTTAATAGGCACCAGCAGGAACCATGAGTGTGGATACTGGTTATCCATCATTGTTCCTTAATGCAATGAAAGCCAGGCTAGGGAGTCCATGCTGTAGGGTGTTCCCCATTCACCCAGTTGCTCAAAACCTGAGATTATAAAAAAAAAACCCTTTTGCCAAGACATGTGCCAGGGAGAAACATCTCAACTAGAACACACCTCAGGAATGGAGAATAACCTGCTCTGGATATGTGCTTAGTTTTGGTCACCCAGTCTCTAAAAAAGGATACAGCATTATAAAGAGGATTTCTGAGACCGGCTCTGAGAATGGGGAAGGCTGTCATATGCGGACAAACTGATAATTCTGGAAAAAGAACAGGAGTACTTGTGGCACCTTAGAGACTAACAAATTTATTAGAGCATAAGCTTTCGTGGACTACAGCCCACTTCTTCGGATGCATATAGAATGGAACATGTATTGAGGAGATATATATACACACATACAGAGAGCATAAACAGGTGGGAGTTGTCTTTCCAACTCTGAGAGGCCAATTAAGTAAGAGAAAAAAACTTTTGAAGTGATAATCAAGCTAGCCCAGTACAGACAGGTTGATAAGAAGTGTGAGAATACTTACAAGGGGAGATAGATTCAATGTTTGTAATGGCTCAGCCATTCCCGTCTGGTCATTCAGTGACAGACCTGCGGGTGGCTATATTACAACAGAAAAACTTCAAAAACAGACTCCAACGAGAGACTGCTGAGCTAGAATTGATATGCAAACTAGACACAATCAACAAAGGATTGAATAAGGACTGGGAATGGCTGAGCCATTACAAACATTGAATCTGTCTCCCCTTGTAAGTATTCTCACACTTCTTATCAACCTGTCTGTACTGGGCTAGCTTGATTATCAGTTCAAAAGTTTTTTTCTCTTACTTAATTGGCCTCTCAGAGTTGGTAAGACAACTCCCACCTGTTTATGCTCTCTGTATGTGTGTATATATATCTCCTCAATATATGTTCCATTCTATATGCATCCGAAGAAGTGGGCTGTAGTCCACGAAAGCTTATGCTCTAATAAATTTGTTAGTCTCTAAGGTGCCACAAGTACTCCTGTTCTTTTTGCGGATACAGACTAACACGGCTTCTACTCTGAAACCTGATAATTCTGGGACTGTTTAGTTTAGAGAAGAGACAAAGAAGGGGGTAGTTGACAGAAGAGAGTAATATAAAGAAAAGAACTGAGAGTTTATTGGATCGCTAAATAGTCACAATTCCACAGTCAAGGAGGTGGAGAACTTTGGCTAAAAACCCAGTTCAGTGGCAAAGTTAAGGCAGCAATTATGTGGGGAAACAATATATACAAATGGGAAAGAAGTGAAAATAGATAGCAAGCAATACAAATTGGAAGATATGAATATTGATTGGAGACGTAAAAGACATCAGGGAAATATCTATGCTTGGTGAGACTAAGGATAACAAAAAGGAGGTTATTAAGTATATTGGGAACAAAAGAAATCCTAGAAAAAGTTTAGGCCAATTCCTAGAGGGAGAAAGGAAACCTCTTAATGTTGCAGAAAACACAGATGTGTTTAATAAATAGTTTTGTTCTGCATTTGGAAAGAAGCAGTATGAGGTACTCATATCACATGAAGTAATGAAATATTCCCCAGTCCAGTAGCTGCCAAGGAGAATGTTGAACAACATCTACAGTAGAACCTTAGAGTTACAAACACCAAAGTAATGAACTGACCAATCAACCACACATCCCCTTCAGAAGTAGAAGTACACAATCTGTCAGCAGCAGAGCCAAAAAAAAAAAAAAAAAAGCCAAATACAGGACAGTTCTATGTTAAATGTAAAATATTTTTTTTAAAAAAGGGAAATATTAAAAAAAAAAATATTTGACAAGGTTAGGAAACAATGGAAAACTGGCATGGGATTAGTTAAAAAAAAGTCTATGAATATAATTAGTGCCAGTAAACAGCATGGTTAATGGAAAACAGGTCTTGTCAAATCAAACTGATTTCATCCTTTAATAAAAGTGCACCTTTGGTAGATCAAGGGTACTGCGCAGATGCAATAAACTTCAGTTTCTCCGAGGCATTTCATTTAGTAGGAAAAACATTCAGATAAAAAATGAACAGTTTACAACATCAGGAGAGCACATGTAAAGTGGATTAAAAACTGGCTAACTGACAGATCTCAGAAACCAGTTGTCAGTTATGGGGGTATTTCTAGAAGGATTTTGCAAGGATCAGTTCTAGGCTTGATGCTATTGAATATTTTCATCACTGATCTGGAAGCAAATAGAAAATCACTGCAAATAAAATTTGCGTATGACCCAAAGATTGGCAGAGTGGTTACAATGAGGAAGCCAGGTCGGGCACACCGATTGATCTGGTGCATGGGCCCGTACAAACAAACTGTTTTAATACAGTCACATGAAAAGTTATTGTCTCAGAAGAGGGAATGCAGGCCGGATCAACAGATTAGGGCACTGTATTATGGAATGCAGACACCCTGAAAAGGCTTTAGGGGTCATTGTGGTCAACCAACTTATTGTGAGCAGGGCGATGCTGTGGCCAAAAGTGCTGATATGATCCTTGCATGCATAAAGAGGGGAGTGGTGAGTTGGAGCAGGGGAAGGATTTTGCCTCTGCACATGGCATTGGTGAAACCAACTGCGTCCAGTTCCAGGGTCCACATTTCAAAAAGGCTGTTGAGAAATTGGAGAGGGTGAGAGACTAAAAGGGCATCGTATATTTAACTTATCAAAA
The DNA here is from genome assembly GCF_011386835.1 of Chrysemys picta bellii. Classification (NCBI taxonomy): domain Eukaryota; kingdom Metazoa; phylum Chordata; order Testudines; family Emydidae; genus Chrysemys; species Chrysemys picta. The sequence continues at coordinate 357,628,687 of NC_088791.1, forward strand.
AGACGATCGAGTGGAGACTTTCATGGGGTGAAAACCATTGGCAAAGTGGACAAAGGCAGAGCAAGACCCAATGGCTGGAAGCTGAAGCCAAACAAATGCCAGCTGGAAATAAGGGCCAAATGTTTAGCACTGAGGGTGATTAACCTTTAGAACAAACTGCGAAGGGAAGTGGTGGATTCTCCATCTCCCCGTGTTGGCAGACCCAGGCTGGATGCTTTTCTGAAAGATCTGCTTGAGGGCTTGTCTACACTCTAAACTCTACAGCAGCACTGCCAGAGCGCTTCAGCGTAGACACTATTCACACCGATAACAGGGTTCTCCGATCGACGTAGGTAGCTCACCTCCCCAAGAGGTGGTAACTAGGTTGATGGAAGAATTCCACTCTTCTCCTAGTGAGGACCAGAGGATGGAAGATGATAAAATACAGGCAGGGTCTGATCAGAAAATGTCAATAAAAATAATTCTATTCAATTACATTGTGTAATGGCAGAAAGCTAACAGGAGACAAGTTTAAAGTGCTTATATACCAATGCTAGAAGTTTAAATTATAAAATGGGTGAACTAGAGTGCCTCGTATTAAATGAGGATATTGATATAAAAGGCATCACAGAAACTTGGTGGAATGAGGATAATCAATGGGACACAGTAATACCAGGGTACAAAATATATTGGAAGGACAGAACAGGTTGTGCTGGTGGGGGAGTGGCACTATATGTGAAAGAAAGCATAGAATCAAATGAAGTAAAAATCGTAAATTAATCAAACTTTACCATACAATCTCTACGGATAGTAATTCCATGCTCTAATAATAAGAATAAAGCAGTAGGGATATATTACCGACCTCCTGACCAGGATGGTGATAGTGACTGTGAAATGCTCAGGGAGATTAGAGAGGCTATTAAAATAAAAAAAATCAATAATAATGGGGGATTTCAACTATCCCCATATTGACTGGGTACATGTCACCTCAGCACAGGATGCAGAGAGAAAGTTTCTTGACACCTTAAACGACTGATTCTTGGAGCAGCTAGTCCTGGAACCCACCAGAGGAGAGGGAATTCTTGATTTAGTCCTAAGTGGAGCACAGGATGTGGTACAAGAGGTGAATATAGCTGGACCACTTGGTAATAGTGACCATAATATAATTAAATTTAATAATCCTCTGGCAGGAAAAACACCACAGCAGCTCAACACTGTAGCATTTAATTTCAGAAAGGGGAACTACACAAAAATGAGGAGGTTAGTTAAACAGAAATTAAAAGGTACAGCGAAAAAAAAGTGAAATCCCTGCAAGCTATGTGGAAACTTTTTAAAGACACCATAATAGAGGCTCAACTTAAATGTATCCCCAAATTAAAAAACAAAGTAAGAGAACCAAAAATGTGCCACCATGCCTAAACAACAAAGTAAAAGAAGCAGTGAGAGACAAAAAGGCATCCTTTAAAGAGTGGAAGTTAATCCTAGTGAGGAAAATAGAAAGGAGCATAAACTCTGGCAAGTGAAGTGTAAAAATATAATTACGCTGGCCAAAAAACAATTTGAAAAACACCTAGCCAAAGACTCAAAAGTAATACCAAAAACAAATTTAAGTACATCAGAAGCAGGAAGCCTGCTAAACAACCATTGGGGCCACTGGATCATTGAGGTGCTAAAGGAGCACTCAAGGATGATAAGGCTATTGTGGAGAAACTAAATGAATTCTTTGCATTGGTCTTCATGGCTGAGGATGTGAGGGAGATTCCCAAACCTGAGCCATTCTTTTTATGTGACAAAACTGTGGAACTATCCCAGACTGAGGTATCATTAGAGGAGGTTTTGGAACAAATTGATAAATTAAACAGCAATAAGTCACCAGGACCAGATGGGATTCACCCAAGAGTTCTGAAGGAACTCAAATGTGAAATTGTACAATTCCTAACTATAGTCTGTTACCTATCATTTAAATCAGCTTCTGTACCAGATGACTGGCAGATAGCTAATGTGACACCCATTTTTAAAAAGGGCTCCAGAGCTGACCCGGCAATTACAGGCCTGTAAGCCTGACTTCAGTACCAGGCAAACTGGGTGAAACTATAATAAAGAACAATATTGTCAGACATATAGATGAACATAATTTGTTGAGGAAGAGTTAACATGGTTTTAGTAAAGGGAAATCATGCCTGAGCAATATATTAGAATTCTCTGAGGGGGTCAACAAGCATATGGACCAAGGGGATCTAGTGGATCTAGTGTACTTAGATTTCCAGAAAGCCTTTGACAAGGTCCCTCACCAAAAGCTCTTACGCAAAGTGAGCTGCCATGGGATGAGAGGAAAGGTGCTCTCATGGATTGGTAACTGGTTAAAAGATAGGAAACAAAGGTTAGGAATAAATTATCAGTTTTTAGAATGGACAGAGGTAAATAGTGGTGTCCCTCAGGGTCTGTACTGGGACCAGTCCTATTCAAGATGTTCTTAAATGATCTGGGAAAAGGAGTAACCAGCGAGATGGCAAAATTTGCAGATGATACAAAATTACTAAAGATAGTTGAGTCCCAAGCAGACTGCGAAGAGCTACAAAAGGATCTCACAAAACTGGGTGACTGGGCAACAAAATGGCAGATAAAGTTTAATTTTGAAAAATGCAAAGTAATACATACTGGAAAGCATAATCCCAACTATACATATAAAATGCTGGGATCTAAATTAGCTATTACTACTCAAGAAAGAGATCTTAGAGTCATTGTGGATAGATCTCTGAAGACATCCATTCAATGTGCAGCGGCAGTCAAAAAAGCAAACGGAATGCTGGGAATAATTAAGAAAGGGATACCTAATAGGACAGAAAATATCCTGGTGCCTCTATATAAATCCATGGTACACCCACATCTTGCATACTGTATGCAGATGTGGTCGCCCCATCTCATAAAAGATATATTGGAATTGGAAAAGGCTCAGAAAAGGGGAACAAAAATGATTAGGGGTATGGAACGGCTTCCGTATGAGGAGAGATTAATAAGACTGGGACTTTTCAATTGGGAAAAGAGACGGCTAAGGGGAGATATGATTGAGGTCTATAAAATCATGACTGGTGTAGAGAAAGTAGATAAGGAAGTGTGATTTACTCCTTCTCATAACACAAGAACTAGGGGTCACGAAATGAAATTAATAGGCAGCAGGTTTAAAAAAATAAAATGAAGTATTTCTTCACACAACACAGAGTCAACCTGTGGACCTCCTTGCCATAGGATGTTCTGAAGGCCAAGACTATAACAGGGTTCAAAAAGAATTATATAAATTCATGGGGGTAGGTCCATCAATGGATATTAGCCAGGCTGGGCAGGGATGGTGTCCCTAGCCTCTGTTTGCCAGAAGCTGGGAATGAGCAACGGGGGATGGATCACTTGATGATTATCTGTTCTGTTCATTCCCTCTGGGGCACCTGGCACTGGTCTCAGTCACAAGACAGGATACTGGGCTAGATGGACCCTTGGTCTGACCCAGTAGGGCCATTCTGATGTTCTTACGACATTTTGTCCAGTGATACTGGAGTAAATTCATCCCCTGTGGAAAGGGCCCTGGGATGTTTAATGGCTGTGCAGAAGAGAAAGGACCCCAGACTAACTCTCTATCCCATCACACCCATGTTGCACTGGGATTGTTAAGCAGGTGAGCTCCTGGGCAAGTGATGGGTACCTGTGAATCCTGAGATCGAAGCGTCTTCCCTGGGTATCCCCCTCAGTTAGCCGTGTCCCACACCTCTCTCACCCCAGCATCTGCAGCAGCATCCCACGCCGAGAGCCGAGACAAGGGTATGCACCATTTATAATATAGCTCTGTGCAATCCCAGTGGATTTTGCTCAGCCTCTAGGGGAGAAGCGGCATCTGGATGTAAACAGGCTGGAGACCGGCCTGTCTGCACTTCTGTGCTATTTATCCAGCTTCAGGAGTAAACAGCAATTAAGGGACCTTCCGAAAGGGAGATGAGAACTCTTGGGCTCTGGCTGAGTCAGAGAGGAATTAACTGCTCTGTGCATTTGTGTCTATTTAAAAATTATAGTTGATTAGGAAGAAACTAGGGAGAGTGTTTAGGCCTCCATAGGGTCTGATACCCTATAAATGCCCAGGAGGGATGGGTCGGTAGTAGACAGACAGATCTGGGGATAGATGACTCTGGGGAGATACAAACACTTTCTGCAGCCACACTGGACTGTTGCTAAGGGATCAGAGATCAGTAATTCTCATCAGTAACGATCATCAGACTGTGCAGCACCTTTCATTGAAGGATCCTCAAAATACTTAGAAAATCTGAGGTTGTCAGAACTAGCTGGAGTTCATGAGCTCCCTGCTCCTGTGAGTTGTGAACTCCAGGACTCCACTTCTGCTGCCACTCAGAATCCTGCCAACGCATCACAGTCACTGGGGTCGCTTCGGGGGAACAGACTCAGTAAAACCAACACCAACAGAATGTTCCTGTGGACAGGGTAGCCGGGGGCCTGTCCTGGGGACAGAGGCCTTGCCCTGCCTCCCCCTGAAAGCTGCCTTGGAAGAAGGGGGGCCCTATAGGCAGGATAGAGGCTTTGTCTACACTGGCACTTTTGTCAGTAAACGTTATGTCGGTCAGGGGTGTTAAAAAACACTCCCCTGACCGACAAAAGCGCTGGTCTGGACAGACCTATGTCAGCGGGAGACACTCATTGGGCCTGGTTTAATTGTGCTGGCAGAAGAGCTCTGTCCCATCGCCATAGAGCGACTACACGGGAGACCTTACAGTGGTGCAGCTGCAGCGGTACATCACAAACAGCCATGGCTGGATGTAAGGGCACTTCACAGTCTGTTCCTCACACGGCCCAGGCCCTGGCTGTGCTGCAGGGATGCTGCAGGTCAGACACTCGCTCTGGCGGTGGCCACACGCCCTCAAACTATAGGTGGCAGGGCCCTTCCCCCCAGTGCCACCCCCCCATCAGGGTTACGATCCCCCTCCCAGTCTGGGCTCTCTGCCCAGGGTCCCCCTCGCTCTCCCCAGCTGCTCACCGCACCCGGCTGTGGACAACCCCAGCCCCAGCTCCTGCCCCATATCCCAACTCGCAGCCCCACCCCCCATTGCCCCTGGGGACTGTCAGTCTCAGGGGCCTGGTTTCCTATCAACCCTCCCCCTTCCTTTTGGTACTGGGAGATGGCCAATCAAAAATCATCACTGAGTTTGAGAGCTTACATGACATACTTTATATAAAACACCTCATAATCATATCACAATGGTAAATATGGGGGTGCCAGGGTGTTGCTTTGAGTCACACCTCACCTCTTAGTTTACTGCTGGAGTGCTAGTCACTGACTGATGCGGAGGCAGTGTGCCCGAGGCCCTCTTTAGGTTTTGACCATACAACTCCCAAGTGTTTCAAACACAGCAGTATTATCCACAGGTTTTCTTCCAAAGTTCTGTGCACTTTTTAACACTTTGTAGATCAGCCCTGTGATATCAAAAGTCAGGTAGTGTGCCTTCTCTGGGTTGCTAGAAAACCTCTCTTTGTATCTAGTATCAGGGGTAGCCGTGTTAGTCTGTATCTACAAAAACAACAAGGAGTCTGGTGGCACCTTAAAGACTAACAGATTTATTTGGGCATAAGCTTTCGTGGGTAAAAACCTCACTTCTTCAGATGCAGCATTGTTAACCATTGTGTTTTTCCAACGGGTGATAACTCAGTGCAGATATTCATCAATGCCATGAGGCGGTGCGCCTCAGTTTCCCCTTCCACATAGCAGACCAGGTTTATTATAATTTTCCTGCTGTGACAGGCTTTGAGCCTGTTTACAAGTGTTAGCTGAGAAGCCGTATCCCCAAAGGGCTTCTTGTTTACTACTCCTAGTGTGACAGATTTTCGATACCAGGTGATCAGGCTGATGCCACAGGATCGTTTGGGGAGGAGATAATGTAACACACCAAGTGTTTAAATTTTAACGCTTTATTCATAAAATAAGAAAATACAGCAGAGAGTGCTGGGAATGCTCCCATGTCACTCAGGGGAAGAAATAAAGCATTAGAGCCCCACGTCCTAACCCACTTTCATACTCACACATGCACTACCCAAAGCTGGCCAGGCCTGAGTGTAATGTAAGAAGAAGAGTGGGAGGGGAAGGGGTGGATGGGAGTTCTTGCCTTGGGCCCAGGTCATCCGGGGAATCCGCTGTAATCTCCGAATTGCTCCAGCTCTCAGGAGGGTTTTAAGCCCTGGGCTCCTTTGGGGGTATTCCATTCCGCGACCTCTAGCCTCCGGCCCCTCCCCTGCTGTTCCCCATCCCCCGCAGCCATGGTGGCGCATGGGCAGCATTGCTTACTCCAGCTGGGCAGCGCGGCTGCCAGTCCTGCCGCTCAGAGTGCCATGGTAAGTGGGTGGGGAGCGGGGGGGTTGGATAAGAGGAAGAGGGTCCCAGGGAGTACTCAGGGGACAAGGAGCACGGGGCGGTTCGATGGGGCGGAGGTTCTGGGTGGTGGTGGTCAGGGGACGGGGAACCGGGGGGGGGGGTTGGATAGGCATGGGAGTCCTGGGGGGCCAGTCAGGGTGCTGGGTGTCGATAGGGGTCATGGAAGAGAGCAGACAGGGAGCAGGGGGGGTTGGATAGGGGGTGGAATCCCGGGACAGGGGTTAGGGGCAAGGGGTCATGGGAGGGACAGTCAGGAGACAAGGGGGGGTGGATGGGTGGAGGGTTCTGAGGGGGGCAGTTAGGGGGTAGGAAGTGGGAGGGGGCATGTACGGGACAGCGGGCCAGGCTGTTTGGGGAGGAACAGCCTTCCCTATGCAGCCCTCCATACAGTTTTGCAACTCCAATGTGGCCCTTGGGCCAAAAAGTTTGCCCACCTCTGGTCTAATATCTCTCAGACTGCCCAGTCAGTAATTTAGGGAAGAGAGCAAAGCACCAAGTCACCAGCCAGGTCTGCACAGAGCTCAATCTGAGAGCCAAAGCACAAGGAAAAAACTTTAAATCCCCTTATGAGTGAAGAGTCGGAGTAGCCTGTCTTGGATCTGTTTGGTCCTCACTCCGTAGATGATGGGGTTGAGCATGGGGGGCACCAGGAGGTACACGTTGGCAATGAGAACGTGGAAATGCAGGGGAACATTGTGGCCATACCGGTGTGCGAGGGAGGAGAAGAGAGCTGGGATGTAAAAGCTTAAGATGGCACAAAGGTGGGAGCTGCAGGTCCCCAAAGCCTTGAGCCGGGCATCCTTTGTGGGGAGGCTGAAGATTGCCCTGAGGATCTGGGTATAGGACACAGAGATAAAAATCATATCCAGACCCCTCACACAGAGTACCACAAAGAGGCCGTAGTAACTACCTATGCGGGTGTCGCCACAGGCCAGCTTCACCACAGCTATGTACTCACAGTACGTGTGGGGGATGACGTTGGTTCTGCAATATGGCCGTTGCCTTACGAGGAAAGGATAAGGCAGTACGACCATGATGCCACGCAGCACCAAGGCCAGGCCAATCTTAGCCATCACAGGGTTTGTCAGGATGGTGGAATGTCTCAGTGGATAGCAGATGGCCACATAGCGATCAAACGCCATGGCCACAAAGATCCCAGACTCCATCACGAAGAAGCTGTGAATGAAGTACATCTGGGTGAGGCAGGCACTGAAATCTATCTCCCTGGAATTGAACCAGAAGTTACTCAGCATTTTGGGCACGGTGGACGTGGACAGGACCAGGTCGGTGATGGTCAGCATGCAGAGGAAATAGTACATGGGCACATGGAGGCTTGGTTCCGTCTTCACGATGAACAGGATGATGAAGTTCCCCAAGACAGCTATGGTGTACATGGTGAAGAAGGGGATGGAGATCCAGACATGGGCCACCTCCAGGCCAGGAATGCCCAGCAGGATGAAGGTGGAGGGGTTGGTGAAGTTGGTTTTGTTGGAATCTGACATGGAGTAGGGGAGAAGTTGTTCAACTCTGAGCCATTCCCAGGGCCCAGGGTAATGGTCGTAGTACAAAAGCCTGGATGGAGAGACAATGTTAATATGAGACACTACATGCACTACTGGATATTTTTCTCATGGGTGAATCAGATTTGTTGCTCTTCACCCACATTTTCATTTTTCAGATAAATGAATTATGAACAACTGACTCTACTAATGCCAATTCCATATTTGATAGTCCTCCATGCATTAATAATTTCTACATGTCATGGTCTGGGAAACCTTAATAGGCACCAGTAGGAAACACAAGTGTGGATACCGGTTATCCCTCATTCTTCCTTAATGCAATGAAAGCCAGGCTAGAAATTCCATGCTATTCCCCGAGGCACCCGGTTACTCAAAATCTGAAATTGTAAAAAAAAAAAAAAGAAAAAAAAGAAAAAAGCTTTGCCAATCCATGTACCAAGAAGAAACATTCCCACTAGAACCACCTCAGGGAAAAGACCAGGGTGTCATCGATAGCTGTTCCATGGAAACACCTGCTCATTCACAGTAGCGGCCAAAACAAAGCAAATGTTCAGATGCCTTAGGAATGGGGTGGAGAACAACCTGCTCTGGAAACGCACTCACTTTTGATCACAGAGTCTCTATAAAAGATATAGCAGATGGAAAGCAGATTTCTGAGACAGGCTGTGAGAATGGGGGAGGCTGACATATGCGGACAGACTGAAAAGTCTGGGACTGTTTAGTTTAGAGAAGCCACAGAGAAGGGGGCATATGATAAAGGAGAACAAAATAGCAGAATGGAACTGATTACATTCCAATGGACAAAGAGAGAACAGCTCCCAACCAGTAATATCTATAGATAATTAGTGCTTCAAAAGGGCTAATTCCTCAAAGATGATAAATTATCCACAACACTGATTGGGAGGAAAAAAATATTCAGAAAAACGGGAATGAAAATTGGGAGTTCTTTAAGAAGAGTTTATCGATAGCTAACAAGCCACAATTCCACAGTCAAGAAAGTGAAGATCTCATATCAGATGAGCTGATGGAATACTTTCTAGTCCATTAGCAGTCAAGGGGGATGTTAAGCAGCATCTACAGTAGAACCTGAGAGTTACAAACACCAGAAACAGAAACTATTGAAAATTGAAGGGAAATTTTTTTTTAAGGATTTGACAAGGTTAGGAAAAAATGGAAAAACTGGCGTGGGATTAGTTAACAAAAAGTCTAAGAATATAATTAATGAGAGTCACGAACAGGGTTATGGAAGCAGATCTTGCCAAATAAGTTTTCATCCTTTAGTGACTGTACACGTTTGGTTGACCAAGGGAACTGCACAAATACAATAGACTTCGATGTCTCTGAGGCATTTGATGTAGACGGGGAAAACATTCAGATAGAAACACTATCCAATATCAGTAGAGCAGACTTAAAATAGGCTAAAAACTGGCTAACTGACAGATCTCAGGAAGCAGTTGTCAATGGGGCATTGCAGGGAATGGGGGCGATTCTAGTGCAGTTCTTCAGGGATCAGTTCTTGGACCGATGCTATTCAATATTTTCATCAATGATGTGGAAGCAAATAGAAAATCACTGCAGATAAAATAGCAGGGGACCCAAAATTGGCAGAGTGGTTACAATGAGGCAGCCAGGGCAGACACAAATGTTTTAATACAGTCAAATGCAAAGTTATCATCTCGGAAGAGCGAAGGCAGGAACGACCCACAGACTCTATCACTGTATTATGGAATTGAGGGACCCTGAAAAGGATTTACGGGTCACTGTGGATAACCAACTCATTGTAGTGGTGAGTTGGAGCTGGGGAAGGATTTTACCTCTGCATATGGCATTGGTGAAACGAAATGCATCCAGTTCCGGGGTCCACATTTCAAAATTTGAAAATTTGGAGAACGTGCAGAAAAGAGTCACTAAAAAGATTGGAGGCTTCAGAAAATGCTGGCCAGTGAGAGATTTAAAGAGCTTCATCTATTTATCTTATCAAAAGGATGATCAAATGGAGAATTTCATGGGGAGAAAACCATGGGTAATAACAGACTCTGTAATATAGCGGAGAAAGGCAGAGCAAAGCCCAAGCAAGATATATTTCAGTTGGAAATAAGGGCCAAGTGTTTTGCACTGATGTTGATTAACCATTGGAACAAACTGCGAAGGGAAGTGGTGGATTCTCCAAGTCCCCATGTCTGCACATCCAGACTGGATGGAGGGCTTGATGGCTTTTCTACACTTAAAATGCTATAGCGACACTGCCATAGCTCTTCAGTGAAGACACTACTTACCCAAGTAAAAACAGTTTTAGGTTGCATTAACAGCATGCAAGTCACCGGAGATGATAATATTCCTCTACTCAGTGCTCGTTAGGCTTCAGCTGGAGTATTGTGTCCAGTTTCGGTCACCAATGTATAGGAAGGACCCAGAGAAATTGGAAAGGATCCAAAGGCGAGAGACAAAGATGATCAAAGGGGCGGAATGCAAGCCATACAGGCAAAGGCTGAAGGAACTGGGTATGTTTAGTTTGGAAAAGAAGAGATTGAGCGGGGACATGAGAGAGGTCTTCAGATATTTGAAAGGCTGCCATAAGAAAAGTTGTTCTCTCTTGCCACAGAGGTGGGACAAGAGTCAGTGGGTTCAAACTACAGCAGAGCAGATTTAGATGAAATCTCAGGAAAAACTTCCTAACTGTAAGGCCAGGAGGACAATGGAACAGACGTGGAAGCTCCTTCGCTAGAAGTTTTCCAAAGACGGTTGGATATTCATCTGTCCTGGATGGTTTAGAGACCACAAATCCTGCATCTTGGCAGGGGGTTAGACTAGCTGACCCTTGCGGTCCCTTCTCACACTGTAGCTCTGTGATTCTATGACATGAAATCGTACTGTAGAGCAGTCTTAGTCAAACACAGTCTTTGGCCTCAATACAGAGGAAACTGGGTGAAAGGTAACACCCTGTATTATACAGGTGGTAATACAGGATGATCTACTGGTGCCTTCTGACCATGAACCCTATGAATCTGTCAATAAATAAACTAGATCAACCATTTATATTTACTCTGTCTCACTGTTAGGATATAGATATTCAGGCCTGCCTGTAAAGGCCTATGCTTTAAGAATGTAGGTGTACGTTTATCACTTAGCTAGTTATAGAGGTAGAAAAGAAAGAATCTGTGTAAGGTCCATCTCTCCCTGTGACGGTCTGAGGCCCTGCTCTTAGGATAAGGCCTTGGGCCAAGCAGCAGAGGCAGCCATGAGCTGGGAAGCGAACGGTCACATCCTCACCTCCCAAACGAGTAAGGCTCTGGGGCTGTTAGGACGGGGATCCGATCTATCACCTCCAGAGAAAGGGAAGAGCCTAGAAGATGTAAAAGGAAATTTCATTTGATAGTTTTCGGTCTGGTAAGAACTCACTTATCAGTAGACACAGCTGGGAAACCCTTCTGTCTGTCTAGATGTAGTTGTGAAATCCTCACTTCTGCATTGTTTTGTCATTATAGTTCCACTTTGCTATTGTTTATTTGCATGGTCGCTGTCTGGTTCTGTGATTGTTTCTGGCTGCTGTATAATTCATTTTGTTGGCTGTAAACTAATTAGGGGGTGGTATATAATTGGTTATATAACCATGTTACAGTATGTTAGGATTGGTTAGTTAAATTTCAGTAAAATGATTGGTTAAGGTTAGCTAAGCAGAACTCAAGTTTTACTATATAGTCTGCAGTCAATCAGGAAGTAAGGGGGGAACAGGAACAGGGAATGGGAACAGGGGCTCAGGTAAGGCTCTGTGGTGTCAGAGCTTGGAAGGGGGGACACTGAGGAAGGAAACTGGAATCATGCTTGCAGGAAGTTCACCCAAATAAACATCGAATTGTTTGCACCTTCGGACTTCGGGTATTGTTGCTCTCAGTTCATGCGAGAAGGACCAGGGAAGTAAGCGGGTGAGGGAATAAGCCCTCTAAAACTCACCACTCACAAACAAGGGAACATTCAGTTACAATGAAAGTCTGAACAGATAACACTGCTAAAAGAAAATGTCATGGCTGTGCAGAGCAGAAAGGAGCACAGTCTTACTCTCTATCCCATCATGCCCACATTGCACTGGGTTTGTTGAGCAGGTCAGCGCCTCAGCAAGAGATGGGTACCTGTGAATCCTGAGTTTGAAGTGTCTTCCCTGGGAATCCCCCTCAGGTAGCCGTGTCCCACACCTCTCTCAGCCCAGCTTCTGCAGCAGCATCACACGCTGAGAGCCGACACAGAGATGTGCACTGTTTATAATATAGCTCTGTGCAATCCCAGGGGGGTTCACTCAGCCTCAAGGGGAGAAACAGCATCTGGATGGAAACAGTCTGGAGACCGGAGACACTCTAGCTAATGTCTCTTGTTCCATGTCTGTACTTCGGTGCTATTTATCCAGCTTTAGGAGTAAACAGCAATTATGGGACCTTCCCAAAGGGAGATGAGAACTCTTGGGCTCTGTGCTGAGGCAGAGAGAGGAACTGGCTTCTCTCTTTATCTGTATATATTTTAAAATTATAGTTCATTACTGTGATGTTGCACTCCATATGCTCTATGAAAATAGGCTTATGAATCTGAAAATGACAGCTGGAATGCACTTTATGCAACAGGTCTCTTGTAACATATCATTGGAAAACTTATAATCTGCTAAATTTCATTTTCCTATTCATATGCATGTATCGTTCTTACTTCTGAAGTTAGAAATATAAGGTATAAACTTGTACTACTAATGTAGTCAGATTAAGTGGAGACCATTAAGAGTGCTTCAGAAACAACGAGTTGTAAATGGGTTATCTGCGAGACTTCCTGTGTACGTGTGGGCCAGCCCGTGGGTAATGAAGAATGAGGTCTCACAGGGACATGTGACCATGTCACCTGACACTGAAATCCAGCTTAAATCCTTTACTTTTCCATTCACAAGGAGGGGTGGGGGCCAAGCACAGACAAAAGATTCCCTCCTTGTGCCACAGCTATAAAAGGGGGTGGAGCAGGACAAACTGGAGGCCAGTCATGAGAAAACCCCTACTTACCACCTGAGATGTCTGCTGGAAATAACAAGGATTCTACCAGGGAAAGGATTGGGCCCAGACTAGGATGGAGTCTAGTCTGGGAAAGGAACTTATTGGAACATCTTTCAGGGTGAGATATTACCTGTAATCAGTTTCTTAATGTATTAGGGTTAGACTTCCGTGTTTTGTTTTATTTTGCTTTGTGACTTACTTTGTTCTGTCTGTTATTACTTGAAACCACTTAAATCGTACTTTTTATACTTAATACAATCACTTTTGTTTATTAATAAGCCCAGAGTAAGTAATTGGTTCCTGGGGGAGGCAATGCATGCATATCTCTCTATCAGTGATATAGCGTGTGGACATTTAATGAATTTACCCTGTTTATACTTTATACAAAGTAAAATAGATTTATTTTGGGTTCATACTCTCAGAAAGTCTAAACACTGGGAAAGTCCCTGTAAACTGAGAAGCCTCTGGGCTGAGTGAATCTCAGTTTCTGTGAACTGCAGAGCGGCATCGTGCAATCTCTGGGTCTGTGCTGAAGCTGGCTCAGCAAGACAAGAGTGGTGGGTTGTCATCAGTGGTACCCCAGCACATCAAGTGACAGTCTTGAGGGGGGTCTCTATTTAATTAAGCACCTGAAAACTCTAGGTTTTGGGCAGATAACTTAGCAATTAGTTGACAAGGGCACTGTATCTAATTCCTGTCTAAAAGAAAGTAAAAATAAGTAAATATTAGACCAACTCAGCTCTGGTACTAACATTTTCTTACATATTACATCAAGTCACTTAAGGGACACTGGTGAGTTTTAAAATTTGAATGTATATTCTTACTTTGTTACTAACTCAGGAGAGAAAGAGACTCCATGAGGACTCCTGGGTTCTATCTCAGCTCTGGGAGAGGAGAGGGGTCTAATAGATTACAGCAGGGGGCGATAAATCTGCAATCTATATAAGAACATCAGAATGGCCATAGTGGGTAAGACCAATTGTCCATCTCTCCCAATATCCTATCTTCCAACAGTGGCCAGTGCCAGGTGCTTCAGAGGGAAAGAACTGAACAGATGATCATCAAATCATAGAATCATAGAAGAATCATTGAAGATTAGAGTTGGAAGGGACCTCAGGAGGTTATCCAGTCCTATCCCCTGCTCAAAGCAGGACCATCCCCCAACTCAATCATCCCAGCCAGGGATTTGTCAAGCTGGACCTTAAAAACCTCTAAGGATGGAGAATCCACCACCTCCCTAGGTAACCCATTCCAGTGCTTCACCACCCTCCTGGGGAAATAGCGTTTCCTAATATCCAACCTAATCCTCCCCCACTGCAACTTGAGTCCACTGTGCCTTGTTCTCTCATCTGCCACCACTGAGAACAGCCGAGTTCCATACTCTTTGGACCCCTCCTTCAGATAATTGAAGGCTGCTATCAAATGCCCCCTCACTCTTCTCTTCTGCAGACTTAATAAGCCCAGTTCCCTCAGCCTCACCTCGTAAGTCATGTGCCCCAGAACCCGTTATCATTTTCGTTGCCCTCCACTGGAATCTCTCCAATTTTTTCCACACCCTTTCTGTAGTGGGGGGCCCCCAACTAAGCAAAGTACTCCAGATGTGGCCTCATCAGTGCTGAATAGAGAGGAATAATCACTTCCTTCAATCTGCTCGCAATGCTCCCACTAATTCAGCCCAAAACACTGCTAGTCTTCTTGGCAAAAATGGCACACTGTTGACTCATATCTAACTTCTCACCCACTGTAATCCCTAGGTCCTTTTCTGAAGAACTGCTGCTTAGCCACTCGGTCCCTAGCCTGTCGCAGTGCATGGGATAAACGCCAAGATTCCTATACCATGGACAACATTAACATCTACATTGCCTTGATGTTAATTGCGTGGCCTCATCTGGAGTACTGTGCCCAGTTTTAGGCCCCACACTACAAGAAGGATGTGGAAAAATTGGAAAGAGTCCAGCGGAGGGCAACAAAAATGATTAGGGGTCTGGAGCACATGACTTATGAGGAGAGGATGAACGTCAAAAGGTTCAAGAAAAGACTGCGGCATTTTACCTGACTCACCCAGGTTGGGGAGCTACGCCCACCGCTGAACCTGATTGGGATCCGAATTTGGATCGGGGAAAGGAGAGTTTGAATCAGTACCGACAAGCTATTTTGCATGGATTAAGGGCAGCAGGAGAGACTACCCCAAACTGGGGTAAGGTTACTGCATGTGTTCAACTCCCTAACGAACATCCCTCCGATTTTTGCACTCGGTTAACAAATGAGGTTAGAAAACACAGTAACTTGGACTTAGAATCAGATTCTGGAAAGGAAATGGTTAAGACAGTATTTATGGCACAGTGTCCAGAGGACATTGCAAAGAGTTTTAGGGAACACCCGGATGGAATGCAAGGGAAAAGTTTACCTGAAGTAGTCAGTATTGCAACGTGAGTTTATAACGGGAGAGAGGAAAAGAGGGAAAAGGAAAGAAGGAAGGAAAAGCAAAAGGATATGAAGGATCAAGTGTCTTTATTGGCAGTGGCCATATCGGGAGGCAAAGGAAGGGGTCACAGGGAGGAGCCACGGCTCCAGGGGAGGATTTGCTGGAAGGGGAAGAGGTGGATTTAGGGGACGAGGACGCGGAGGTAGTACGGACCCGGGCTGTGATGGGTGCCACTATTGTGGTGAGGAAGGACACTGGAAAAGAAACTGTCCACACAGGCAAAGATCTGATTATAAGCCTGAGATAGTGGGTCGATTCTCTGTGGATCATGAATGAAGGGAGGCGCCGCTCCCCTGGGGCCCTGAGGTTTATGAAGCCAGAATGGTACAATTTAAGTGTGATGCTCGATTTCCAGGGGTCCCCCTAAAGGTGACAAAAGACTTTTGAATTATTAGTGGACACGGGGGCCAATCATTCAGCTATACCTAAGGGAGTGGCACCAAAGAGTGAAGTAGAAAAATGTGTGGTAGGAGTCACTGGAAAACCTGAACGACATTTCATGACTAATAATTGTATGGCTACGGTAGGGCCTATATCTGTTCAGAATTCCTTTCTGTTAATGAATGGTCCAGTGAACTTACTGGGGAGAGATTTGTTGTGTAAATTGCATGCCCAAATTTCCTGTACTCCTGAAAGTATTTCCCTTCGATTCCCGGTAGAGAAAGCTTATTTGCTAACACAATTAGCCGACACAACTGTGAAACACTTCCCCTCCGAGTCCAAAATGAAGTTAACCCTACAGTGTGGGGAGGAAAACATGATGTGGGTCTGGTAAAATCTGCCTCACCTCTAAATCCAGTGGTAAAGAGCAATATGTCACCGCCTGCTCAGAGACAATATCCCCTTAAAATCCAGGCTATACAAGGACTTGCATCCCTTGTGCAGAATTTTAAGAACCAGGGAATTTTAGTGCCATGTGTCTCTCCTTGTAATACTCCCATTCTGGCTGTGAGGAAACCACAGCTCGACTTAGACAGAAAACCTGTATGTAGAATGGGGCAGGACTTACGACTTATCAATCGGTATGTGATTCCAGAACATCCTGTGGTGCCAAACCCAAGTACTGTTTTGGCAATGGTGCCACCTGAAGCGGAATGGTTTACATGCATGGACTTAGTGAATGCTTTCTTCTCTGAACCAGTGGCCCCAGAAAAGCAGTACGTTTCCCCATTACATGGGGGGTCCCTAGTACAGCAGGGAAAGGGAATAAAAGGTTTGGACCCCCGGGACAACTTACTTGGACTAGAATGCCTCAAGGTTATGTGGAAGCACCGAGTGTGTTGCTAGGGTTTTAGCTGAGGATTTAAAGGATGTCCAGTTACCGGCTGCCTCTACCCTGGTGACGTATGTTGACGACATTCTGGTGGCTTCCAGGACTCGAGAGGATAATGAGCGTGAGTCTGTCTATTTACTCAATCAGTTGGCACTCAAAGGGCATAAAGTCAGCCCCACTAAGTTGCAGTGGGCCCGGCAGGAGGTAAAGTACCTCGGGTATGCACTGGGTCCCGGAATACGTAGTCTGGATTCCAAATGGATAGAAACCATAGTTAATATCTTATTTCCCACCACTAAGCGAGGGATGTGGGGTTTTATTGGTATGATTGGATTTTGTTGCCCTTGGATTATTTCAGCTGGAGAATGGTTAAAACCTTTGCATGAACTAACCAGGGAGGAGGCTGAAGAACCTTTACATCCCAACCCTGAGCAAATAAGAGCGTTTAAAGCACTAAAAGAATCTCTCATTCGAGCTCCTGCGTTAGGACTGCCCAATTACAGCAAGCCTTTTGATTTGTATGTGCATGAGGTAAAAGGAGTAGCATCTGGAGTACTAACACAGTCATTTGGAAATGCCCCTAGGCCTGTGGCATACCTTTCAGGACAATTGGATCCAGTGGCTAAGGGACACCCAGGCTGCCTCAGGAATGTGGCAGCGGCTGCACTATCAGTTGAAAAGGCTCAAGAAATGGTTTTCGGACACCCTTTAATGGTACACACTCCACACGCTGTAGCAAGCTGGTTGAATTCTCAGCAGCACAAACATTTAACTAAGCAAAGGCTGTCAAAGTAGGAGGTAACTCTGCTAATGACTCATGGAGTTACCTTAAAGAGATGTGCAAATTTAAATCCGGCTTCCTTGCTACCTCGTAAGGATGGTCAGAAAACAGTACATGATTCCTTACGAGTTTGGGATCAGGTATCTACTCCACGACCTGATCTTACAGACATTCCTCTATCTGATCCGAAATTGGAATTGTTTGTGCATGGGTCTGCTTTTGTTTGGAATGGAGTTCCACACTCTGGATATGCAGTTACCGATGGGCATACAGCATTAATAGGAACAGAGAGTCTTGGGGCACCTTTAAGACTAACAGATGTATTGGAGCATAAGCTTTGGTGGGTGAATGCCCACTTCATCGGATGCATGCGTATTCACCCATGAAAGCTTATGCTCCGATACATCTGTTAGTCTTAAGGGTGCCACAAGACTCTCTGTTGCTTTTTACAGATCCAGACTAACACGGCTACCCCTCTGATACCTGAGTATTAATAGGGAGACCCTTATCACCTGGGACAAGCGCTCAGTAAGCCGAATTGCAGGCTTTAACAGCTGCCTGTTTCTATGCTAAAGGAAAAAGAGTTAATATTTATACTGACTCGAAATATGCTTTCGGTGGGTGCCATGCCACCGGAGCCATTTGGAAGGAGAGAGGATTTATCATTTCCTCAGGGTCACAAATTGCTCCTGGTAAAGAAATCGCTGAATTGCTGCAAGCTATCCAAGCCCCTAAAGACATTGCAGTTATTCACTGCAGGGCTCACACCAAACACACTGATCCTGTATGATGAGGCTGCTAAAACCGCTGCCTTACGAAGTACTCAACTAGATTTAGGCTCTCCTCTTTTAACCTGGCAACGGCAAGCCCCAGATAGTGAGAAAATAATCTGGGAGAAATGGGGAGCTAAACCCAACTCGACAAGAATGTGGGAATGTCATGGTCGGTTTGTTTTACCCAAAAGTCACCAGAGTGAAGTGATGAAACAGATTCACAAAAACACGCATTTGGGAGCCAGTAAAATGGCCCAGATTCTTTTAGGACAGTTTGTTTCCCCAGGACTTCACGAAGTAGCCAGGAGAAGAGTAGAAAAGTGTGCTCTGTGTCAGCAATGTGATCCAAAGGGTGTAAACAAACAAGCACCGCCTGGGGGGCGCAGATGGGCTCATAGACAGATGGATTTTACCGATTTACCTCCCTCTGAAGGAAAACGGCACTTGTTAGCTCTAATAGACCAGCTCACTGGATGGGTGGAAGCATATCCCACCGCCCGAGCACTGCAACTACAGAATGTCAGATATTCCTCAATGACGTTATACCAAGATTTGGCCCTCCTGAAATAACTGACTCCGACCAAGGTACTCATTTCACAGCAAAGATTTGTAAAGAATTTACCGAAGCGATAGGAACAAAATGGGCCTTTCAGGCTCCCTGGCACCCCCGGAGTTCAGGCCAGGTGGAGCGTATGAATGGAACTCTGAAAAACCTTTTGAAAAATGATGCCGGGAACTCAATTTGAAATGGACTAAAGTCCTTCCTCTCGCTCTCTATACCATTCGAACTACTCCGAATGCTAGGACTAAACTGGCACCCTACGAAATCCTGTTTGGACATGTACCTCCAACCTTTGCTCCTTTAATATCAGTTCCCAATGATACTAATATG
Source organism: Chrysemys picta bellii (assembly GCF_011386835.1). NCBI lineage: Eukaryota > Metazoa > Chordata > Testudines > Emydidae > Chrysemys > Chrysemys picta. The sequence goes on from NC_088791.1 coordinate 357,647,832, forward strand.
ACCAAGGAAACGGAGATCTACGTAAAAGAGTTGCAGCGCCATCTAGTGACATTACAGCAGTACTCTGCACATTCCCCAGCCTTACCATTGTGGGAAGCTGTTCATTTTTTTTACCAGGTGATTCCGTGTGGGTAAAAGCATACAAGACTCCGCTTCAACCGCAGTGGCTAGGACCCTTTGAAAATCTTCTGGTGAGCCCTACCGCCATCCGAGTAAAGGAGCTACCCACCTGGATTCATCATACTAGAGTCAAGAGGAGCACCGCTAGGGAACCTGACCGAGTAAAGGGTTCCCCAGAAGTAGACGACGTCGGACTTCGAGGTTGCTACGCACGTTCATCCCACCGTGAACCGGCTGAACCAGAAGCAGACGACATCTGGGCCCGAGACCAATGGACTGATACGCCTTTGGGCGACCTGAAGCTTCGACTGCAACTAAAAAAGCCTTAAATTGGTGGTGTCCTTTCTCGGAAGGATGGCCCCGTTTTCTGGCCTGGGTTCTTATGTTTTTAATCTGTTTATTATTTGTTACCTTTCTCTTCTGGTGGTACAAAGCATAGGGGCTATAGAATCTCACAGTCCTAACACCTTTATACGCCTTGCCCATGAGATGAAAGCTCGCATGCCAGCCTTACATAATACTTCATGCTGGATATGTTCTCTGATGCCAGTGGATAGCCAAAAAGGTCTCCCTATGGTCCCTACTCCCCTCAGTGCAAGGAACATGACCTGGACTCCCTCCTGGAAGGACTCTTCAGGCACTCTAAACATAACCTGGAATGATACTGGAATTAAGAATAAAGGGTTCTTAAATGTTTGGAGGAGACCGGGACATTGGTGCCTCTTAAAAGGACCACTTGCTAATTCTAGCATTTTTGTTGGGATTAGCCAGTGCACATGGTATTATAACACCCCCCATAGTGGACTAGCTTATACACACACTAAGGAAGGATTTCAAATTACAAATGGTACGGATGTCTCTTTAATTCCTAGATGGATGAAGGTAAATACCACTGCATGTACATCTTCTTCCTCACACCTTTCCTATAACAGCTTTTCTTTACACTGTACCCAATGTTCCCCCGGACCCAATAATAGGTCCCTTTGCATATGCTCTTATCCAAATGGCCCAACCCTACCAATCAGTCCAGACCGATGGAATCGGTGGGACCGACCCCTATTCGGGGTATATTGGGTGTGTGGCAACAAAGCATACCTAGTCCTCCCTCCCTCGTGGAGTGGATCCTGCTATCTAGCCTGGTTAGAGCCACCTGTAGTTTATCGCGCCCACCTCCCAAGAGGGAAAATCAGAAATGTAAGGGCTGCTGAGGATAATGTTAAGGAATCTGTGGAGGAAAAATAGTCTAAGGACTAAACTTTGGTCAAGTGAACTGTATGTAGCGTCGGGTGAACTGTATGTGTGGCCTGGAGGAAGAAGAAAAAGGGGGGGGAGAGTAAAAGGAGAAGGGCAGAGAGAAATCATAAAAGCAGAACTAACTGTAGACATTATAAAAAGTAGAATTAACCTTTGTAACAGATTATGATGAACAGATGTCAGGTGACAGATCTCACCCCCCTACCTGGCGGGCTCTAAATGATTGGACAAGCGTTTGTGCAGGATTTGTTTTTGTTTGTGGCAGAGCCACCTGGCGAATTGGAGAAGGAGTAATGAGACTTCAGAGGGTTTTGGAGATAATGGCAAATACTATCGCCGATGCCCTGGTGGACTTGGAAACCGCACAGAGAAAACTAAGGCAGATGGTTCTCCAGAACCGCTTGGTTCTAGATATCTTACTGGCCTCTCAGGGAGGAACACGTGCAGTAATTGGGCAAGAGTGCTGCGTATATGTTCCTAATGTTTATAACGCCACCTGGGACAGAGCAAACTACCTCATACAAGTAGCAAAGGACCATGGAGAGAAGCGGGTTGATTCTTGGTGGAGCAACCTGTTTAACTGGGTTCTAGACATAGGTGGCTGGCTTTGTAATTTCCTTCACAGCGCTGTTGTAATTATTTGTGGCCTGATAGTTTTGTATGTTATTCTCCGATGTGGGTGTTGGATAGGCACCAAGTGGTACTCCACCCAGCAGTAATTAGTTCAAAACTCAGTAAGAGTTGCAGTCAGTATGTCCCAAGAGTCCCTGTAAGGTACTGTAGGGAAAAAAGGGGGGATTGCCAGGCCCAAAAAGAAAAATTGTAGAGCAGTTATGCCAACCTAACCAGAATTAGGCCAACAGAGGTTTCTGGGTGGTCCCCGGGCAGAATCGAAAACATAGTTGCTTAAGCTGAAAAAGTGAGCTAAGAGGGGAGTTGCATTCCTGTACCAGATGTGCTCAGAAGATAGAGTAGGAGACATACTGCCTCCACTCCCTGTTTCTGTTCTTTGTATGTTCTTGACTCCCCCTGTCTCCTAGTTCTGGTGCTTGTTAACTGTGCTGATAAGAAAGTTGCTGAAACATTATGAATTGCTTAAGGCTGCTTGTATAGGGGGATAGGTATACATGAATACTAGAAGTTTCTCGCTAACAAAGGGGGGTGGGATGCGGTTGTTTTAAATGAATAATCTATGACGCGATGGAACTGTCTATATAACCCTACTAGTTGTTAAAACCATGGCTGGTTCTCTCTGGAGACGGGCCGCTCTCTATTGTTGTGTGCACTCCTCAATAAAGAGCTTGTCACTGCACCTTGCTGGTGTTGCCTGTCTCTCTGCAGTCAGACAACGAACGGTGCCATCTGGGTTTCAAGTCGCCGATATCACCATGCTTTGGATTGAAGAACTTTAGCCCTTTCCCCAGCGCTCCAAATCTATTGGTCTCTCTCCTATAGCTGGTCACATTGGTTCTATAGTTCTCCCACAGCCTCTTGGCCAATTTGGTTTTGTTGAAGTGATCCACATATAAGTGGCAAAGTCACTGGTGACAGGAGAATATTGCCTTGCCTTTGCCAGTCTCACCCCAGCTCTCCAAGGCACAGAGCAGATGAGAAATGACAGCAATGCATCATTACCGCGTTCAGGTTCAAAAGGCCCCAGACAAACGTATTGCTTTGGGATGTGAGAAGCTCTATTAGAGATCGCACTGATCAGCACAAACAGGAGTAACTAGCGCTTTCTCTGGGGAATTTTCTCAGCACCCTCTCACGGATCTCCTTCACCCTCACCCCGTAAATGACTGGGTTCAGCATGGGGGGCATGAGGATATGGAAACTGGCAACCAGAATGTGGGCAGAACCGGGAATCTGCTGGCCAAACCTGTGTGTGAGATATGAGAAAAGCACTGGGGTGTAGAATATGAACATCACGGCCATGTGGGAGCCACAGGTGCTGAGAGCTTTGAGGCGTGCGTCATTGGATGGGAGCCGGAAAATGGCCCGTAGTATACGAACATAGGCCAAGAAAATCATGATCAGATCCATCACTAAGAGGGAAACTAAAAACAAGTCATATTCTCCATTGGCCCTAATGTCTGCACAGGCCAGCTTTGCAATTCCCATGTGCTCGCAGTAGGAATGGGCAAGAACACGGGCTCTACAGAAAGACAGACGGTCAACCAGGAATACCATGGGGAAAATGAGGACTCCTGGCTTCAATATAATCACCAGGCCCATCAGTGCAATTCTCTTCTTTGCTAAGATCACAGTGTATCTCAGAGGGTCACAGATGGCCACGTATCTGTCAAAGGCCATGGCTAGAAGAACGGCTGACTCCATTCCTGTGAACGTGTGAATGAAGAACATCTGGGTCAGGCAGCCACCAAAGCTGATCTCTCTGAAGTTGAACCAGAAGATGCCCAGCATTCTGGGCACTGTAGCAGTAGAGAGGCCCAGGTCGACAGCTGAGAGCATGCACAGCAAGTAGAACATGGGCTGGTGGAGGCTGGGCTCTGTTTTGACGATGAGCAGGGTGGTGCAGTTCCCCAACAGTGTTATGATGTAGACGGTGCAAAGGAGGAAGGAGATCCAGGCGTGTGCAGCTTCCAGCCCTGGGATGCCCAGCAGGATGAAGGTGGAAGGGTGGGAGTAGGTATAATTGAGCAGTGACATCTCCAGGGGTTTCTGATGTCCCTGCCGCTGGCACAGACGCTCCCTGCAAGGAAATACAGTGCTGATTTCTGCTTAGCGTCGCTCATCCAAACTGTACTTAAGAGCCAAAGAGAGAAACTACAGAAAGAGAAACAAGCAAGTGAAGAAAGGGAAGTTGTCAGCTGAGACAGAGAGTCAGTGAGAGCCAGGGAGTCCTCTAAAGACAGCAGGAGCCCCAGAGCTGAAGACTTTCACACCAGGGACAGTAAGGCCATGAGGAGGGACAGACAGGAGGGACTGTGGTACTTCAGTGTCCTTGGAATTTCTAAATCTTACAGAGGAGAGTTTCCTTGCTCAGAAAGTGCGCATCTAACCTGGGGGAATTCCAGACCAGCAATGGATACACTTGGGGCTTTAACTGGACCAGTTTCACAAGGCTGAAAACAATTCTGAGCCAAAGGAGTGAGGAGGAAACATTGAATCAGAAAAATGTGAATTATAATTGAGATTCTTTTAAAAATCCCTCATTAGATGCCCCAAATGTCACAATCTCACAATCAAGAAAGAAGTTCGTGCTGGCTAAAATATTTGATCCCGTTTAGAGGGGAAGTGAAGGTAGGTTTAAAAAATAAATGGAAGAAAGGGGAACTTATGGAGTTTATAAAACTGATAAGGGAAGCCAAGGGACACGAGGAGAAATCCATGGCCAAGAGAGTTAAGGACAATAAGGAGTATTTAAAATATATTAAGAACAAAAAAAATCCAGACAATGGTATTGGTCGTAACTCAATGGAAATGGTAGAATTATCAATAGTAATGCAGAAAATGCAAAAGTGTTTGCTAAATATTTCTGTTCTGTATTTGGGGGGAAAACAGGTGATATAGACTCATCATATGGTGATGATAACACTTTTTCCATTCCACTAGCATCTCAGGAGGATGTTAAACAGAAGCTACTAAAGTTAAACATTTTTAAATCAGCAGATTCTGATAACTTGCATCTAAGAGTTTTAAAAGGGAGGCTGAAGAGCTCAAAAGGCAGTCAATGTTAATTTTCAATAAGTTGGAGAACTGGGGAAGTCCTAGAAGACTGAGACAGTGAATGTTGTACCACTTTTTTAAAAGGGTAAACAGGATAACACAGATAATTATAGGCCTGTCAATCTGATAGATGCCAGGCAAGATGAATGGAGCAGCTGATACAGATAAAGAATTAAAGAAGGGTGTGATGGGTTAGATCACAGAAAGCCCCTTGGGAACTGCCAAGTGATGTGCTAAGACTACTTCTGCCCCTGCTTTCCCTGCCAGTCTGGGAATCCAGCACCCTGTCTTGCTGAGCCAGGCACGCCCGTCTGCTCCAACACAGACCCAGGGTCTGAACCAAGTGCCCAAAAGCTGCAGGCTTAACTGAAAGCAGCTAACAGAAGTGTTCCTGTCTTTAACACCCAGATGCTCAACTCCCAATGGGGTCCAAACCCCAAATAAATCCGTTTTACCCTGTATAAAGTTTATACAGGGTAAACACATAAATTGTTCGCCCTCTATAACACAGATAGAGAGATATGCACAGCTGCTTGCCCCCCTCTCACCCCAGGTATTAATACATACTCTGGGTTAATTAATACAAGTGATTTTATTAAATACAGAAAGTAGGATTTAAGTGGTTCCAAGTAGTAGCAGACAGAACAAAGTGAATTACCAAGTGAAATAAAATAAAACACGCAAATCTAAGCCTAATACAGTAACACAACTGAGTACAGATAAAAATCTCACGCTGAGAGATGTTTCACTACATTTCTTTCATAGACTGGACGCCAGGGCCGGCTCCAGGCACCAGCTTGGCAAGCAGGTGCTTGGGGCGGCCACTCCGGAGAGGGGCGGCACGTCCAGCTATTGGGCGGCAATTCGGTGGACAATCCCTCACTCCTGCTCAGAGCAAAGGACCTCCCACCGAATTGCCACCGTAGATCGCAATCGCGATCATGGCTTTTTTTTGTTTTTGTTTTTGGCTGCCTGGGGCGGTAAAAACCCTGGAGCCGGCCCTGCTGGATGCCTTCCTAGTCTGGGCACAGTCCTTTTCTCTGGTGCAGCCCTCATTCCAGCTCAGGTGGTAGCTAGGGGATTCCTCATGACTGGCAGCCCCCCTTTGTTCTGTTCCACCCACCTATATATCTTTTGCACAAGGCGGGAATCTTTTGTCCCTCTCTGGGTTCCCGTCCCCCCTTCTCAATGGAAAAGCACCAGGTGAAAGATGGATTCCAGTTCAGGTGACATGACAAGTCCCCATGTCTGCAGATGCCGTGGCTGAGTGAGAGCTGTTAGTGTGAGTTTCAGGCCGAGCACAGCCAGGCGACGTGGCCCTGAGTTCTCACTCCCTGCCTGGGCTCCTCTGCTGATGTTTTATGGTCTGGGAAGAAAAGCTGTCTCCCAAACCCAGGCCAATGGAATTGGACCCGCTGCCAGCAAACCACGCATGCCTGCACCTCCCTCTCCGAGCCACTCAGTCCCCCCTGTGATGTTGCACTCTATATGATTTTATGAAAGTATGCTGATGAGTGTGAATATAATGTAACTAAAATATGCTTCATGCAAAGGTCTCTTTTAAGGTATCGTTACAAAGCTTATAATCTACTGAGTGCAGTCATCCTATTTGTATAAATGTACCACTCTTGTATCTGAAACTAGAAATATGAAATATAACCTGGCTGGCTCCCCCTCTTGTTGTCTCGTCTGTGTTTTCAGATTCTGCAGCCTTGGGCTTCGTTTTCCTCTCTACTGTTTTTGCTGTCCTGCAGGTGCAGGTCTGTGTAGTCGGTTTCTCACACCTGCTCGGGCAACTTTCAAGCCCCCATCTTTCTTGGCTGTCAGCCAAGTCTCGGCTGCGAGCGGTGTCCTTGGGCAGAGGCCAGCGTCTTATCTTCGGACTGAGCTTGCTAGCTGCAGTGTTGAGTTAACCCATTCTCTGCTCTTTTCTTTTTCTTCTCCCCCCTTTTCAGCCTCTTATAACCTACAAAGAAAAAGGAGGAGGCATCTGTCTGGAATACGGAAAGTTGCTCTTGGGTGTGCACCAACGGGAGAAACACATTGGGTGTTATCCATGAAAAATTAAACACAACATAGTTAGAAACTTTAACAGTCTGTTGCAGTACGGTGGGCCAATGGACTGAAAACGTTTGTGGTCGTGATCTTAATGGTAAGTAGAGAGGCACCCTGGGGTAGTTGGTCCTCCAAACACATGCAGGGGTATTGGTAAACACATGGGCCTTAGTGGGGGCCTATCCCGATGCCTCTCCTTCCCAGCAGAGGTGTTGACCTACCTCGTAAAAGCGGCCGGGCGCTGCCTTCTCTTTACACAACATTTGAGGGGGCTCCATAGGCCACAGCTGCCAAGTGTTGCCCTCTGCAATCCATACGTGCTGAATGAGGATGTAGTCAGCACATACCACTTAGCCATGTCATTGGCGGGAGCCACCTCCCACACGTCGCGATGGACCACCCAGTCCCAGATAACATATGATACCACATTCCCAGAATGCTAAGCCACAATTGCCCTCCTTCCCCTCCCCCTCCTCCCCCCCCGGCCAATGGATAATTGACCTTTTCTTTTACCAGGGCCAATTTTGGACACTGGTAAAATTAATAAAGGAGAACACCCGAGGATTCCCGTAGCTACGTGCCACCATACATACATTGTATTACACTTGCCTGAAGCAGCAAGAGCGGTCCCACCACTCCTGTTCGGGGTGTCCCTGGGCTCTCGCTATTACTGCTTTGTCCTGTTAAAGCAAGGTGGAAAGGAAAAGCACAACACAAATGTGCCAATCAGGGAAACTGAGGCACGGATGAAAACTCCCTAAATGATTAGTTGTCTCATTACAGCTCTGGCTTTCGTCATGGATGTTGTTTGCCTGGTTTCGGAGGTTAAAACAACCATATTACATCCCAAGATCAGTAATTGCTATTGCTTACCAAAGGGCTTCCCATTCCACTTCCACTCCAGGCCACCACAGGAGGAACAGTGTTTGTCCTAATGGGATCCAAGGGAGGCGGGGGCCACCCACCAGGTATTTTGCTGTGGCCCTGCTGTGTCTATCCAGATGATGCACTGTTTCCAAGGCTCCTCCCCTCCAGCCTCACGCCACACTGTGGCTCGGGCCCTATCAGCAGCTGAAACTAGGGAGAGCCCCTGGAGGTATCTCCCTTCCTCATAATTATGATTATTTGGATAATCCCATGGCCATCTGGAAATCCGGATGGTCCAGGCAGGTGGCTGGTCCACAACCGAGGCCCACGACGCCCTGACCGGAAACCTAGGGAGAAACATACGTTTTGCGCTGATTGGCATGCGCCCATTTCAATTTGCCTGGTATCTGAAGCTGGTACACTACCGGGGAGATGTGATTCACAATGGAGTACAGACCCACCCACATGGCGTCCAGAGTGTGGGCCGCCTTCCCCAGCTTTTGCAACATTTCCTTGTCTCCAATTTGCCATCCCCAGACGTCTTTACTGACGATCTCCTTACATTTGGCCTTTTCCTTATCTAAAGAGGTCTCTACAGCTTCCCGGGTTTCACATAGCTCCTTCCTCAACTGGTCAAAGCTGAGACTTTGGCTGTGGCAAACAGGAAATGTGATTATTGGTAAACACAATACTTACATTACATTTGCCTACTAGCGGGTTGCTAACAGTTCCATCCTCCCAAAATACTTCTTCCCAGGAATTAACACATACCCATTGCCCATTATACACTACTCTGATCTCATTATCCGTTCATCCCACATACAGGGTCCTAGTAAAATGTCTTTACTACAGGGCTCTGGAGTCACAGGCAAGGACAAGCACACCCCTTTTGAGAAGTCCACTCGGTACAATCCTCTTTCATTTGCTATAATTTGCCTTGTGCCTTCTGCTGAGTTTGAATGAACGCAGATTTCCTGGAGGCATTCTCTTCATCATTGATCCAAGCCAGGAGTGTCACATGCATCTTGTCAAGACAGCATGGGACATCGTTGTCCTTGGGGTCAAACCAATCCTTGTGTTTGCCTGTTCAGAAGCCCAGTACTTCCACAGCAGCTTTATAGATTGTTTTCTTGATGTTGACCCAGTCCTCCTCAATAGAGACTGGCCGCTCTGGACCTTCATTATCAATGGCTAAGGAGGCATCAAGACTAAGTTGAAACAATGCTCATGTCTCGGGCATTTCAAGTTTACCTACATCCAACTTTTTCCAGCATACAGCAGAATGATGACCTTTTGGCAGACAGTGGCTCAATGATGGCCGACCTGCGTTCACAGCGATCATCGCTGTCAAGAAGTGTACGTACTGCGACAGACCCAGACCAGTGGGGTACAGGAGTCTGGTAGAGGGCAAATATACTGGTCACTGGATGAGTAGTTTTCTGTTCCTTGAGTGACCAGAGCAGGGGCTGTACTAGAGTAATCAGGAACCTGCTAGAACCAGTTAAGGCAGGCAGGCTAATTAGGACACCTTGAGCCAATTAAGAAGAAGCTGCTAGAATCAATTAAGGCAGGCTAATCAGGGCACCTGGGTTTTAAAAGGAGCTCACTTCAGTTTGTGGTGTGAGTGTGAGGAGCTGGGAGCAAGAGGTGCAAGGAACTGAGTGGGCGTGGAAGTGCTGCTGGAGGACTGAGGAGCACAAGCGTTGTCAGACACCAGGAGGAAGGTTCTGTGGTGAGAATAAGGAAGGTGTTTGGAAGAGGCCATGGGGAAGTAGCCCAGGGAGTTATAGCTGTCATGCAGCTGTTACAGGAGGCACTATAGACAGCTGCAGTCCACAGGGCCCTGGGCTGGAACCCGGAGTAGAGGGCGGGCCCGGGTTCCCCCCAAACCTCCCAATTGACCTGGACTGTGGGTTCTTCCAGAGGGGAAGGTGTCTGGGCTGTTCCCCAACCCACATGGTGAATCTCTGAGGCAAGAAAATCCGCCAATAAGAGCAGGACCCACCAAGATAGAGGAGGAACTTTGTCACAGTACATTCCAGGATGCAAAGCATAGTTTCTGTTTAGTTGTTGATTTTCTTTTGTGACTGCAAAATTGGAGATCCAGTCAGTCGCGGTTAACTGACAGGAGTCAGCTGAAACAAGCTGCGTTTAGGGATTGTTTTCTCTACCCTCTTCTTTGGAAGAAAGTGGCGCTGTTGGACACTGCTGGTATTTTTCCATTGGAAATAAAAGATTCCCACTTCATGTAAATTCTACTCAGGGCTGGGAAATGAGTCAATCAGGGCTCTTCTCCATTGCCTCCCACCCAAGAAGGGTGAAAGGCTGAAAACACCTGAAGTAACAAAGGAACTAAGCTGGGGAAAGACAAGGGCTGAGTTAAGGCTGAGACGGGTCTAGCCCGTGAAGAGAAATACCTGCAACTCTAAGCTACAGAAACTCTGCAACTTGCCTAAAACAACATTTAGGGTGAGAAATGACATGTTGTAACCTCGTTCTTTAGTGAATTAAGCTTAGGTGGCCTGTTTTGTTTTATTTCCTCAGTAATTTGCTTTGTTCTGTTTGCTATCCCTTATAATCACTTAGAATTTATCTTTTGTGGTTAATAAACCTATTTCTTGTTTATTTCAACCCCCAGTTTGTGCAATTCATATCTGGGGCGGGGGCAAAAAGCTTTGCATATCTCCCTCTACGTTGAGGGAGGGGGCGATTTTATGAGCTCATGCTGTACAGATCTCTCTATACAGCGCAAGAGAATATTTTTTGGGTTTACACCCCGAAGGAGTTGTGCCCGTGAGTGCTGGGTAAAGTCCCAAGCTGAATCCTCCCACACAGAGGTGATTTCAGTCTGTGTCTGCAGCGGGTGTGTGCTAAAGAAGGCTTGAGGGCCTGGCACTGCAGGACAGGGTGAGGAAGCCCAGGCTGGTCGAGGGGGAGGTGCCGAGTCTGTGGCTTTCAGGTACCACGCTTGCCCTGAATGAGCACCCAGTCCTCCAAGGTGGAGGTGGAGGGCTAGCCAGCAGGGTTGGGGCCAGGGAGCAGGGGCAATGGATCCAAGGATAGGAGATGCAATTGGGGAAAAATGGGGGTAAGGGATACCTCTCCTCTACCGGCTCCTCTGGACAAACTGCTAGGGCCCCGGGCTGGGACGCAGTGGAGTGGGTGGGCCTGCGTCCCCCCTGCCACCCAATGTGTGGGTGGCAGTCTCCCTCTCTCCCTGGCCGCTCAGAGCCAGGACCTTGGACTCCTAAACTTATTTGTTTGCTCAGCCCCTGCCTGAGGGCCTGAGCCACTGACTCTCTACTGTCACGTCCTGACCCAGGGCCTGGGCCTCCGTATTGAACTGTTTGCTCCGCCGTGTCTGACGGCCTGGGCTACTGACTGTTTGTTGCCCCATCCTGATCCAGGGCCGGGGCCTGCTAATCTTAAACTGTTCGCTCAGCCTCTGCCTGAGGGCCTGAGCTGCTGACTATTTGACACACCGCCAGGCTAATTCCCCGACTCACTGACCTAAGTAGCGAGGCAGCCTGTTCCCCCACTGCCCCAGAGGGGGATAAGCCCCGGCCGAACCCCTACACGTGGTGGAGAATGTGGGCAGGATCCCCTGATCCTTATGAGAAGGGATCTGCAGAGGAGTGGGCCCGAGCGACCATGGATAACGATGAGCTTATGAGGTTCTTAGCTGAAAGCCAACCACAGCAGCAGGCCGCCCAGCTCCAGCAGCAGCAACTGGTCCAGCAGCTCGGGACCCAACAGCAACAGTTGATTTTGGAGCTGGGACGCCAGAACCGGGACCATCAGCAGCAATGCCTGCAGCAGTTGGCGACCTTGCTGCCCCGTCCTGCGGAGCCCCAGCCTGGGGGTGCCACTGGACCCCCAGCCTAGCGCCTCCCATCTCATTGACCAAGATGGGCCCCAACAACAACCCAGAAACCTTTCTTGTGACTTTTGAAAGGGTGGCGTTAGTCGCAGGCTGGGCCCAAGACCCACGGGCTACGATCTTGGCCCCGTACCTGACCGGGACCATCCAAACCGTATATCGGGGCCTGTCCACGGACGCGGCATGGGACTACACCCGGGTCTGCCAGTGGTTGTCGGGGATTACCCAACCTTGGCCTTAGTTGATTCAGGCTGCGGCCAGACCTTGGTTCGTCAAAGCCTAGGCCTCCAAAGCAATATCCCAAGAAGCTCCTCAGGAAGGTGGGAGATTAGAATCTTCAAAGTTTTATTGTCTTTCTTAAATGGCTCATTCAGGCTGATTGCCTACTGTCTGGTGGGCATTCCCAAGTACACACACAGTTGGAATGGTTACAGAGTCAATACTCCTCACTTCAGATACAGCAATGACAGAGGCATACAAATTGGATAATCACATTTAGTAAATCGTAACCTTTCCAATGATACCTCACATGACCCAGCTTCCATGGAATATATCTCAGTTATGCCATATCCATATCATAACAATATTTCTATGACGAATATGGGGTGTGGCGTCACATTGGGTCCTTGTTCATGGGAAGTGTGGCACTCAAAAGTCACAGGATCGGCACCTCGCCCTTGACGCAGAGGGGGAGGAGGCCCCCGACAAGATAATGAGGGGAGCCACAGCTGCTGAGATTTCCACTGCACCCCCCAGAGAGTCCAACATCCTTCTTGTAGTGTCCAAAACTGGACACAGTCCTCCAGATGAGGCCTCACCAATGTCGAATAGAGGGGAACGATCACATCCCTCGATCTGCTGGTAATGCCCTTACTTATGCAGCCAAAATGCTGTTAGCCTTCTTGGCAACAAGAGCAAACTGTCGACTCATATCCAGCTTCTCGTCCACTGTGACCCCTAGGACCTTTTCTGCAGAACTGCTACCTAGCCATTCGGTCCCTAGTCTGTAGCAGTGCATGGGATTCTTCCGTCCTAAGTGCAGGACTCTGCACTTGTCCTTGTTGAACCTCATCAGGTTTCTTTTCGCCCAATCCTCTAATTTGTCTAGGTCCCTCTGTATCCTATCCCTCCCCTCTAGCATATCTACCACTCCTCCCAGTTTAGTGTCATCTGCAAAATTGCTGAGACTGCAGTCCACCCCATCCTCCAGATCATTAATGAAGATATTGAACAAAACCAGCCCCAGGACCGACCCTTGGTGCACTCCGCTTGAAATGGGCTGCCAACTAGACATGGAGCCATTGATTAATACCCGTTGAGTCCAACGATCTAGCCAGTTTTCTATCCACTGTATAGTCCATTCATCCAGCCCATACTTCTTTAACTTGCTGGCAAGAATACTGTGGGAGACCGTATCAAATGCTTTGCTAAAGTCAAGGAATAACACATCCACTGCTTTCCCCTCATCCACAGAGCCAGTTATCTCCTCATAGAAGGCAATTAGGTTAGTCAGGCACGACTTCCCCTTGGTGAATCCATGCTGACTGTTCCTGATCACTTTCCTCTCCTCTAAGTGCTTCAGAATTGATTCCTTGAGGACCTGCTCCATGATTTTTCCAGGGACTGAGGTGAGGCTGACTGGCCTGTAGTTCCCCGGATCCTTCTTCTTCCCTTTTTTAAAGATGGGCACTACATTAGCCTTTCTCCAGTCATCCGGGACCTCCCCTGCTCACCATGAATTTTCAAAGATAATGGCCAATGGCTCTGCGATCACATCCGCCAACTCCTTTAGCACCGTCGGATGCACCGCATCTGGCCCCATGGACTTGTGCTCGTCCAGTTTTTCTAAATAGTCCCGAACCACTTCTTTCTCCACAGAGGGCTGGTCACCTTCTCCCCATATTGTGATGCCCAGTGCAGGAGTCTGGGAGCTGACCTTCTTCGTGAAGACAGAGGCAAAAAAATCATTGAGTACTTTAGCTTTTTCCACATCCTCTGTCAGTAGGTTACCTCTCTCATTCAGTAAGGGGCCCACACTTTCCTTGACTTTCTTCTTGCTGCTAACAAACCTGTAGAAACCCTTCTTGTTACTCTTAACATCTCTTGCTAGCTGCAACTCCAAGTGTTGGAGATGGACCATTAGCTGGACCATTAGTCTGACCCATTCTGATGTTCTTATGGAGACCCCAGAGGTATCTCCGCCCTCCCCCCACCACAGTAATGCACTAGACCCTCTGAGGAACATGGTATTGGCCATTCTCGGCAAACAGGATACTGGGTTAGATGTTTTTACCCAACATCTGCATTCCAAGATTGATCTGCCCCCCAGTGGAACCTACTCCCCTCCCAGAGGTGAGATAGAACCCAGGAGTCCTGATGGAATCTCTCTCTCTGCAGAGTTAGTAACAAAGTAAGAATATACATTAATAGTCTAAGTGAATGGGCACAAGATGTCAGAACATGTTAGTATTAGAGCTGAGTGGGTCTAATATTTATTTTATTTTATTTCATTCATATCAGAATTAGACACAGTGCTCCTGTCAGCTAATTGCTAAGTTATCTGCCACAAAGCTAGAGTTTTCAAGACCCTAAGTAGCCTTTGGAATCACGGCTCAAGTTGCCACCCCAACCAAAATCTGAAATGTCTCCCTTGTAGCTGGGGGGTGGAGGAAGGAAGGTGGAAATGATCCAGGAAGTGACAGGGGGAGGGGAATAGAGGAGCAAGAACATGCGCGGGGCCGCGCGGGGGAAAAGGTAAAGCAGGGACAGAGCCTTTGACAGAAGAGGTGAGGAAGGGGTGGGGTGTCAGGGTCCAGTTACCAGCAATTAGAAATGTGGCAACCCACTGAATTGTACACAGACCAATTCCCCAGTTTGTCACGCTGACACAGCACAGTAAGGTCAGGAAAGGATCTAATGTCTTTTTTGACTGTCCAGTAAGTGATCCAGGGAAGGGGGTCCAGCACCATGTCACCAGCCAGCTCTGCACAGGGCTCGGTCTGAGAGCCAGAGCACCAGGAGAAAACTTTACATCCCTTTATGAGCAAGTAGCTGGAGCAGCCTGTCGCGGATCTGTTTGGTCCTCACCCCGTAGATGATGGGGTGTAGCATGGGGGGCATGAGCAGGTACGCGTTGGCCATGAGAATGTGAAAATGCAGGGGCACATTGTGGCCAAACCGGTGCATGAGTAGAGAGAAGATAGCTGGGATGTAAGAGGCTAAAATGACACAGAGGTGGGAGCCACAGGTCCCAAAAGTCTTGAGCCGGGCGTCCTTTGTGGGGAGGCTGAAGATGGCCCTGAGGATCTGGGTATAGGACATGGCGATACAAAACACATCCAGAGCAGTCACCAAGAATGCCACAGAGAGGCTGTAGTAACTACTGACGCGAATGTCGGCACAGGCCAGCTTCATCACGGCCATGTGCTCACAGAATAAGTGTGGGATAATGTTGGTTCTGCAATATGACCACTGCCTCACCAGGAAAGGATAGGGCAGAATGAGCATGCCACCACGCAGCAGCAAAGCCAGGCCAATCTTGGCCACCACAGGGTTAGTCAGGATGGTGGAATGTCTCAGGGGATCGCAGATGGCCACGTAGCGATCAAAAGCCATGGCCACAAGGATCCCAGAGTCAATCACTAAGCAGCAGTGAATGAAATACATCTGGGTAAGGCAGGCACTGAAATCGATCTCCATGGAATTGAACCAGAAGATGCTCAGCATTTTGGGTAGGGTGGATGTGGACAGGACCAGGTCGCTGACGGCCAGCATGCAGAGGAAATAGTACATGGGCTCTTGGAGGCTCGGCTCCCGCTTCACAATGAACAGGATGGTGAAGTTCCCCAAGACGGCTATGGCGTACATAGTGCTGAAGGGGATGGAGATCCAGACATGGGCCATCTCCAGGCCAGGAATGCCCAACAGGATGAAAGTGGAGGGGTTGGTGAAATCGGTTGTGTTGGAATCAGACATGCAGTAAGGGAGAAGATGTCCAACTCTGAAGCAGAACGGTGTCTCCTTCATGTAGCGTACGTTCCTCTGACGTCCTGTATGTGCCCATCCAGTGCAAATGCCTGGATGGAGAGACAATGTTAATATGAGATATTACATACACTACTGGTGGGTAAAGCAGATTGGTCGCTCTTCACACACTGAACAATGACATTTTCATTATTCAGAGAAAGGAATTATAAAGAACTGGCCCTATTAATCCCAATTCTATATTTGATGGTGCTCCATGCATCAATAATTCTACATGTCTTGGTGTGGGAAACATGAATAGGCACCAGCAGGAACCACGAGTGTGGATACTGGTTATCCATTATTGTTCTGTAATGCAATGAAAGCCAGGCTAGAGAGTCCATGCTGTAGGGAGTTCCCCATTCACCCAGTTGCTCAAAACCTGAGATTATAAAAAAAAAAACTTTTGCCAAGACATGTGCCAGGGAGAAACATCCCAACTAGAACAGACCTCTGGGAAAAGACCATGTGCTCAGTTTTAGTCACTCAGTCTCTAAAAAGGATACAGCATTATAAAGGAGATTTCCCAGGCAGGCTATGAGAATGGGGAAGGCTGTCATATGCAGACGAACTGATAATTCTGGGACTGTTTAGTTTAGAGAAAAGCAACAGAGAGTCCTGTGGCACCTTATAGACTAACAGACGTATTGGAACCTAAACTTTCATGGCTGAATACCCGCTTCATCAGACGCAGTTTAGAGAAGAGACAAAGAAGGGGGCAGTTGATAGAGGAGAGGAATATAAAGAAAAGAACTGATTACATTTAATTGGACAAAGAGAGAACAGTTCCCAACCAGTAACATCGATAGACACAGTGCTTCAAAAGGGCTAATTCACCAAAGCTGAAGAAAATTATCAAGAAAACTGATTGGGATGAAAATATTAGATAGAAAAATTGGACTGAAACTTGGGAGTTCTTTAAGAAGGGTTTATTGGATAGCTAAATAGACACAATTCCACAACCGATTCAGTGGCCAAGTGAAGGCAGGAATTTGCGGGGGAAAGCAATATATACAAATGGGAAAAGGGAAAATAGATAGCAAGCAATACAAATTGGAAATTATGAAAATTGATAAGGGACGTTACTGACATCAGGAAAAAATCCATGCTTGGTGGGGCTAAGGATAACAAAAAGGAGGTTATTAAGTATATTGAGAACAAAAGAAATCCTGGAAAAGGTTTATGCCAATTCCTAGAAGAGAAAAAGTAAACTTCTTAATGCTGTAGAAAACGTAGATGTGTTGAAGAAATAGTTTTGTTCTGCATTTGGAAAGAAGCAATATGAGGTACTCATATCACATGAGGTGATGAAATACTTTCCAGTCCATTAACTGCCAAGGAGAATGTTAAACAACATCTAGAGTAGAACCTTTTAGAGTTACAAACACGAGAGTAACAAACTGACCGATCCACCTCACATCCTCTTCGGAAGTGGAAGTGCGCAATCTGTCAGCAGCAGAGCCAAAAAAAAAGGCAAATACACAACAGTTTTGTGTTAAATGTAAAGTATTTAAAAAAAGGGAATTTTAAAAAAAGATGATTTCACAAGGTTAGGAAACAATGGAAAAGCTGGTATGAGATTAGTTTAAAAAAAAGTTTAGGAATATAATTAATGCCAGTAAACAACATGGTTTATGGAAAACAGGTCTTGTCAAATCAAACTGATTTCATCCTTTAATGAGAATACATATTTCATTGATCAAATGCACTGCACAGATGCAATGAACTTCAATTTCTCTGAGACATTGTATTCAGTAGGGGAAAACATTCAGATAAAAAATGAGCAGTCTACAATATCAGTAGAGCACATGTAAAGTGGATTAAAAACTGGCTAACTGACAGATCTCAGAAATCAGCTGTCAAGGGGGTGAATGGGGGTGTTTCTAGTGGGGTTCTGCAGGGATCAGTTCTTGGCCTGATGATCATCAATGATCTGGAAGGAAATAGAAAATCACTGGTTACAATGAGGAGGCCAGGTCGGGCACACCGATTGATTGGGAGCATAGGCCATACAAACAAAATGTTTTAATATAGTCACATGAAAAGTTATTGTCTCAGAAGAGGGAATGCAGGCCGGATCCACAGACTAGGGCACTGTATGATGGAGCACAGGCACCCTGAAAAGGCTTTAGGGGTCATTGTGGACAACCAACTCATTGTGAGCTCCAAGTGCGATGCTGTGGCCAAAAGCACTGATGTGACCCTTGGATGCATAAACAGGGGAGTGGTGAGCTGGAGCAGGGGAAGGATTTTACCTCTGCACATGGCATTGGTGAAACTGACTGAATCCAGTTCTGTGGTCCGCATTTCAAAAAGGTTGTTGAAAAATTGAAGAGGGTGCAGAAAAGAGCCACAAAAATTATTGGTGTCTCGAGAAAATGCCAGACAGTGAGAGACTAAAAGGGCATCGCATTTTTAACTTATCAAAAGACGTTCAAGCGGAGACTTTCATGGGGTGAGAACCATTGGTAAAGCGGAGAAAGGCAGAGCAAGACCCAATGGCTGGAAGCTGAAGCCAGACAAATTCCAGCTGGAAATAAGGGCCAAATGTTTAACACTGAGGGTCACCAACCTTTGGAACAAACTGTGAAGGGAAGTGGTGGATTCTCCAACTCCCCATGTCTGCAGACCCAGGCTGGATGCTTTTCTGAAAGATCTGCTTGAGGGCTTGTCTACACTTAAAATGCTACAGTGGTGCTGCTGTAGCGCTTCAGTGTAGACACAACTTACACCGACGTCAGGGGTTCTCCCATCCACGTAGGTAGCTCACCTACCCAAGAGGTGTTAACTAGGTTCTTCCATTGACCTCATACTGTCTTCACGGGGGTTAGGTTAATACAGAGACATCTCTCTGGGGTGTGGATTTTTTTGCTATTGCACAGGAAGTATTCATCTACTCAGCGCTGGTTAGGCCTCAGCTGGAGCATTGTGACTAGTTTGGGTCATCAGTGTATAGGAAGGATGGAGAGAAACTGGAAAGGATCCAGAGGTGACAGACAAATATGATCCAAGGGATGGAATTCATGCCATACAAGCAAAGGCTGAAGGAACTGGGAATGTTTAGTTTGGAAAAGAGGAGATTGAACAGGGACATGACCGTGGTCTTCAGCTACTTGAAAGGCTGCCATAAAAAGATGGAGAAAAGTTGTTCTGTCACCACAGTGGATGGGACAAGAGTCAATGGGTTCAAACTACAGCATAGCAGATTTAGATGAAATCTCAGGGAAAACTTCCTGACTGTAACAACAGGAGGACAATGGAACAGAGGCCTTGGGAGGTCATTCTGGCTCCTTTGCTGGAGGTTTTCCAAGGGAGGCTGGATCCTCATCTGTCTGGGATGGTTTTGATACAACAAATCCTGCACCGTGGCAGGGAGTTAGCGTAGCTGACCCTTGCAGTCCCTTCTGACCCTGTGGCTGTGATTCTACAATGTAAAATCCTAGTGTGGACCAGGCCTTAGTCAGAAACAAGTTACTGAGCTCAATATAGGGGTAATTGGGTTAAGTTTCATGGCCTGTGTTATACAGGTCAGACAGGATGATCTAATGGTGCTTTCTGACATTGAACCCAACGAATCCATTGATAACGAAAAGATAAAGATCAGACATTAATATTTACTCTGTCTCACAACACAGAAGCAAGGAAATATTCAATTACACTGGAAATCTGAACATATAAAACTGAGAAAAAAAACTTGTTAACATAATCCATATTTGGCCTGTGGAACTCCTTGGCTCTGACATTATTGGAGAAGAGCTTAGCTGAATGGGAAACACAAATGGATTGGCCATTGTAGGTGGTGCTGGTGGCACCATGGTTAGTGGTTATAAGTTTGCCAAATTTTAAGCATTTGGACTGAAATTTCCCATCCTGGGTGTCTGCTTCTGGCTGAATTATTACGTGAAAGTTTCAGGCATAACAGTTCAGCCAACTTCTCAAATGAAGCTAGGAGAGAAGATGTCTTGCCCATGTTGAAAAATTCTTAGAATTGTTCCAGTGAGGCGCCCTAGCACCTCCATGCTTTCCAGCAGATAAAAGTCAGGTAACAGCCCCCTCCCCCAGCTCCCCCCGCACACACACACCTATTAACAGCCAGAGCTATGAAATGCAAGAGCAGGAGGTGACAGTTTCTGTGCATTAACACACAGCTGGCTCCTGAGGTCTTTAATCAGTTTTTACTCCAAGGGGAGTTTTGCCTCAGTGTGGCCTGAGCAAACTACAAGCCATGGCCTCAGAGTTTGGCCTTTTATTGTCATCTACTCACACCTTTCATCCTGAGGGATCCACTGTGCCACTGAAATGCAGCCACCTCAGGGCTAGAGGGCATCAGCCATCAGCCGGGGCAGGAGGGAGTGCAGAGAAGGAGCTAGCGAACAGGAGCGGCTAACAGGGACTTCTCGAGGTGATGGAGGAGCGATTACGTGACCCTTGGGGTACGTTTGTTGTCCATAGTGTATGGATCTGTGTTTGTGGTGTGCTTGCTGCTTGACTGAAATATACCGTGCGCTCTCTTTGTTTGTTTGGGGGACCGTGTGCTGACCGTGTGTGTGCTGAGTCTAGCGGCCTGCTAGGCACGGCTGAGCGCTGAGAGCTTCTTAACGAGGCTGCGATCCCTAAGTCTTTTAGCACCATCAACCCTTAACCGGGGGCGGGGCTACTCAGGGCTACTCAGGGAGACCAGGGCTTTAAAAAGCCGGCTCTCAAGCGACCAGAAGAGCTACAAACAGCAGCGGCTAACGGGGAGTTTGGTGAGGGAGTTTAGAGGGGGAGTGTGAGCAGGGGAGAGAACTCAACATTCTTTAAACTTAAAAGACAAGACCACCCCAAGACCTCAACGGGAGCAGAGGGAAACCTTCCCATAGTTGGGACCCTCCTTCCAGATGGTGCTGGGATTACCTCTCGCACTGAGGTTGCCTCTCTGGGGGAGGGAACTCCAGTTGCTAGGACAAGGCAGGTGTTAGTAATGGGAGATTCGATCTTTAGAAACGTAGATAGCTGGGTTTGTGATGACCGGGAGAACCGTATGGTGACTTGCCTGCCGAGTGCGAAGGTTGCAGATCTCTCGAGGCATCTAGACAGACTTATGTGTAGTGCTGGGGAGGAGCCGGTGGTCGTGGTACATGTAGGTACCAAGGACATAGGGAAGGGTAGGAGAGATGTCCTGGAGGCCAAATTTAGGCTGCTAGGGAAGAGACTGAAATCCAGGACCTCTATGGTGGCATTCTCAGAAATGCTCCCAGTTCCACGCGCAGGGCCAGGTAGGCAGGCAGAGCTTCAGAGTCTCAATGCGTGGATGAGACGATGGTGTAGAGAGGAGGGGTTTAGATTCATTAGGAACTGGAGAAACGTTTGGGATGGGTGGAGCCTATACAGGAGAGATGGGCTCCACCTAAACCAAAGTGGAACCAGACTGCTGGCACTAAACATCGAAAAGGTTGTAGAGCAGTTTTTAAACTAGGAGATGGGGGAAAGCCGACTGCTGCAGAGGAGCATGTGGCTCGGACAGAGACTTCTCTTAGGGGAGAGTCTAATGATAGAGAATCTCCAGGTTCTAGTCAGGAGCAGAGGATGGAGGAGGATAATGTAAGGGCCAGATCAGATGATAAACATTCACATAAAGAATCGGACACATCAGAAAAGGGCAGACAAATAAACAATGACAAGTTTTTAAAGTGTCGTACACAAATGCTAGAAGTCTAAATAATCAGATGGGTGAACTAGAGTGCCTCGTGATAAGGGAGGATATTGATATAATAGGCATCACAGAAACCTGGTGGACTGAGGACAATCAATGGGACACAATCATTCTGGGGTACAAAATATATCAGAAAGACAGAACAGGTCGTGCGCGGGGGGGGGGGGAGTGGCACTATATGTGAAAGAAAATGTAGAATCAAATGAAGTTAAAATCTTAAGTGAATCCACATGTTCCATAGAATCTCTATGGATAGTAATTTCATTCTCTAATAAGAATATAACATTAGGGATCTATTATCGACCACCTGACCAGGACAGTGATAGTGATGATGAAATGCTAAGGGAAATTAGAGAGGCTATCAAAATTAAGAACCCAATAATAGTGGGGGATTTCAATTATCCCCATATTGACTGGGAACATTTCACTTCAGGACAAAATGCAGAGATAAAATTTCTCGATACTTTAAATGACTCCTTCATGGAGCAGCTGGTCCTGGAACCCACCAGAGGACAGGCAATTATTGATTTAGTCCTAAGTGGAACACAGGATGTGATACAAGAGGTCAATATAGCTAGACCGCTTGGTAATAGTGAACATAATATAAATAAATTTAATAATCCTCTGGCAGGAAAAACACCACAGTGGCCCAACACTGTAGCATTTAATTTCAGAAAGGTGAACTACAAAAAATGAGCAGGTTAGTTAAACAGAAATTAAAGGGTACAGCACCAAATGTGAAATCTCTGCAAGCTTCATGGAAACTTTTTAATAACAGCATATTAGGGGCTCTACTTAAATGTATCCCCCAAATTAAAAAACACAGTAAGAGAACCAAAAAAGTGCCACCGTGGCTAAACAACAAAGTAAAAGAAGCAGAGAGAGACAAAAAGGCATCCTTTAAACAGTGGAGGTTAAATCCTAGTGAGGAAAATAGAAAGGAGCATAAACACTGGCAAGTGAAGTGTAAAAATATAATTAAGAAGGCCAAAAAAATATTTGAAGAACAGCTAGCCAAAGACTTAAAAAGTAATACCAAAAACAAATTTAAGTACATCAGAAGCAGGAATCCTGATGAACAATCAGTGGGGCCACTGGACAATCTTGGTGCTAAAGGAGCCATCAAGGACGATAAGGCCATTGTGGAGAAACTAAATGAAATCTTTGCATCGGTCTTCACGGCTGAGGATGTGAGGGAAATTCCCAAACCTGAACCATTCTTTTTACGTGACAAATCTGTGGAACTATCCCAGATTGAGGTATCATTAGAGGAGGTTTTGGAACAAATTGATAAATTAAACAGCAATGTCACCTGGACCAGATGGGGTTCACCGAAGAGTTCTGAAGGAGCTCAAATGTGAAATTGTACAACTATTAACTGTGGTTAGTAACCTATCATTTAAATCAGCTTCTGTACCAGACGACTGGAGCATAGCTAATGTGACGCCCATTTTTTTAAAGGGCTCCAGAGGTGATCCCAGCAATTACAGACTTTTAAGCTTGACTTCAGTACTGGGAAAACTGGTTGAAACTATAATAAAGAACAATATTGTCAGACACATAGATGAACATAATTTGTTGAAGAAGAGTTAACATGGTTTTGATAAAGGGAAATCATACCTCACCAATCTACTAGAATCCTTTGAGGGGGTCAACAAGCATGTGGATAAGGGGGATCCAGTGGATATAGTGTACTTAGATTTTCAGAAAGCCTTTGACAAGGTCCCTCACCAAAGGCTCTTATGCAAAGTAAGATGCCATTGAATAAGAGAGAAGGTGCTCTCATGGATTTGTAACTGGTTGAAAGATAGGAAACAAAAGGTAGCAATAAATGGTCAGTTTTCAGAATGGAGAGATGTAAATAGTGGTGTCCCCCAGGCGTCTATTCTGGGACCAAAGTTATTTAACATGTTCATAAATGATCTGGAAAAAGGGGTAAATAGTGAGGTAGCAAAACTTGCAGATGATACACAATTACTGAAGATAGTTGAGACCCAGGCAGACTGCGAAGAGCTACAAAAGGATCTCTCGAAACTGGGTGACTAGGCAACAAAATGGCAGATGAAGTTTAATGTTGATAAATGCAAAGTAATGCACATTGGAAAGCATAATCCCAACTATACATATAAAATGATGGGGTCTAAATTAGCTGTCACCACTCAAGAAAGAGATCTTGTAGTCATTGTGGATAGTTCTCTGAAAACATCTACTCAAATGTGCAGCGGCCGTCTAAAAAGCAGACAGAATGCTGGGAATAATTAAGAAAGGGATAGATAATGGGTCAGAAAATATCATGTTGCCTCTATATAAATCCATGGTACGCCCACATCTTGAATACTGTGTGCAAATGTCTATCTCAAAAATATATATTGGAATTGGAAAAGGTTCAGAAAAGGGCAACAAAAATGATTAGAGGTATGGAACGGCTTCCATATGAGGAGAGATTAATAAGACTGGGACTTTTCAGCTTGGAAAAGAGACGGCTAAGGGGAGATATGATTCAGGTGTCTAAAATCATGACTGGTGTAGAGAAAGTAGATAAGGAAGTGTTGTTTACTACTTCTCATGACACAAGAACTAGGGGTCATGAAATGAAATTAATAGGCAGAAGGTTTAAAACAAATAAAAGGAAGTATTTCTTCACACAATGCAGAGTCAACCTGTGGACCTCCTTACCAGAGGCTGTTGTGAATCATAGAATATGAGGGTTAGAAGGGATCTTAGGAGGTATCTAGTCCAACCCCCTGCTCAAAAAAAAACAATCCCCAGACAGATTTTTGCCCCGGATCCTTAAATGGCCCCCTTAAGGATTGGGCTCACAACTCAGGGTTTAGCAGGCCAATCCTTAAACCACTGAGCTATCCCTCCCCCGTTGAAAGCCAAGACCATAACAGGCTTCAAAAAAGAACTAGGTAAATTCATGGGGGTAGGTCCATCAATGGCTATTAGCCAGGATGGGCAGGGATGGTGTCCCTAGCCTCTGTTTGCCAGAAGCTGGGAATGAGCGACAGGGGATGGATCACTTGATGATTCCCTGTTCTGTTCATTCCCTCTGGGGCACCTGGTACTGGCCTCGGTCGCAAGCCAGGATACTGGGCTAGATGGCCCTTGGTCTGACCCAGTAGGGCCATTCTGATGTTCTTATGACATTTTGGACAATGATACTGGAGCAAATTCATCACCTGTGGAAAGGGCCCTGGGATGTTTAATGGCTGTGCAGAAGAGAAAGGACCCCAGACTAACTCTCTACCCCATCACACCCATGTTGCACTGGGTTTGTAGGGTTTGTAGAGCAGGTGAGCTCCTGAGCAAGAGATGAGTACCTGTGAATCCTGAGATTGAAGCGTCTTCCCTGGGAATCCCCCTCAGGTAGCCGTGTCCCACACCTCTCACCCCAGCATCTGCAGCAGCATCCCACGCCGAGAGCCGAGACAGGGGTGTGCACCATTTATAATATAGCTCCGTGCAATCCCAGTGGGGTTTGCTCAGCCTCTAGGGGAGAAGCTGCATCTGAATGTAAACAGGCTGGAGACCGGCCTGTCTGCACTTCTGTGCTATTTATCCGGCTTTAGGGTGAAGGAATAGCTCAGTAGTTTGAGCATTGGCCTGCTAAATGCAGGGTTGTGAGTTCAATCCGGGAGGGGGCACTTAGGGATCTGGGGCAAAAATCTGCCTTGGGATTGGTCCCCCTTTGAGCAGGGGTTGGGAGTAGATGAGCTCCTGAGGTCCCTTCCAACCCTGATATTCTGAGTAAACAGTAATTAAAGGACCTTCCCAAAGGGAGATGAGAACTCTTGGGCTCTGTGCTGAGTCAGAGAGGAATTGGCTGCTCTGTGCATTTGTGTATATCTAAAAATTTTAGTCGATTAGGAAGAAAACTAGGGAGAGTGCCTAGGTCTCCATAGAGTCTGATACCCTGTAAATGCCCAGGAGGGCTGGGTAGGTAGTAGACAGACAGATGTGGGGATAGATGACTTAGGGGAGATACAAACACTTTCTGCAGTCTGTTGCTAAAGGATCAGAGATCAGTAACGATCATCATACTATGCAGCATCTTCATTGAAGGATCTTCAAAATACCTCGCAAATCTGAACATTTCAGAACTAAGTGGAGAACTAGCTGGAGGTTGTGACCTCCCCACTCCTGGGAGGTTTGAACTCCAGGATTCCACTTCCGCTCCCACTCAGAAACCTGCCAACGCATCGCAGTCACTGGGGTGACTTCAGGGGAACCGAGTTCTTAAAACCAACAAAATGTTCCTGGGGACAGAGGCCTTCTCTGCCTCCCTCTGAAAGCTGCCTTGGAACAAGGGGGGCCCTATATGCAGGATAGAGACTGGTTCAATGTTTGCATTGGATTTGTTCATTCTCTCCCAGGTGAAATCAAAATCCAATGTTCCAGGCTGAGTCAGACTTGCCAGCACTGACCCAGCTTTAGGGCCCTTGGATTCCCACAGCTGAACTCTCTGCATGCTCCTCTGCTTAATCTGAGGTATTTCCCCCGTGCAGAGAACCTGGGTTTTTAAGCAATAAAATGAGATTGAACGAAACAGGGGCCCTGTGTCCACCTGTATTCAAGTTACTAACACTCTGTAGCTGGCAAGCCTGGTTTGACCTTCATCTGTAGCTAAAGAAAGGCAAAGGCAAAGGGGGTCTAGGCCTGATTTGGCTGGATTACTGTGGTTATAATTTATTATTATCTGAATTGTGGAAGCTTCCAGAGGCCCCGCTCCAGGTCAGGGCCCCATGTCCTGGGCCCTTCGCAAACACAGAAGAGAAACAGCCCCTGCCCCAAGGAGCTTAGAAATCATATTCAGACAAGACACAGCTACTGTGTGTAACAAACCAGAAAGGGGGCAGGCGGGGAGATGGGGGAGGAACAGCACTAAGAATGGGTGGTTACATTGACTGCTGGGTCGATGTGCGACAGCGGAAATGCACAGCCCTCTCCTGGCTGTTCGAAGAGTGTCCTGGGCCTTTATGACCAGCACACCTGTTCGGGGATCTATATTGGGGTTAGCGAGAATGGGCCATTGAGTGGCGGCTGCACCAGACACACAGCTGGGAGCACATGGCTCTCCGTTAGCTTTTGTAACTCTGCTTTAGTTCTAATCACGCCTCCCTCCGTCGAGTGCAAACTGAGCCTCCTTCTCGTGAATTCCCAGGAGAACCGCTGGTACCAGAGGGGAGACCAGAGGAGAGGGCAGAGGTAACAGGGCTGTGGGGAAGGAACGAAGAAGACATCCTGGAGTTGTAACAACTGAAAGCCCCCAAGGAGTTGAAACTCTCAGGTGATGCAGCAGACTCCGGGAAGAGATTCAGGCAGAGTTTTGAGATATATCTGTGCAAGTGGCTGGATTTGGAGAGAAAGACCAGCAGAAAACTGCAATCTTCTTAACCAGTGCAGGACTTGAGGCAGTGGACGTCTTTACTATAATGCAACTCAGGCTTTGTCTGCACTGGCACTTTTGTTGGTGAAACGTTTGTTGGTCGGGGTGTGAAAAAACACCCCCTGACTGACAAAAGCACCAGTGTGGACAGCGCTATGTCAGCAGGAGACACTCTCTGGCGGTGGTGTAATTCTGCCAGCAGGAGAGCTCTGTCCCATCGGCATAAAGCGTCTACACGTGAGAGTGGCACAGGTGCAGCGATACAGCTGTGCCGCTATAAGGTGTTTAGTGTAGACAAGGGCTCAGTCAGGCAGAGGGAGCAGGTTATTCCACGTTTTGCAGATATTTGAAGAGCAGCTGCTGTGGTGTGAAGGAGTCTTCAGACTGGTGAGAGCCACAGTGCTTATAGAGACAGAGCATGGTCCCTCATGGTTTTTTTTGTTTTTGTTTTTTTGTGTGGCGCAAAAGAGCAAAATGTTCCAAGGGTAAAAGTTTCCCCTTAGAAGACAAAAGTAAGGTGAGTTCTGTGAAGAATTCCTAACAGATGTAAGCAGGGGAACAGTCCCACTCTTGTGGGGAACTTTCCTGGCTTATGCACCACCCCGATGCAATGGGCTAGTCTGATGGCGCTGATCAAAAATGATCAAGGGAACAAAGGCTCAAACAGTCCCTAGACACAGAAACCCAACTGCCCCAGTAACTGAAATAACCTGAAAGAGAGAGAAAAACACAAACACACAGTCAAACAAATTCACTCACCCCAAGGTTAGTCCACACACCTTGTTCGTTCAGCGGGGGGGTCTCCTTCTCCCCCTCTCAAACTCCCCTGTTTGCTGTCCCCTGGTCTCTGAGCCTCTGGCTTTCCCTTTATTTCTTTTTTTAGTAGTTTGCATTGTAGCAAACTGTACAGCACTGTACTGTTTTGCTTTTTGTTTGTGTTTTTTTGGTTTGTTTTGTTTTTTGGTCTCTGCTGCTGCCTGATCGCCTACTTCCCCTTCCAAATGAGGTGTGTGGTTGGCTGGTCAGTTTGTAACTCTGGTGTTCGTAACTCTGAGGTTCTGCTGTGTCCCTTTCTGAATGATGCCCGACATTCTGTTTGCTTCTTTGACTGCCACTGCAGAACTATCCGTAAAGATCCAAGATGTCTTTCTTGAGTGGTAACAGATCTGTTAGAGTGCCAGTGCTCCCTCTAAGCTATATTGCTATATCTAAGCTATGTGGCCGCACAAGAGTCAATCAAGTGCCGGGCATTTCATTAGTAGAGCCGCACACTTCCGATAACTTGTGTTTAGATGCCCCTCCCCCCATTGTCTGCTGCCACCCTGCTCCTGCCCTCTGCCTTGAACCCCTGGCCAGCTGCTCCTGGGACCCTCCTGCTCGCTGTGCAGAGGGAGGGAGGGGGTGCTGAGGTCAGGGTGTCCCCCTCTCCCACCTTCCCCCATCCATGTACCCCCATCTCCACAGAGTGGGGCAGGGGGGCAGGGCTCAGGACGGGGATGGAGGGGCTGGCAGCTGCTGTGGTCTGAAGGAGCCTTCAGACAGGTGAGAGCCACAGTGCTTAAAGAGACAGAGCATGGTCCCTCATACACTCCCCACCAGCCACCACACACCCACGCTGTCAGTCTCACACACACATAGTCTGTGTCTGTGTGTGTGTGTCTCTCTCTCTCTCTCACTCTCTCTCACACACACACACTGTCTCAGTCTCACACACACATAGTCTGCGTCTCTCTCTCTCTCTCTCTCTCACACACACACACACACACACACACACACACTGTCTCAGTCTCACACACACATAGTCTGCGTCTCTCACTCTCTCACACACACACACACTGTCTCAGTCTCACACACACATAGTCTGTGTCTCTCTCTCTCTCTCACACACACACACTGTCTCAGTCTCACACACACACACATTCTCTCTCTTTCACAGTCATTTCCTAATACATACGTGTGTTGTTGTTCTTACTTCTTCATACTTCCTGCAGTGCACATCTACACTCTGTAATTTTATTCTTTCCACATGCTGTTATTTTAGGCTTTGGACTGGTCTGTGCATTTCAAAAAATTATTTTGCTCTTACGCTTAAATTTAATTTTTTGAGTAGTGAGTGAGTTCTAAAATACCTAACCTGTCCTGACTGGACTAATTAGCCTGATGGGGGGAGGGATAGCTCAGTGGTTTGAGCATTGGCCTGCTAAACCCAGGGTTGTGAGATCAATCCAAATAACAAAATTCATTCTGCAAATGGATGGGGAAAAAATAAGATGGAACACTGATTTTGTTAGGTAAAAAGCAAGTCCTTACTCACTTCTCCAGCACCCGAGTTCGTGCGGAGTTGGTATGGGGCTCACAATCTGTCAGAGACCAGACACCAATTCGTTGATCAACGGGCTCACACTATCCTTAGCTTGAAAGGCTTCAGAGTAAGTGTGGCAAGTTTATTAGGGGTGAGCATCAATATTTATACACAGAAGTAAACAAAGTGATTAACAGATCATAATGGTCATGCATAATCAATCAAGATTCTACAGGATAAAACAGGTTAAAATGTAAATTCAGAAAGAGAAAAGGGGAGATGGCTACTTAAGGGGAGGGGGGTGTCATGAGTAGTTCGCAGGTCAGAGCTTTGGTTAAAAGTTCAGACAGAGACATCAAGTCTGGGTTAAGTTTAAGCTCATCAAAAGTTCAGACTCAACAATTTTGTAGCCTTTTATTTTATTTAAAGTAAGTTTTGTAATGTGGTGTTACACCACTGTGGCTTTGGCGCTGGTGGCTACAGTTTCAATCTTAACAGAGTGAAAGTCACCTCTGCTGCTTGCTTCATGTAGAGTCTCTAGGAACACACAAAGACCAAAGGTAGTGACCACACATGCAGTCATCAGTACAAGGCCTAGTCTACTTTATACATTTTATTAAAGTTACAATTATCCAAGCATACAGAAATGTTATACACACCTAGGCACCAGTTACAAATCTACAAAAAGAAGAACAGGAGTACTTGTGGCACCTTAGAGACTAACAAATTTATTAGAGCATAAGCTTTCATGGACTACAGCCCACTTCTTCGGATGCATATTACAAATCTAGTTATATTCCCATCCTTAACAATAGTGTGAGGGTCTGATGGGTCTCATACCTCGAGCATCAGTAGACAGATGGTTCCTGCTAGAGTCTTCCATAGGGAGCTGAATTTTCCCACTCTGAGCATAGCCTATTTATAATGTGATTCTCTCTATACCTGCATTCTTTGCATGTCCATAAAAGTGTTCACAGTGAAAATATAGTATAACATGGTGAGTAATCATAACATCACAAAATAAATGAATAATGAACTAAAATTATTGGCTACAATTTAGACCCCATCATTTTATATGTATAGTTGGGATGATGTTTTCCAATATGCATTACTTTGTCTACATCTTCCTGGAGCATCATTGGGATTGGTCAGAGCCCTCCAGGGTGTTCAGGGGCCACCTCCTGCAACTCATGGCTTCTCCTCCAGCTGGAACCTCTCTCTGCTGCAGCCAGAGCCCTGCAACCAAAGAGTCACCTCTGACGCCCTGGTGCCTCTCTCCTGTCCCAGCTTCTTCTGACTCATCCAGTCTCTGTGTTTTTGAAGGGCTGGAAACAACGCTTCCTCTCTCTGTTCCCTTTTCTGGGGAGGTTCCATTTCTTCCATGCCTGCCCCTCTGCAGAGAAGCTGCAGAAAACTGCTTTTATCTAGAATTCAGTTATTCCCTCCTTCTACTGGGGGAGCTCTCGCTAGGGATAAGGGTATGTCTATACTACCCGCCGGATCGGGGGGCAGCGATTGATCCAGCGGGGAGTCAATTTATCGCATCTAGTCTAGAGGCGATAAATCGACCCCCCAAGTGCTCTCCCATTGACTCCTGTAGTCCACCACAGCGAGAGATGCAGTTGGAGTCGACGGGGGAGCGGCAGCAGTCGACTCACCGCAGTGAAGACACCGCGTTGAGTAGGTCAACTTCAGCTACGTTATTCATGTAGCTGAAGTTGCATAACTTAGATCAATCCTCCCCCCCCCCCCCCGTGTAGACCAAGGCTAAGAGTCTTTAATGACCAACCTATTTAGAGAGAGATGCCTCTGCTTCAGCCTTCATCCCCTTATAACAAAGGGTGAGTTAATGTGGTTTCCACCCATCTAGGTTTTATCCGGACACTCTGTTTTTTGGCTTCTGTATCTGGGTGCCATGCTGGGTTCTCAGGTGCCTGGTTTTGAACTAGAAAGTCCGCCCAAGGAGGGGATCGGACTGTGCCTGGCTCCTGCAGGGCAGGGTGGAGGCATTGGGTCATTTACCCAGGCCTGCCCCTGCTCAGCCGGGGACACATCATACCAACAGGCAGGCCCCTTGTCAGGCTTCAGCAGCTCCAACCAGTCCCAGAGCAGAGGGAGCCCACCTGTGGCAGAGATGGAGGTGGAGAAGAACTAGCAAGTGATGGGGGGAGCGGAGTAGAGAAGCCAGGGACAAGGGCAGGGAAGTGGTGGAAGAAATGGAGAATGAGGCTGGGTCTTGATGGACTAGGTGGGGCATGGGAAGAGGCCAAGGGGAAATATGTGGGGCAGAGGTCAGGGCCTTAAGGGAATGGGGGGACAGAGGGGAGTCATGGGGTCCAATTACCAGCAGTTAGAAAGGTGGCAACCCAATGAGTTAATGAGTGGTATACAGACTGATTCTCCAGTTCTCACACTGACAGCACAGTAAGGTCAGGGAAGGGTTTAATGTCTCTCTGACTGCCCATTGAGTGATTCAGGGAAGGGGGCCCAGCACCATGTCACCAGCCAGCTCTTCACAGAGCTTGGTCTGCGAGCTAGAGCACCAGGAGAAAACTTTATGTCCCTTTATGAGTAAAGAGCCGGAGCAGCCTGTCCCGGATCTGTCTGGTTCTCACCCCGTAGATGATGGGGTTCAGCATGGGGGGCAGCAAGATGCACATGTTGGCAATGAGAACGTGGAAATGTACGGCCAAATTCTACCCAAACCGGTACATGAGGGAGGAGAAGAGACCTGGGATGTAAAAGGCTAAGATGGCACAGAGGTGGGAGCTGCAGGTCCCAAAAGTCTTGAGCAGGGCGTCCTTTGTGGGGAGCCTGAAGATGGCCCTGAGGATCTGGGTATAGGACACACAAAGAAAAATCACATCCAGACCCATCACACAGAATAGCAGAAAGAGGCCGTAGTAACTACTGACGTGGGTGTCAGTGCAGGCCAGCTTCACCGAGGATATGTGCGAGCAAAACAGCTCGGGAATGAGGTTGGTTCTGCAATATGGCCACCCCCTCGCCAGCAAGGGAAAGGGCAATACGAGCATGGCTCCATGCAGCACAATGGCCAGGCCAATCTTGGCCACCACAGGGTTTGTCAGGATGGTGGAATGTCTCAGGGGATCGCAGACAATGTTTGGATGCCTAGGAAATGTGATGGCGACTAACCTGCTCTGGGTATGTGCTCCAGTCTCTAAAAAGGATACAGCATTATAAAGGGGATTTCTGAGACCGGCTCTGAGAATGGGGAAGGCTGTCATATGCAGAGACACTGAAAATTCTGGGACTTTTTAGTTTAGAGAAGAGACAAAGAAGGGGGCAGATAATAGAGGAGAGGAATATAAAGAATGGAACTGATTACATTCAATTGGACAGAGAACCCAACCAGTAATATCTTTAGTGCTTCAAAAGGGCTAATTCCCCAAAGCTGAAGGAAATTATCAAGAAAATTGAAAATTGATTGGGAGGAAAAAAATAGACAGAAAAATGGGAATGAAACTTGGGAATTCTTTAAGAAAAGTTTATTGGATAGCTAAATAGTCATGATTCCACAGTCAAGAAAGTGGAGAACTTTGGCTAAAAACCCAGTTCAGTGGCAAAGTGAAGGCAGCAATTATTTGGGAAAAAGCAATATATAAAAATGGGTAAAAAGGGAAAATAGATAGCAAGCAATACAAATAGGAAATTATGAAAATTGATAAGGGACGTTAAAGACGTCTGGGAAAACTCCATGCTTGGCGGGACTAAGGATAACAAAAAGGAGGTTATTAAGTACATTAAGAACAAAAGAAATCCTAGAGAGGGTTTAGGCCAATTCCTAGGGGGAGAAAGGAAGCTTGTTAACGTTGCAGAAATAGTTTTGTTCTGCATTTGGAAAGATGCAGTATGATGTACTCATATCATATCCAATCCATTAGCTGCCAAGGAGAATGTTAAACAGCATCTACAGTAGAACCTTAGAGTTACAAACACCAGAGTTACAAACTGACCGATCCACCACACATCCCCTTTGGAAGCAGAAGCAGCAGAGCCAAAAAAAAGGGGGCAAATACAGAACAGTTCTTTGTTAATGAACAGTATTAAAAAACATTCAGATAAAAAATGAACAGTACAATATCAGGAGAGCACATGTGAAGTGGATTAAAAACTGGCTAACTGACAGATCTCAGAAAGCCATTCCCAAGGGCCATTGTCAGTTATGGGGGTGTTTCTAGCAGGATTTTGCAGGGATCGATTCTAGGCTTGATGTCATTGAATATTTCCATCAATGAACTGGAAGGAAATTTAAAACACTGCAAATAAAATTTGCGTACGACCCAAAGATTGGCAAAGTGGTGACAATGAGGAGGCCAGAGCAGGCATACCGATTTATCTGGAGTGTTTGGAGAGCTGGGCCCATGCAAATAAACTGTTTTAATACAGTAACATGAAAAGTTATTCTCTCGGAAGAGGCAATGCAGGCCCGACCCACAGGCTAGAGCACTGTATTATGGAACGCAGGGTCCCTGAAAAGGATTTAGGGGTCACTGTGGACACCCAACTCATTGTTAGCTCTGAGTGAGATGTTGTGGCCAAAAGCACTGATGCGATCCTCGGATGCATAAACAGGGGAGTGCTGAGTTGGAGCAGGGGAAGCATTTTACCTCTGTACATGGCATTGGTGAAACCAACTGAGTCCAGTTCTGGGGTCCACATTTCAAAAAGGCTGTTGAGAAATTGGAGAGGGTGCAGAAAAGAGACACAAAAATGGCTGGATTGGAAGCTGGAGAAAATGCCAGACAGCAAGAGACTTAAAGGGCATCAGATATTTAACTTATCGAAAAGACGATTGTGATGTTATTGACATAAACTGGGACCGGATAGATCATTGTTGCAACCAAGGTCCTGTAGTGGCACCCAAATCTTGTATAAAGGGGGTCAAATGGGGTGTCAAGGACAAGGTTATGGTTTAAAGGTTATGATTATGCTGTCTATATGTGTGTATCAGTTTTGTAGTCGAAGTTATGAATATTGGCTCTATACTGGCTGTATGGCAAACTTATGCTATGCTTCTGGGTGACATCCCAGACAAGCTAAGATTAGCTCTGCCTAGCCTGCTTCATGGCCCATTAAGGACCATCAGCTATACAATGGACCCATTGAGAGAAGGCAGATACGCCTTGTAACTCAGCAAAGTATGCAGGGACTGGCCCATGTGACTCCAGACTCCATTTTGCTGTAATTTTCCACAGTAAGGACAAAGAGGTGTTCTTACACCTGGAAAGGACTATATAAGGCTGATGCCTCATCTCCATCTTGTCTTCAATCCTGCTTCTTACCTCTGGAGGGACTTCGTTACAAATGGAAGCTCTACACAAAGGACTGATGACCCATCCCAGCTGGGGATGTTCCAGAGACTTGATTTGAACCTGCAGTTTATTCCATCACTGCTACAAGCCTGAACCAAGAACTTTGCCATTACTGTATGTCATTGATTCCATTTAACCAATTCTAGCTCTCATCGCTATCTTTTTCCTTTCATGAATAAACCTTTAGATTTTAAATTCTAAAGGATTGGCAACAGCGTGATTTGTGGGTAAGATCTGATTTGTATATTGACCTGGGTCTGGGGCTTCGTCCTATGGGATCAGGAGAACCTTTTTCCTTTTACTGGGATATTGGTTTTCATAACCATTTGTCCCCATAACAAGTGGCACTGGTGGTGATACTGGGAAACTGGAGTGTCTAAGGGAATTGCTTGTGTGACTTGTGGTTAGCCAGTGGGGTGAGACAAAAGTCCTCTTTGGCTGGCAGGTTTGGTTTGCTTAGAGGTGGAAAAACCCCAGCCTTGGGCTGTAACTGCCCTGTTTAAGCAATTTGTCCGGAATTGGCACTCTCAGTTGGGTCGCCCCAGAACCAGCATCATTACATGGGGTCTCTCTCTCTCTCTTTCTGCTGAGTTAGTAACAAAGTAAGAATATACATTAATGTTCTAAGTGACTGGGCACAAGATGTCAGAACATGTTAATATTAGAGCTGAGTGGGTCTATTATTTATTTTATTTTATTTGTTCATATCAGAATTAGATACAGAGCTCCTGTCAGCTAACTGCTAAGTTATCTGCCAAAAAACTGCTGTTTTCAAGACCCTAAGTAGCCCTTGGAATCATGGTTAAAGTTGCCACCCCACCAAAATCTGAAATGGTTCCCTTGTAGCTGGGGTTGGGAGGTGGAAATGATCCCGCAAGTGACAGGGGGAGGGGAATAGAGGAGCAAGCAACAGGGGCGGGGCCTTGGGGAGAAGACGTAAAGCAGGGAAGGGGCCTTGCCAGAAGAGGTGAGGAAGGGGTGAGGTTTCGGGGTCCAGTTACCAGCAAGTAGAGACGTGGCAACCCACTGAATTGTACATGGACCAATTCCCCAGTTTGTCACGCTGACACAGCACAGTAAGGTCAGGAAAGGATTTAATGTCTTTTTGACTGTCCAGTAAGTGATTCAGGGAAGAAGGCCCAGCACCATGTCACCAGCCAACTGTGCACGGAGCTCGGTCTGAGAGCCAGAGCACCAGGAGGAAACTTTACATCCCTTTATGAGTAAGTAGCTGGAGCAGCCTCTCCCGGATCTGTTTGGTCCTCACCCCATAAATGATGGGGTGTAGCACAGGGGGCATGAGCAGGTACCCGTTGGCAATGAGAATGTGGAAATGCAGGGCCACATTCTGGCCAAACCGGTGCATGAGGAAAGACAAGAGACCTGGGATGTAAGAGGCTAAAGTGACACAGAGGTGGGAGCTGCAGGTCCCAAAGGTCTTGAGCCGGGCGTCCTTTGTGGGGAGCCTGAAGATGGCCCTGAGAATCCGGGTGTAGGTCACAGTGATAAAAATCATATCCAGACCAACCACCAAGAGTGCCACAAAGAGTCCATAGTAACTACTGACGCGGATGTCGGCACAGGCTAGCTTCATCACGGTCATATGCTCACAGTACAAGTGGGGGATAATGTTGGTTCTGCAATATGGCCCTTGCCTCGCCAGGAAGGGAAAGGGCACTGCGAGCATCCCACCACGCAGCACTACGGCCAGGCCAATCTTGGCCACCACATGGTTTGTCAGGATGGTGGAATGTCTCAGGGGATCACAGATGGCCACGTAGCGATCCAAAGCCATGGCCACGAGGATCCCACAGTCCACCACTAACAAGCAGTGAACGAAGTACATCTGGGTGAGGCAGGCACTGAAACTGATCTCCCTGGAATTGAACCAGAAGATGCTCAGCATTCTGGGCAGGGTGGATGTAGACAGGACCAGGTCGCTGACGGCCATCATGAAGAGGAAATAGTACATGGGCTCATGGAGGCTCGGCTCCCTCTTCACGATGAAAAGGATGGAAAAGTTCCCCAAGATGATTATGGCATACATGGTGCAGAAGGGAATGGAGATCCAGACATGGACCATCTCCAGTCCAGGAATGCCCAGCAGGATGAAGGTGGAGGGGTTGGTGAAGTCGGTTGTGTTGGAATCTCCCATGGAGTAGGGGAGAAGGTGTCCAACTCTGAGGCAGAACGGTGTCTCCTGCATGTACCGTACTTTCCCCTGACTTTCTGTATGTGCCCAGGCTCTAGGGTGATGGTCGCAGTACAAATGCCTGGATGGAGAAACAATGTTAATATGAGACTTACATGCACTACTGGAGGCTGTTCTCATGAGTGAAGCAGATTGGTCGCTCTTCACAAACTGAGCCATGACATTTTCATTATTCAGATAAATGAATTATGAAGAACTGGCCCTATTAATATTTGATGGTGCTCCATGCATCAATAATTCTACATGTCTTGGTGTGGGAAACCTTAATAGGCACCAGCAGGAAACACAAGTGTGGATACTGGTTATCCATCATTGTTTAGTAATGCAATGAAAGCCAGGCTAGAGAGTCCATGCTGTAGGGAGCTTCCCATTCACCTGATTGCTCAAAATCTGTGATTGTTAAAAAAAAAAAAAAAAAAAAAAAAACCTTTGCCAAGACATGTGCCAGGGTGAAACATCCCAACTAGAAAAGACCTCGGGGAAAAGACTTGAGTGTCATTGATAGCAGGTTAACAAAACACATTTGCAGTAAGAAGAACAGGAGTACTTGTGGCACCTTAGAGACTAACAAATTTATTTGAGCATAGGCTTTCGTGGGCTACAGCCCACTTCTTCGGATGCATAGAATGGAACTTACAGCAAGAAGATATTAATACATACAGAGAAGATGAAAAGGTGGAAGTACCCATACCAACTGTATGAGGCCAATCAGTTGAGATGAGCTATCATCAGTAGGAGAAAAAAACTTTTGAAGTGATAATCCAGATGACCCATAGAAGGTGTGAGGATACTTAACATGGGAAAATAGATTCAATTAGTGTAATGACCCAACCATTCCCAGTCTCTGTATAAACCTAAGTTAATTGTATCTAATTTGCATATTAATTCAAGTTCAGCAGTCTCTCTTTGGAGTCTGTTTGCAGTAGTGGCCAAATCAAAGACAATATTTGGATGCCTAACTAATGGGATGGAGAATAACCTGCTCTGGTCATGTGCTCAGTTTTGGTCACCCAGTCTCTAAAAAGGCTACAGCATTATAAAGGAGATTTCCGAGACAGGCTATGAGAATGGGGAAGGCTGTCATATGTGGACAAACTGATAAGTCTGGGACTGTTTAGTTTAGAGAAGAGACAAAGATGGGGGCAGTTGATAGAGGAGAGCAATATGAAGAATAGAACTGATTATATTCAATTGGACAAACAGAAAACAGTTCCCAACGAGTAATACCTATAGATACTTAGTGTTTCAAAAGGGCTATTTCCCCAAAGCTGAAGAAAATTATCAAGAAAACTGGTTGGGACAAAAATATTAGTTCTTTAAGAAGAGTTTATTGGATAGCTAAAAAGTCACGATTCCACAGTCAAGGAAGTGGAAAACTTTGGCTAAAAACACAGTTCCATTTCAAAGTTAAGGCAGGAATTATGTGGGGAAAAGCAATATATACAAATGGGAAAAAAGGGAAAATAGATAGCAAGCAATACAAATTGGAAGTTATGAAAATTGATAAGGGACGTTAATGACATCAGGAAAAAATCCATGCTTGGTGGGGCTAAGGATAACAAAAAGGAGGTTATTAAGTATATTGAGAACAAAAGAAATCCTGGAAAAGGTTTATGCCAATTCCTAGAAGGGAAAAAGGAAACTTCTTAATGTTGTAGAAAACGTAGATGTGTTGAAGAAATAGTTTTGTTCTGCATTTGGAAAGAAGCAGTATGAGGTACTCATATCACATGAGGTGATGAAATATTCCCCAGTCATTTAGCTGCCAAGGAGAATGTTAAACAGCATCTAGAGTAGCGAACTGACCGATCCACCTCACATCTCCTTCGGAGGTGGAAGTGCACAGTCTGTCAGCAGCAAAGCCAAAAAAAGGCAAATACAAGGCAGTTCTGTGTTAAATGTAAAGTATTAAAAAAAAAT
Organism: Chrysemys picta bellii; assembly: GCF_011386835.1. Lineage (NCBI taxonomy): Eukaryota > Metazoa > Chordata > Testudines > Emydidae > Chrysemys > Chrysemys picta. The sequence continues at coordinate 357,686,575 of NC_088791.1, forward strand.
AAAGGGAAACTTAACAAAACAATTTGAGAAGGTTAGGAAACAATGGAAAAGATGATATAAGATTAGTTTTAAAAAAAATTAGGAATATAATTAATGCCAGTAAACAACATGGTTTATGGAAAACAGGTCTTGTCAAATCAAACTGATTTCATCCTTTAATGAGAGTACATATTTCATTGATCAAATGCACTGCGCAGATGCAATGAACTTCAATTTCTCTGAGACATTGTATTCAGTAGGGGAAAACATTCAGATAAAAAATGAGCAGTCTACAATATCAGTAGAACACATGTAAAGTGGATTAAAAACTGGCTAACTGACAGATCTCAGAAATCAGTTGTCATGGGGTGAATGGGGGTGTTTCTAGTGGGGTTCTGCAGGGATCAGTTCTTGGCCCGATGATCATCAATGATCTGGAAGGAAATAGAAAATCACTGGTTACAATGAGGAAGCCAGGGCAGGCACACCGATTGATCGGGAGCATAGACCCATACAAACAAAATGTTTTAATACAGTCACCTGAAAAGTTATTGTCTCAGAAGAGAGAATGCAGGCCGGATCCACAGACTGGGTCGCTGTATTATGGAATGCAGGGTCCCTGAAAAGGATTTAGGGGTCACTGTGGAAACCAACTCATCGTGAGCTCCCAATTCAATGCTGTGGCCAGAAGGACTGAATCAATCCTCGGATGCATAAACAGGGGAGAGGTGAGTTGGAGCAGGGGAAGGATTTTATCTCTGCACATGGCATTGATGAAACCGACTGTGTCCAGTTCCGGGGTCCACATTTCAAAAAGGCTGTTGAAAAATCGAAGAGGGTGCAGAAAAGAGCCACAAAAATAATTGGAGGCTGGAGAAAATGCCAGACAGTGAGACACTTAAAGGCCATCGTATATTTAACTTATCAAAAAGACGATCGAGTGGAGACTTTCATTGGGTGAGAAGCATTGGTAAAGCGGAGAAAGGCAGAGCAAGACCCAATGGCTGGAAGCTGAAGCCAGACAAATTCCAACTGGAAATAAGGGCCAAATGTTTAGCACTGAGGATGATTACCCTTTGGAACAAACTGGAAAGGGATTTGGTAGATTCTCCAACTCCCCATGCTTGCAAATCCAGAACTTAAAACTCTACAGCAGCAAGCCAGAGCGCTTCAGCATAGACACTCTTTACACTGCTAACAGGGTTCTCCCATCCACGTAGGTAGCTCACCTCCCCAAGTTTCAGGCATAACAGTTCAGCTGACTTCTCAAATGAAGTTCGGAGAGAAGATGTCTTGCCCATGTTGAAAAATTCTTACAATTATTCCAGTGAGGAGCCCAGGCATTTCCATGCTTTCCAGCAGATAAAAGTCAGGTAACAGCCCCCCCCCCCCACACACACACACACCCATTAACAGCCAGAGCTATGAAATGCAAGAGCAGGAGGTGACAGTGTCTGTGCATTAACACACAGTGGGCTCCTGAGGTCTTTAATCAGTTTTTACTCCAAGGGGAGTTTTGCCTCAATGGCGCCTGAGCAAACTACAAGCCATGGCCTCAGAATTTGGCCTTGTATTGTCATCTACTCACACCTTTCATCCTGAGGGATCCACTGTGCCACTGAAATGCAGCCATCTCAGGGCTAGAGGGCATCAGCCATCAGCCGGGGCAGGAGGGAGTGCAGAGAAGGAGCTAGCGAACAGGAGCGGCTAACAGGGACTTCTCGAGGTGATGGAGGAGCGATTACGTGACCCTTGGGGTACGTTTGTTGTCCATAGTGTATGGATCTGTGTTTGTGGTGTGCTTGCTGCTTGACTGAAATATACCGTGCGCTCTCTTTGTTTGTTTGGGGGACCGTGTGCTGACCGTGTGTGTGCTGAGCTTAGCGGCCTGCTAGGCTGAGTGCTGAGAGCTTCTTAATGAGGCTGCGATCCCTAAGTCTTTTAGCACCATCAACCCTTAACCAGGGGCGGGGCTACTCAGGGAGACCAAGGCTTTAATAAGCTAGCTCCCAAGCGACCAGAACAGCTACAAACAGCAGCGGCTAACGGGGAGTTTGGTGAGGGAGTTTAGAGGGGGAGTGTGAGCAGAGGCTAGAATGCAACATTCTTTAAACTTAAAAGAAAAAACCACCCCCTTGATATAAACCAAACAACAATGGAACCAGCTGCAACAGTAAAAAGAGAATTCAGGCAGAAGTCCAGTAACAAAGTGGGGGCTACCCAGTTTATTGCACCCAAGGCAGCATGTATGATCACCCGCCCTGTGGGTGGATGGCGTATGTGTGCATTCGGTGCAAGGAGCTCCTGGCCCTCAGAGACCGCGTATGGGCTTTGGGGACCAGGGTGATGGAACTAAGGGAGACAGAAGGGTACATAGATGAGACTTTCCGGGACACAGTAGAATGGTTCCACCTCTGGTCTGACAGCCTCTGTTGTGTTGAGGAGGATGAAAGTCCCAGGGAAGGAAAGCATCTAACTGGAGCAGAGGGAAACAATCCCATAGTTGGGACCCTCTTTCCAGATGATGTTGTGGTATTCTCTCGCATGAGGATACCTCTCCAGGGGAGGGAACTCTAGCTATTAGGAAGGGACAGGTATTAGTAATGGGAGATTAGATCATTAGAAACATCGATAGCTGGGTTTGTGATGACCGGGAGAACCATATGGTGACTTGCCTGCCTGGTGCGAAGTTGCAAATCTCTTGAAACATCTAGAGAGACTTACATGTAGTGCTGGGGAGGAGCCGGTGGTCGTGGTACATGTAGGTACCAATGACATAGGGAAGGATAGGAGAACGGTCCTGGAGGCCAAATTTAGGCTGCTAGGAAAGAGGTTGAAGTCCAGGACCTCCATGATAGTATTCTCTGAGATGCTTCCAGTTCTATGCACAGGGCCAGGTAGGCAGGCAGAGCTTCAGAGTCAGAACGTGTGGCTTAGACGATGGTATAGGGAGGAGGGGCTTAGATTTATTATGAACTGGGGAAATGTTTGGGATGGGGGAGCCTGTACAGGAAGGACGGGCTCCACCTAAACCAAAGTGGAACCAGATTGCTGGCACTAACGTTAAAAAGGTCGCAGAACAGTTTTAAACTAGGGGCTGGGGGAAGGCCGACTGCTGCAGAGAAGCACATGGTTCAGACAGCGACACCCCTTACAGGAGGATCTGTTAATGGAGATTCTCTCTGTCCTAGTGAGGACCAGAGGATGGAAGATGATAAAATACAGACAGGGTCTGATCAGAAACAGTCAATAAAAAAGAGTCCCATGCAATTACATGGTGTAATGGCAGACAGCTAGCAGGAGACAAGTTTTTAAAGTGCTTATATACCAATGCTAGAAGTCTAAATAATAAAATGGGTGAACTAGAGTGCCTCGTGTTAAATGAGGATATTGATATAATAGGCATCACAGAAATTTGATGGAATGAGGATAATCAATGGGACACAGTAATACCATATGTGAAAGAAAGCATAGAATCAAATGAAGTAAAAATTGTAAATTAATCAAACTGTGCCATAGAATCTAACTCAATAATAATAATGGGGGATGTCAACTATCCCCATACTGACTGGGTACATGTCACCTCAGCACGGGATGCAGAGATAAAGTTTCTTGCCACCTTCAATGACTGCTTCTTGGAGCAGCTGCTCCTGGAACCCACCAGAGGAGAGGGAATTCTTGATTTAGTCCTAAGTGGAGCACACGATATAGCTGGACCACTTGGTAATAGTGACCATAATATAATTAAATTTAATAATCCTCTGGCAGGAAAAACACCACAGTGGCCCAACACTGTAGCATTTAATTTCAGAAAGGGGAACTTCACAAAAATGAGGAGGTTAGTTAAACAGAAATTAAAAGGTACAGCACCAAACGTGAAATCTCTGCAAGCTACTTGGAAACTTTTTAAAGCCACCATAATAGAGGCTCAACTTAAACGTACACCCCAACTTAAAAAACACAGTAAGAGAACCAAAAATGTGCCACCGTGGCTAAACAACAAAGGTAAAAGAAGCAGTGAGAGGCAAAAAGGCATCCTTTAAAACAGTGGAAGTTAAATTCTATTGAGGAAAATAGAAAGGAGCATAGACTCTGACAGAACAGGTCGTGCGGGGGGGGGGGGGAGTGGCACTATATATGAAAGAAAATGTAGAATCAAATGAAGTAAAAATCTTAAGCAAATCCGCATGTTCCATAGAATCTCTATGGATAGAAATTTCATGCTCTAATAAGAATATAACATTAGGGATCTATTATCGACCCACCTGACCAGGACAGTGATAGTGATGATGAAATGCTATCAAAATTAAGAACTCAATAATAGTGGGGGATTTCAATTATCCCCATATTGACTGGGAACATTTCACTTCAGGACGAAATGCAGAGATAAAATTTCTCGATACTTTAAATGACTGCTTCATGGAGCAGCTGGTACGGGCACCCACCAGGGGAGAGGCAACTCTAGATTTAGTCCTTAGTGGAGCGCAGGAGCTGGTCCAAGAGGTAACTATAACAGGACCGCTTGGAAATAGTGACCATAATACAATAACATTCAACATCCCTGTGGTGGGAAGAACATCTCAACAACCCAACACTGTGGCATTTAATTTCAAAAGGGGGAACTATGCAAAAATGAGGAGGTTAGTTAAACAGAAGTTAAAAGGTACAGTGACTAAAGTGAAATCCCTGCAAGCTGCATGGGCGCTTTTTAAAGACACCATAATGGAGGCCCAACTTCAACGTATACCCCAAAATAAGAAACACAGTAAAAGAACTAAAAAAGAGCCACTGTGGCTTAACAACCATGTAAAAGAAGCAGTGAGAGATAAAAAGACTTCTTTTAAAAAGTGGACGTCAAATCCTAGTGAGGGAAATAGAAAGGAGCATAAACACTGCCAAATTAAGTGCAAGAATGTAATACGAAAAGCCAAAGAGAAGTTTGAAGACCGGCTAGCCAAAAACACTAAAGGTAATAACAAAATGTTTTTTAAGTACATCAGAAGCAGGAAGCCTGCTAAACAACCAGTGGGGCCCCTGGATGATCGAGATACAAAAGGAGCGCTTAAAGACGATAAAGTCATTACGGAGAAACTAAATGGATTCTTTGCTTCAGTCTTCACGGCTGAGGATGTTAGGGAGATTCCCAAACCTGAGCTGGCTTTTGTAGGTGACAAATCTGAGGAACTGTCACAGATTGAAGTGTCACTATAGGAGGTTTTTGAATTAACTGATAAACTTAACATTAACAAGTCACCGGGACCAGATGGCATTCACCCAAGAGTTCTGAAAGAACTCAAATGTGAAATTGTGGAACTGTTAACTAAGGTTTATAACCTGTCCTTTAAATCGTCTTCTGTACCCAATGACTGGAAGTTAGCTAATGTAACGCCAATATTTAAAAAGGGCTCTAGAGGTGATCCCGGCAATTACAGACCGGTAAGTCTAACATCTGTACCGGGCAAATCAGTCGAAACAATAGTTAAGAATAAAGTTGTCCGACACATAGAAAAACATAAACTGTTGAGCAATAGTCAACATGGTTTCTGTAAAGGGAAATCGTGTCTTACTAATCTATAAGAATTCTTTGAAGGGGTCAACAAACATGTGGACAAAGGGGATCCAGTGGACATAGTGTACTTAGATTTCCAGAAAGCCTTTGACAAGGTCCCTCACCAAAGGCTCTTATGTAAATTAAGCTGCCATGGGATAAAAGGGAAGGTCCTTTCATGGATTGAGAACTGGTTAAAAGACAGGGAACAAAGTGTAGGAATAGATGGTAATTTCTCAGAATGGAGAGGGGTAACTAGTGGTGTTCCCCAAGGGTCAGTACTCGGACCGATCCTATTCAACTTATTCATAAATGATCTGGAGAAAGGGGTAAACAGTGAGGTGGCAAAGTTTGCAGATGATACTAAACTGCTAAAGATAGTTACGTCCAAAGCAGACTGTGAAGAACTTCAAAAAGATCTCACAAAACTAAGTGATTGGGCAACAAAATGGCAAATGAAATGTAATGTGGATAAATGTAAAGTAATGCACATTGGAAAAAATAACCCCAAACTATACATACAATATGATGGGGGATAATTTAGCTACAACAAATCAGGAAAAAGATCTTGGAGTCATCGTGGATAGTTCCTCTGAATATGTCCACGCAGTGTGCAGAGGCGGTCAAAAAAGCAAACAGGATGTTAGGAATCATTAAAAAGGGGATAGAGAATAAGACTGAGAATATATTATTGCCCTTATATAAATCGATGGTACGCCCTCATCTCGAATACTGTGTAGAGATGTGGTCTCCTCATCTCAAAAAAGATATACTGGCACTAGAAAAGGTTCAGAAAAAGGCAACTAAAATGATTAGGGGTTTGGATTGGATCCCATATGAGGAGAGATTAAAGAGGCTAGGACTCCTTCAGCTTGGAAAAGAGGAGACTAAGGGGGATATGATAGAGGTCTATAAAATCATGAGTGATGTGGAGAAAGTGGATAAGGAGAAGTTATTTACCTATTCCCATAATATAAGAACTAGGGGTCATCAAATGAAATTAATAGGCAGCAGGTGTAAAACAAATAAAAGGAAGTTCTTCTTCACACAGCACACAGTCAACTTGTGGAACTCCTTACTTGAGGAGGTTGTGAAGGCTAGGACTATAACAGAGTTTAAAAGAGAACTGGATAAATTCATGGTGGTTAAGTCCATTAATGGGCTATTAGCCAGGATGGGTAAGGAATGATGTCCCTAGCCTCTGTTTGTCAGAGGTGGGGATGGATGGCAGGAAAGAGGTCACTTGATCATTACCTGTTAGGTTCACTCCCTCTGGAGCACCTGGCATTGGCCACTGTCGGTAGACAGGATACTGGGCTAGATGGACCTTTGGTCTGACCCGGTACGGCCATTCTTATGTTCTTATGTTCTGGCAAGTGAAGTGTAAAAATATAATTAGGAAGGCCAAAAAACAATTTGAAGAACATCTAGCCAATGACTCAAAAAGTAATACCAAAACCTAGTTTAAGTACATCACAAGCAGGAAGCCTGCTAAACAACCAGTGGAGCCACTGTATAATCAAAGTGCTAAAGGAGCACTCAAGGCCGATAGAGCCATTGTGGAGAAACTAAATGGATTCTTTGCATCGGTCTTCACAGCTGAGGGATGTGAGGGACATTCCCAAACCTGAGCCATTCTTTTTACATGACAAATCTGTGGAACTGTCCCAGATTGAGGTGTCATTAGAGGAGGTTTTGGAACAAATTGATAAATTAAACAGCAATAAGTCACCAGGACCAGACGGTATTCACCTAAGAGGTCTGAAGGAACTCAAATGTGAAATTGCAGAACTACTAACTGCAGCCTGTAACCTATCATTTAAATCAGCTTCTGTACCAGATGACTGGCAGATAGCTAATGTGACGCCCATTTTTAAAAAGGGCTCCAGAGCTGACCCGGCAATTACAGGCCAGTAAGCCTGACTTCAGTACCAGGCAAACTGGGTGAAACTATAATAAAGAAACAATATTGTCAGACACAGAGATGAACATAATTTGTTGAGAAAGAGTGAACATGGCTTTAGTAAAGGGAACTCATGCCTCAGCAATCTACTAGAATCCTTTGAGGGGGTCAACAAGTATGTGGACAAGGGAGATCCAGTGGATATAGTGTACTTAGATTTTCAGAAAGCCTTTGACAAGGTCCCTCACCAAAGGCTTTTACGCAAAGTAAAGTGCCACGGGATGAGAGGAAAGGTGCTCTCATGTATTGGTAACTGGTTAAAAGAAAACAAAAGGTAGGAATAAACAGTCAGTTTTCAGAATGGAGAGAGGTAAATAGTGGTGCCCCCCAGGGTCTGTTCTGGGACGAGTCCTATTCAACATGTTGATACATGATCTGAAAAAAGGGGTAAACAGTGAGGTGGCAAAATTTGCAGATGATACAAAATTACTAAAGAGAGTTAAGACCCAGGCAGACTGTGAAGAGCTACAAAAGATCTCTCAAAGCTCTCTCAAAACTGGGTGACTGGGGAACAAAATGGCAGATGAAGTTTATGTTGATAAATGCAAAGTGATGCACATTGGAAAATATAATCCCAACTATACTATAAAATGATGGGGTCTAAATTAGCTATTACCACTCAGAAAGGGATCTTGGAACTATCACTGTGGATAGTTCTCTGAAAACATCCACTCAATGTGCAGCAGCCAGTCGAAAAGCAAACAGAAAACGTTGGAAATCATTAAGAAAGGGATAGATAATAGGACAGAAAATATTGTTTTGCCTCTATATAAATCCATGGTACGCCCACATCTTGAATACTGCGTGCAGATGTGGTCTCCTCATCTCAAAAAAGATATATTGGAATTGGAAAAGGCTCAGGAAAGGGCAACAAAAATGGTTAGGGGTATGGAACGGCTTCCGTATGAGGAGAGATTAATAAGACTGGGAATTTTCAATTTGGAAAAGAGACAGCTAAGGGGATACATGATTGAGGTCTATAAACTCATGACTGGTGTATAGAAAGTAGATAAGGAAATGCTGTTTACTACTTCTCATAACACAAGAACTAGGGGTCATGAAATAAAATTAATGGGCAGCAGGTTTAAAACAAATAAAAGGAAGTATTTCTTCACACAATGCAGAGTCAACCTGTTGACCTCCTTGCCATAGTATGTTCTGAAGTCCAAGACTATAACAGGCTTCAGAAAAGAACAAGATAAGTACATGGAGGACAGGTCCATCAATGGCTATTAGCCAGGATGGGCAGGGATGGTGGCCCTAGCCTCTGTTTGCCAGAAGCTGGGAATGAGCGACAGGGGATGGATCACTTGATGATTCCCTGTTCTGTTCATTCCCTCTGGGGCACCTGGCACTGGCCTCGGTCGCAAGACAGGATACTGGGCCAGATGGACTCTTGGTCTGACCCAGTAGGGCCATTCTGATGTTCTTATGACATTTTGTCCGGTGATACTGGAGTAAATTCATCCCCTGTGGAAAGGGCCCTGGGATGTTTAATGGCTGTGCAGAAGAGAAAGGACCCCAGACTAACTCTCTACCCCATCACACCCATGTTGCACTGGGTTTGTAGGGTTTGTAGAGCAGGTGAGCTCCTGAGCAAGAGATGAGTACCTGTGAATCCTGAGATTGAAGCGTCTTCCCTGGGAATCCCCCTCAGGTAGCCGTGTCCCACACCTCTCTCACAGCAGCATCCCACGCCGAGAGCCGAGACAGGGGTGTGCACCGTTTATAATATAGCTCTGTGCAGTCCCAGTGGGGTTCACTCAGCCTCTAGGGGAGAAGCTGCATCTGAATGTAAAAAGGCTGGAGACCGGCCTCTCTGCACTTCTGTGCTATTATCCAGTTTAGGAATAAACAGTAATTAAAGGACCTTCCCAAAGGGAGATGAGAACTCTTGGGCTCTGTGCTGAGTCAGAGAGGAATTGGCTGCTCTGTGCATTTGTGTATATTTAAAAATTATAGTCGATTAGGAAGAAACTAGGGAGAGTGTCTAGGCCTCCATAGGGTCTGATACCCTGTAAATGCCCAGGATGGATTCGTCGGTAGTAGACAGAGAGATCTGGGGATAGATGACTTAGGGGAGATACGAACACACTCTGCAGCCATTCTGGACTGTTGCTAAGGGATCAGAGATCAGTAATTCTCATCAGTAACCATCATCAGACTGTGCAGCACCTTTCATTGTAGGATCCTCAAAATACTTAGCAAATCTGAAGTAGGAAGATAGGGGAGGAACAGCACTAAGAATGGGGGTTACATAGGCTGCTGGGTGGGGGTGAGACTGTGGAAAGGCACAGCCCTGCCCTGGCTGTTGAAGTATGTCCTGTGCCTTTATGAGCAGAGCTTATGTTCAGGGGATCTATATTGGGGCTAGCGAGAATGGGCCCACTGAGTGGCGGCTGCACCAGACACACAGCTGGGAGCACATGGCTCTCCGTTAGCTTTTGTAACCCTGCTTTAGTTCTAATCACACCTCCCTCCTTCAAGTACAGACTGAGACTCCTAGCCCCTACATACAAGGTGGGTGAGAGAAGAGTACAGGAAAAGCCCAAAGACATAGGGGATACAGACGGTTTCTATAACAAAGGGTGAGTTAATGGGGTTTCCACCCATCTAGGTTTTATCCGGACACTCTGTTTTTTGGCTTCTGTGTCTGGGTGCCATGCTGGGTTCTCAGGTGCCTGGTTTTGAACTAGAAAGTCCGCCCAAGGAGGGGATCGGACTGTGCCTGGCTCCTGCAGGGCAGGGTGGAGGCATTGGGTCATTTACCCAGGCCTGCCCCTGCTCAGCCGGGGACACATCATACCAACAGGCAGGCCCCTTGTCAGGCTTCAGCAGCTCCAACCAGTCCCAGAGCAGAGGGAGCCCACCTGTGGCAGAGATGGAGATGGAGAAGAACTAGCAAGTGATGGGGGGAGCGGAGTAGAGAAGCCAGGGACAAGGGCAGGGAAGTGGTGGAAGAAATGGAGAATGAGGCTGGGTCTTGATGGACTAGGTGGGGCATGGGAAGAGGCCAAGGGGAAATATATGGGGCAGAGGTCAGGGCCTTAAGGGAATGGGGGGACAGACTGGAGTCATGGGGTCCAATTACCAGCAGTTAGAAAGGTGGCAACCCAATGAGTTAATGAGTGGTATACAGACTGATTCTCCAGTTCTCACACTGACAGCACAGTAAGGTCAGGGAAGGGTTTAATGTCTCTCTGACTGCCCATTGAGTGATTCAGGGAAGGGGGCCCAGCACCATGTCACCAGCCAGCTCTGCACGGAGCTCGGTCTGAGAGCCAGAGCACCAGGAGAAAACTTTATGTCCCTTTATGAGTAAAGAGCCGGAGCAGCCTGTCCCGGATCTGTCTGGTTCTCACCCCGTAGATGATGGGGTTCAGCATGGGGGGCAGCAAGATGCACATGTTGGCAATGAGAATGTGGAAATGTATGGCCAAATTCTGCCCAAACCGGTACATGAGGGAGGAGAAGAGACCTGGGATTTAAAAGGCTAAGATGGCACAGAGGTGGGAGCTGCAGGTCCCAAAAGTCTTGAGCCGGGCGTCCTTTGTGGGGAGCCTGAAGATGGCCCTGAGGATCTGGGTATAGGACACACAAAGAAAAATCACATCCAGACCCATCACACAGAATAGCAGAAAGAGGTCGTAGTAACTACTGACGCGGGTGTCGGTGCAGGCCAGCTTCACCGAGGATATGTGCGAGCAAAACAGCTCGGGAATGATGTTGGTTCTGCAATATGGCCACCACCTCGCCAGGAAGAGAAAGGGTAATACGAGCATGGCTCCATGCAGCACAATGGCCAGGCTAATCTTGGCCACCACAGGGTTTGTCAGGATGGTGGAATGTCTCAGGGGATCGCAGACAATGTTTGGATGCCTAGGAAATGTGATGGCGACTAACCTGCTCTGGGTATGTGCTCCAGTCTCTAAAAAGGCTACAGCATTATAAAGGGGATTTCTGAGACCGGCTCTGAGAATGGGGAAGGCTGTCATATGCAGAGACACTGAAAATTCTGGGACTCTTTAGTTTAGAGAAGAGACAAAGAAGGGGGCAGATAATAGAGGAGAGGAATATAAAGAATGGAACTGATTACATTCAATTGGACAGAGAACCCAACCAGTAATATCTTTAGTGCTTCAAAAGGGCTAATTCCCCAAAGCTGAAGGAAATTATCAAGAAAATTGAAAATTGATTGGGAGGAAAAAAATAGACAGAAAAATGGGAATGAAACTTGGGAATTCTTTAAGAAAAGTTTATTGGATAGCTAAATAGTCACGATTCCACCGTCAAGAAAGTGGAGAACTTTGGCTAAAAACCCAGTTCAGTGGCAAAGTGAAGGCAGCAATTATTTGGGAAAAAGCAATATATAAAAATGGGTAAAAAGGGAAAATAGATAGCAAGCAATACAAATAGGAAATTATGAAAATTGATAAGGGACGTTAAAGACGTCTGGGAAAACTCCATGCTTGGCGGGACTAAGGATAACAAAAAGGAGGTTATTAAGTACATTAAGAACAAAAGAAATCCTAGAGAGGGTTTAGGCCAATTCCTAGGGGGAGAAAGGAAGCTTGTTAACGTTGCAGAAATAGTTTTGTTCTGCATTTGGAAAGATGCAATATGATGTACTCATATCATATCCAATCCATTAGCTGCCAAGGAGAATGTTAAACAGCATCTACAGTAGAACCTTAGAGTTACAAACACCAGAGTTACAAACTGATCGATCCACCACACATCCCCTTCGGAAGCAGAAGCAGCAGAGCCAAAAAAAAAAGGGGGACAAATACCGGACAGTTCTTTGTTAATGAACAGTATTAAAAAACATTCAGATAAAAAATGAACAGTACAATATCAGGAGAGCACATGTGAAGTGGATTAAAAACTGGCTAACTGACAGATCTCAGAAAGCCATTCTCAAGGGCCATTGTCAGTTATGGGGGTGTTTCTAGCAGGATTTTGCAGGGATCGATTCTAGGCTTGATGTCATTGAATATTTCCATCAATGAACTGGAAGGAAATTTAAAACACTGCAAATAAAATTTGCGTACGACCCAAAGATTGGCAAAGTGGTGACAATGAGGAGGCCAGAGCAGGCATACCGATTTATCTGGAGTGTTTGGAGAGCTGGGCCCATGCAAATAAACTCTTTTAATACAGTAACATGAAAAGTTATTCTCTCGGAAGAGGCAATGCAGGCCCGACCCACAGGCTAGAGCACTGTATTATGGAACGCAGGGTCCCTGAAAAGGATTTAGGGGTCACTGTGGACAACCAACTCATTGTTAGCTCCGAGTGAGGTGTTGTGGCCAAAAGCACTGATGCGATCCTCGGATGCATAAACAGGGGAGTGCTGAGTTGGAGCAGGGGAAGGATTTTATCTCTGCACATGGCATTGGTGAAACCAACTAGGTCCAGTTCTGCGGTCCACATTTCAAAAAGGCTGTTGAGAAATTGGAGAGGGTGCAGAAAAGAGCCACAAAATTGGCTGGATTGGAAGCTGGAGAAAATGCCAGACAGCAAGAGACTTAAAGGGCATCAGATATTTAACTTATCGAAAAGACGATCAAGTGGAGACTTTCATGGGGTGAAAACCATTGGCAAAGCGGAAAAAGGCAGAGCAAGACCCAATGGCTGAAAGCTGAAGCCAGACATATTCTAGCTGGAAATAAGGGCCAAATGTTTAACACCGAGGGTGATTAACCATTGGAACAAACTGCAAAGGGAAGTGGTGGATTTTACACCGCCCCATGTCTACAGATCAGACTGGATGCTTTTCTGGAAGATCTGCTTGAGGGCTTGTCTATACTTAAAACACTACAGCGATGCTGCGGTATTGCTTCAGTGTAGACACTACTTACACCGACGGCAGGGGTTCTCTCATCTACATAGGTAGCCCACCTCCCCAAGAGGTGTTAACTAGGTCAATGGAAGAATTCTTCCGTCAACCTCATATTGTCTACTAGGTTGATATAGCGACATCTCTCTGGGGTGTGGATTTTTTCGCTATTGCACAGGAAGAAAATGCAGTTGTGGGTTGCATGAACAAAGGCAGAGCATGCAAGTCACCGGAGGTGATAGTATTCCTCTACTCCATGCTGGTAAGGCCTCTGCTGGAGCATCGTGTCGAGTTTGGGTCATCAGTGTATGGGAAGGATGTAGAGAAACTGGAAGGGATCCAGAGGCGACAGACAAAGAGGATCTAAGGGATGGAATGCAAACCACACAAGCAAAGGCTGAAGGAACTGGGTATGTTTATTTGAAAAAGAGAAGATTGAGCCGGGACATGACAATGGTCTTCAGCTACTTGAAAAGATGCCATAAAAAAGATGGAGAAAAGCTGATCTGTCTCACCAGAGCGGGTTAAGGCTGTCTGATACCTTCAATTAGGAGACCTGATTTTCAGTTGCTTATAAATTTGCCAAATTTTAAGCATTTGGACTGAAGTTTCCCACGCTGGGTGTCTGCTTCTGGCTGAATTGTTTTTTGAACGTTTCTCTTAACAGTTCAGCCGACTTCTCGAATGAAGTGAGGAGAGAACATGTCTTGCCCATGTTGAAAAATTCTTATAATTGTCCCACTGAGGAGCCCTAGCACCTCCATGATTTCCAGCAGATAAAAGAGAGGTAACAGCCCCCCATTAACAACCAGAGCCATGAAAAGCAAGAGTCTGAGTATTAACACACAGCTGGCTCCTGAGGTCTTTAATCAGTTTTTACTCCAAGGGGAGTTTTGTTTCAGTGGGGCCTGAGCAAACTAAGGGCCATGACCTCAGAATTTGGCCTTGTATTGTCCATCAACAAAATGTACAACAAAATGATTGGGGGCTGGAGCACATGACTTATGAGGAGAGGCTGAGGGAACTGGGATTGTTTAGTCTCCAGAAGAGAAGAATGAGGGGGGATTTGATAGCTGCTTTCAACTACCTGAAAGGGGGTTCCAAAGAGGATGGAGCTCGGCTGTTCTCAGTGGTATCTGATGACAGAACAAGAAGTAATGGTCTCAAGTTGCAGCGGGGGAGGTCTAGGTTGGATATTAGGAAAATCTTTTTCAGTGGGAGGGTGATGAAGCAGTGGAATGAGTTCCCTAGGGAGGTGGTGGAATCTCCTTCCTTAGAGGTTTTTAAGGTCAGGCTTGACAAAGCCCTGGCTGGGATGATTTAGTTGGGGATTTTCCTGCTTTGAGCAGGGGGTTGGACTAGATACCTCCTGAGGTCCCTTCTAACCCTGATATTCTAGGATTCTATGATCTACTAACACCTTTCCTCCTGAAGGATCCTCTGTGCCACTGAAACTAGGAGATCGAGGCCCTGGGGCTGACCCCGATCACCCAGGGGGAGAACACCTCCTTGACAAAGAACGTCGATCTGGACGGCAGCTTGGTACGCCGCCCCCTCCTCCTCTCTTCCCCTTACCCTAGGCTGCTGCCCCCATTCTTGACCTTGGGTGCCCCTGGCTTTGTCCATCTGTCCGGCGCAGACGGCACCTCTATCATGGCAGCTGAGACCCTGGTGGTGATGGTCGGTGCTGAGGGGCTGGGTCCCGACCCCTTGGGTTTTCCCTCTTCTGAGGCGGAGCTGCCTCCTCCCCTCCCAGTTGGGGACCCTATCGCGGATGCCTCCATGCCCGACGCCATAGTTGAAGGTGTTGAGTTCATTGTGGCACCCGGGCCCAGCATCATTGATGGCCCCCACCCCATCCCCATCCCCTTGGCTCCTGAACCCAGTCGAAAGGTGCTGCACCCTGGCAGCTCAGCTGCCTGTATTTTTACTTTAATTAATTTTAACTAAATAATAATATTAATAATCCATTATTAATATTAATGGGTATGGGTGGCTAATCTCCATAGGATATACCAAACATATAATACCAGCAACAAAAGTGAACTTCTCTTTCACCACACTGGCTAACAAGAAGTCATAAAAGCAGTTTCCTCAGACATTCCAGTCCTTGTATTACTACCAAAAACACTAGACTTAGAGATGAGTCGTTCTTTAAAACCAATCTCTTCAAATAAAACATTCTTCTGATCCCAAAGGACCAGCCACACACCCAGGTCAATATATAACTCAGATCTTACCCAAAAATTATGCTGATGCCAATCCATTAGTATCGAAAATCTAAAGGTTTTTTTATAAAAAGAAAGAAAAGTGAGAGTTAAAATTGGTTAAAGGAATCAAATACATACAGTAATTGCAAAGTTCTTGCTTCAGGCTTGTAGCAGTGATGGAATAAACTGCTGTGTTAAGTCAAGTCTCTGGCTGCCTCCAAATCATTGGAAGGTCCTCGGTCCCTCGGTTAGAATGCTCCCTTTAGCATAAGTCCATAATCCAGGGGTTTGAGCAGGAAAGAGGCAAAATGGAGGGGTTTCCAGGGCCTTTTATATCTTCTACCCTGTGGAGGGAATCCCATTGTTCGTACTGTGGAAAAGTACAGTAACAAGATGGTGGTTGGAGTCACATGGACAAGTCACATGTCCATGCGTTTCACCTAGTCATTGCAGGAAATCATGATCTATACCCCAGTCAGCACGTTTGAAGGACAGTCCATTCAGTGTAGATGGGCGTCTTCCAGGGTCTATTGTCAGTTAACTGTTACTTGATGAGCCACTTAATTTGAATAGTCCCTTCAAGATGTGCTGGCAAACTTCCTTGTGGGCATTATCCCAAGAGAAAACACTTGAAATACAGGTATAGAGCCAATACTTATAACCTCAGAAACAAAAATGATACATGCATACAGATAGCATCATCATAACCAGCAAATCATAACCTTCTCATAGACATCTTACATGTCACATTTTGTACAACATTTTTGCACATATATAACAGTGGGTGAAACAATGATCTATATGCCTCCCCTATCCTTGGATCCATTGCCCCTGCCCTCAATCCCCGACCCTGCTGGCCAGCCCTCCACTTTGTAGACTGGGTGCTCATTCAGGGGAAGCGTGGCACCTGAAAGCCACAGACTTGGCACCTCCCCCTCGACGCAGAGGAGGAGGAGGCTGTGACAGGTTTGACCCCCCCCCCCCATCTGGGATGTCACCTGATGTGCTGGGGTTCCATTAAGCTCACCCGTTCCACCAGCCTGGGCTTCCTCACCCTGTACTTGCTGTGCCAGGCCCTCAAGCTTTCTCTAGCACACACCCAGGTAAGGCCATACCCGCTGCAGACACAGACTGAAATCACCTCTGTGTGGGAGGGTTCAGCTTGGGACTTTACCCAGCACTCACGGGCACACCTCCTTTAGGGTGTAAACCCAAAATATATTCTCTTGCACTGTATAGAGAGATCTGTACAGCATGAGCTCATAAAATCGCCCCCTCCCTCAATGTAGACTGTGATGTGCAAAGCTTTTTACCCCTGCCCCAGATATGAATTGCAGAAACTGGGGTTTGAAATAAACAAGAAATAAGTTTATTAACTACAAGAGATAAATTGGAAGTGATGATAAGGGATAGCAAACAGAACAAAGCAAATCACTGGGCAAATAAAACAAAACAGGCCACCTAAGCTTAATTCAGTAAAGAAAGAGGTTACAACATGTCATTTCTCACCCTAAATGTTGTTTTAGGCAAGTTGCAGAGTTTCTGTAGCTTAGAGTTGCAGGTATTTCTCTTCACGGGCTAGACCCATTTCAGCCTTAACTCAGCCCTTGTCTTTCCCCAGCTTAGTTCCTTTGTTTCTTCAGGTGTTTTCAGCAGTCTCCCTTCTTGGGCGGGGATGCAAGGGAGAAGAGCCCTGATTGACTCACTTCCCAGCCTTGAGTAGAATTTGCGTGAGGTGGGAATCCTTTCTTTACAGTGGAAAAATACCAGCAGTGTCCAAGGTGGTACTCCGTACCAGGTGACATCATCAGATGCCCCTGCAGTGTCAAAGCAACATCCCAGGAAGCTCCTCAAGAAGGTGGGAGATTAGAATCTTCAACGTTTTATTGTCCTTCTTAAATGGCTCCTTCAGGCTGATTGCCTACTGTCTGGTGGGCATTCCCCCAAGTACACACACAGTTGGAATGGTTACAGAGTCAATACTCCTCACTTCAGATACAGCAATGACAGAGGCATACAAATTGGATAATCACATTTAGTAAATCGTAACCTTTCCAATGATACCTCACACCACCCAGCTTCCATGGAATAGCTCTCAGTTAGGCCGTATCCATATCATAACTATATTTCTATGAAGTATGTGGGGTGGAGCATCACACTGGGTGCTCGTTCACGGGAAGTGTGGCTCTCAAAAGTCACCGGATCGGCACCTCACCCTCAACGCGGATGGGGAGGATCCCCCCCCAAGAGAATGAGGGAGCCACGGCTTCTGAGACTGCCGCCGCACCCCCGATACAGTCCAGCAGGCAGTGCCGGCTGCAGACGCCATGGCAGCAGAAGGTAGCTGTATCACCCCCTCTCAGAGTCCCTTCGCGAGGAGGCCTCGGGTGGACCCCCCCAGCCCCTTTGTCATCTGCACCCCCCTCAACGCCAAGGCAATTGCTACCTAGGTTGCTGGCGGGGAGGACTCTGGGGTAGTGGGAGTCCACCTTCAAGAAGAGGCCCTGGGTCTGACCTCAATCACCCAGGGGGAGAACGACTCCTTGCCAGAGGGCCTCGATCTGGGCACCGGCCTGGTATGCTGTCCCCTCCTCCTCTCTCCTCACGGGTAGGGAGGAGCCGGGTTCTGTCAGTCATGACACGATACGCTGGGGAAGTCTTGGCGGGACAAACCCAAAGTTTCACAGCAAGGTACCCTGTTTTCACAATGATTTTTTTCATTGAGACCAATGAGTTTTGCTGTAATCAATTGTTGTTTGATGAGTGCTTGTTTTTAAACATTGCTTTTTTATTTTGTTTTTATCACGTTTTTTAGGGAGTTACCCCCATGCTGGTTTTGATTACAGCTACTTTGACCCCACTGATAGGGGACCTGTCTTATATTTAGAGTTGTGAATTTGCCTTTTTCTGACATTTCAATTGAGGTGTGTTGTAATTTTTTGGGGCCCTTGAGTCTGTCCTCGGTTCCTCCCTAGAACATCTGGTTCAGCGATGGCCTTTACATTTATTTTCTGACACACACATTCCTCATTCACACACAAAACAGAATTGATTTACACAGAACATTTAAACAGGAACATCAAATTGCAATGCAAGAGAAAAACAATCATTGCATTCTTTTACTTATTGTAAAATGCTAAACCTACAATGAAGTGGTCACTCTAAAAGGTCTGTTACTACTTTGAAATCAGCTCAGATGCAGATTCTAGCTGATGCATCTTTACCAATGGCCCACTAGGCCATTCCTTTCTGCTATTTAAAAAGGATGACTGGCCGGATATAATTAAATCATGCACCAATACATTTAATACATGCCACATTATTATTCTTTATTTTTATTTCAAATGATGTAAAGTACAAACAAAATCCTGCTACTACACTACCCCTCAGTACAAGGAGCATGAGCAAAGATTTCCCGAAAAGACCAAAGATATAAGGATACAGAGAGTTCATAAAATCTATTGTGAGTTAATAGGCTTAAAACATCTGCTCCATGTGCAGTGTCAATCAAACAAATGAACAGAATGTTGGGAATCATTAAGAAAGGGATAGATAAGAAGACAGAACATATCATATTGCCTCTATATAAATCCATGGTACGCCCATATCTTCAATACTGTGTGCAGAAAGGCACAGAGAAGAGCAACAGAAATGATTAGGGGTATGGAACAGCTTCTGTATGAGGAGAGATTAATAAGACTGGAACTTTTCAAGTTGGAAAGGAGACAACAAAGGGGGGCTATGATAGAGGTCTATAAAATCATGACTGGTGTGGAGAAAGTCAATAAGGACGTGTTATTTACTCCTTCTCATAACACACAAACTAGGGGTCACCCAATAGATTTCGTTGGCAGCAGATTTAAAACAAACAAAAAGAAGTATTTATTCACAGTCAACCTGTGGAACTCTTTGCCAGGGGAACTTTTGAAGGCCAAAACTATAACATGGTTCCAATAAGAACTAGATAAATTTATGGAGGATAGGTCAATCAATAGCTATTATCCAGAATGGGCAGGAATAGTGTCCCTCGCCTCTGTTTGCCAGAAGCTGGGAATGGGCAACAGGTTATGAATCACTTGATGGTTACCTGTTCTGTTCATTCTCTCTGGGGCACCTGGCATTGGCCACTGATGGAAAACAGGATAATGATCTAGATGTATGTCCATTCTGATGTTCTTATAGAGCCCCCAGATGTATCTCCGCCGTACCCCCACCACTGTAATACACTAGACCCCACTCCCCTCCCAGAGCTGAGATAGAACTCAGGAGTCCTGATGGGGTGTGACGTTATTGACATAATCTGGGACCATATGGAACATGGTTGCAACCTAAAATCCTGTAGTGGCACCAAATCTTGTATAAAGGGGGTCAAATGAGGTGTCTAAGACAAGGTTTTGGTTTGCTGGTTATGATCGTGCTGTCTATATGTGTGTATCAATTTTGTAGTTGAAGTTATGAATATTGGCTCTAAACTGTCTGTATTTCAAATTTATGCTATGCTTCTGGGTGACATCCCAGACAAGTTGGTGTTAGCTCTGCCTAGCCTTCTTGATGGTCCATTAAGGACCATCAGCTATACAATTGACCCATTGAGAGAAGGCAAATACACCTTGTAACTCAGCAAAGTGCAGGGACTTGCCCATGTGACTCCAGACTCCATTTTGCTGTAATTTTCCACAGTAAGAACAAAGAGGTGTTCTTACACCTGGAAAAGACTATAAAAGGCTGATGCCTCATCTCCATTTTGGCTTCAATCCTGCTTCTTACCTCTGGAGGAACTTTGCTACAAACTGAAGCTCTGAACAAAGGACTGATGACCCATCCCAGCTGGGGATGTTCCAGAGACTTGATTTGAACCTGCAGTTTATTCCATCACTGCTACAAGCCTGAACCAAGAACTTTGCCATTACTGTATGTAATTGATTACATTTAACCAATTCTAGCTCTCATCGCTATCTTTTTCTTTTATGAATAAACCTTTAGATTTTAGATTCTAAAGGATTGGCAACAGCGTGATTTGTGGGAAAGATCTGATTTGTAAATTGACCTGGGTCTGGGGCTTCGTCCTGTGGGATCAGGAGAACCTTTTTCCTTTTAATGGGATATTGGTTTTCATAACCATTTGTCCCCATAACAAGTGGCACTGGTGGTGTTACTGGGAAACTGGAGTGTCTAAGGGAATTGCTTGTGTGACTTGTGGTTAGCCAGTGGGGTGAGACAAAAGTCCTCTTTGGCTGGCAGGTTTGGTTTGCTTAGAGGTGGAAAAACCCCAGCCTTGGGCTGTAACTGCCCTGTTTAAGCAATTTGTCCAGAATTGGCACTCTCAGTTGGGTCGCCCCAGAACCAGCATCATTACATGGGGTCTCTCTCTCTCTCTTTCTGCTGAGTTAGTAACAAAGTTAGAATATACATTAATGTTCTAAGTGACTGGGCACAAGATATCAGAACATGTTAATATTAGAGCTGAGTGGGTCTATTATTTATTTTATTTTATTTGTTCATATCAGAATTAGATACAGAGCTCCTGTCAGCTAACTGCTAAGTTACCTGCCAAAAAACTGCTGTTTTCAAGACCCTAAGTAGCCCTTGGAATCATGGTTAAAGTTGCCACCCCACCAAAATCTGAAATGGTTCCCTTGTAGCTGGGGTTGGGAGGTGGAAATGATCCCGCAAGTGACAGGGGGAGGGGAATAGAGGAGCAAGCAACAGGGGCGGGGCCTTGGGGGGAAGACGTAAAGCAGGGAAGGGGCCTTGCCAGAAGAGGTGAGGAAGGGGTGAGGTTTCGGGGTCCAGTTACCAGCAAGTAGAGACGTGGCAACCCACTGAATTGTACATAGACCAATTCCCCAGTTTGTCACGCTGACACAGCACAGTAAAGTCTGGAAAGGATTTAATGTCTTTTTGACTGTCCAGTCAGTGACTCAGGGAAGGGGGCTCAGCACCATGTCACCAGCCAGCTCTGCACAGAGTTCGGTCTGAGAGCCAGAGCACCAGGAGAAAACTTTACATCCCTTTATGAGTAAGTAGCTGGAGCAGCCTCTCCCGGATCTGTTTGGTCCTCATCCCATAGATGATGGGGTGTAGAACAGGGGGCATGAGCAGGTACCCGTTGGCAATGAGAATGTGGAAATGCAGGGCCACATTCTGGCCAAACCGGTGCATGAGGAAAGACAAGACTCCTGGGATGTAAGAGGCTAAAGTGACACAGAGGTGGGAGCTGCAGGTCCCAAAGGTCTTGAGCCGGGCGTCCTTTGTGGGGAGGCTGAAGATGGCCCTGAGAATCTGGGTGTAGCTCACAGTGATAAAAATCATATCCAGACCAACCACCAAGAGTGCCACAAAGAGTCCATAGTAACTACTGACGCGGATGTCGGCACAGGCTAGCTTCATCACGGCCATGTGCTCACAGTACAAGTGGGGGATAATGTTGGTTCTGCAATATGGCCCTTGCCTCGCCAGGAAGGGATAGGGCAGAACGATTATGCCGCCGCGCAGCATCATGGCCAGGCCAATCTTTGCCACCATAGAGTTTGTCAGGATGGTGGAATGTCTCAGGGGATGGCAGATGGCCACGTAGCGATCCAAAGCCATGGCCACGAGGATCCCACAGTCCACCACTAACAAGCCGTTAGCGAAGTACATCTGGGTGAGGCAGGCACTGAAACCGATCTCCCTGGAATTGAACCAGAAGATGCTCAGCATTTTGGGCAGGGTAGATGTAGACAGGACCAGGTCGCTGACGGCCATCATGCAGAGGAAATAGTACATGGGCTCATGGAGGCTTGGCTCCCTCTTCACTATGAACAGGATGGTGAAGTTCCCCAAGATGATTATGGCATACATGGTGCAGAAGGGGATGGAGATCCAGACATGGGCCGTCTCCAGGCCAGGAATGCCCTGCAGGATGAAGGTGGAGGGGTTGGTGAAGTCGGTTGTGTTGGAATCTGCCATGGAGTAGGGGAGAAGGTGTCCAACTCTGAGGCAGAACGGTGTCTCCTGCATGTACCGTACTTTCCCCTGACTTCCTGTATGTGTCCAGGCTCTAGGGTGATGGTCGCAGTACAAATGCCTGGATGGAGAAACAATGTTAATATGAGACTTACATGCACTACTGGAGGCTGTTCTCATGAGTGAAGCAGATTGGTCGCTCTTCACAAACTGAGCCATGACATTTTCATTATTCAGATAAATGAATTATGAAGAACTGGCCCTATTAATCCCAATTCTATATTTGATGGTGCTCCATGCATCAATAATTCTACATGTCTTGGTGTGGGAAACCTTAATAGGCACCAGCAGGAAACACAAGTGTGGATACTGGTTATCCATCATTGTTTAGTAATGCAATGAAAGCCAGGCTAGGGAGTCCATGCTGTAGGGAGCTTCCCATTCACCTGATTGCTCAAAATCTGTGATTGTTAAAAAAAAAAAAAAAAAAAAAAAAAAACGTTGCCAAGACACGTGCCAGGGTGAAACATCCCAACTAGAACAGACCTCGGGGAAAAGACTTGAGTGTCATTGATAGCGGGTTAACAAAACACATGCTCATTTGCAGTAAGAAGAACAGGAGTACTTGTGGCACCTTA
The DNA here is from genome assembly GCF_011386835.1 of Chrysemys picta bellii. Classification (NCBI taxonomy): domain Eukaryota; kingdom Metazoa; phylum Chordata; order Testudines; family Emydidae; genus Chrysemys; species Chrysemys picta. The sequence goes on from NC_088791.1 coordinate 357,709,700, forward strand.
GAGACTAACAAATTTATTTGAGCATAAGCTTTCGTGGGCTACAGCCCACTTCTTCGGATGCATAGAATGGAACTTACAGCAAGAAGATATTTATACATACAGAGAAGATGAAAAGGTGGAAGTACCCATACCAACTGTAAGAGGCCAATCAGTTGAGATGAGCTATCAGCAGTAGGAGAAAAAAACTTTTGAAGTGATAATCGAGATGACCCATAGAAGGTGTGAGGATACTTAACATGGGAAAATAGATTCAATTAGTGTAATGACCCAACCATTCCCAGTCTCTGTATAAACCTAAGTTAATTGTATCTAATTTGCATATTAATTCAAGTTCAGCAGTCTCTCTTTGGAGTCTGTTTGCAGTAGTGGCCAAATCAAAGACAATATTTGGATGCCTAACTAATGGGATGGAGGATAACCTGCTCTGGTCATGTGCTCAGTTTTGGTCACCCAGTCTCTAGAAAGGCTACAGCATTATAAAGGAGATTTCCGAGACAGGCTATGAGAGTGGGGAAGGCTGTCATATGTGGACAAACTGATAAGTCTGGGACTGTTTAGTTTAGAGAAGAGACAAAGATGGGGGCAGTTGATAGAGGAGAGCAATATGAAGAATAGAACTGATTATATTCAATTGGACAAACAGAAAACGGTTCCCAACAAGTAATACCTATAGATACTTGGTGTTTCAAAAGGGCTATTTCCCCAAAGCTGAAGAAAATTATCAAGAAAACTGGTTGGGACAAAAATATTAGATAGAAACATGGGACTGAAACTTGGGAGTTCTTTAAGAAGAGTTTATTGGATAGCTAAAAAGTCACGATTCCACAGTCAAGGAAGTGGAAAACTTTGGCTAAAAACACAGTTCAGTTTCAAAGTTAAGGCAGGAATTATGTGCGGAAAAGCAATATATACAAATGGGAAAAAAGGGAAAATAGATAGCAAGCAATACAAATTGGAAGTTATGAAAATTGATAAGGGACGTTACTGACATCAGGGAAAAATCCATGCTTGGTGGGGCTAAGGATAACAAAAAGGAGGTTATTAAGTATATTGAGAACAAAAGAAATCCTGGAAAAGGTTTATGCCAATTCCTAGAAGGGAAAAAGGAAACTTCTTAATGTTGAAGAAAACGTAGATGTGTTGAAGAAATAGTTTTGTTCTGCATTTGGAAAGAAGCAGTATGAGGTACTCATATCACATGAGGTGATGAAATATTCCCCAGTCATTTAGCTGCCAAGGAGAATGTTAAACAGCATCTAGAGTAGCAAACTGACCGATCCACCACACATCTCCTTCGGAGGTGGAAGTGCACAGTCTGTCAGCAGCAAAGCCAAAAAAAGGCAAATACAAGGCAGTTCTGTGTTAAATGTAAAGTATTAAAAAAAAATAAAGGGAAACTTAACAAAACAATTTGAGAAGGTTAGGAAACAATGGAAAAGATGGTATAAGATTAGTTTTAAAAAAAATTAGGAATATAATTAATGCCAGTAAACAACATGGTTTATGGAAATCAGGTCTTGTCAAATCAAACTGATTTCATCCTTTAATGAGAGTACATATTTCATTGATCAAATGCACCGTGCAGATGCAATGAACTTCAATTTCTCTGAGACATTGTATTCAGTAGGGGAAAACATTCAGATAAAAAATGAGCAGTCTACAATATCAGTAGAGCACATGTAAAGTGGATTAAAAACTGGCTAACTGACAGATCTCAGAAATCAGTTGTCATGGGGGTGAATGGGGGTGTTTCTAGTGGGTTCTGCAGGGATCAGTTCTTGGCCCGATGATCATCAATGATCTGGAAGGAAATAGAAAATCACTGGTTACAATGAGGAAGCCAGGGCAGGCACACCGATTGATCGGGAGCATAGACCCATACAAACAAAATGTTTTAATACAGTCACCTGAAAAGTTATTATCTCAGAAGAGAGAATGCAGGCCGGATCAACAGACTGGGTCGCTGTATTATGGAATGCAGGGTCCCTGAAAAGGATTTAGGGGTCACTGTGGAAATCAACTCATCGTGAGCTCCCAATTCAATGCTGTGGCCAGAAGGACTGAATCAATCCTCGGATGCATAAACAGGGGAGAGGTGAGTTGGAGCAGGGGAAGGATTTTATCTCTGCACATGGCATTGATGAAACCGACTGTGTCCAGTTCTGGGGTCCACATTTCAAAAAGGCTGTTGAAAAATCGAAGAGGGTGCAGAAAAGAGCCACAAAAATAATTGGAGGCTGGAGAAAATGCCAGACAGTGAGAGACTTAAAGGCCATCGTATATTTAACTTATCAAAAAGACGATCGAGTGGAGACTTTCATGAGGTGAAAACCATTGGCAAAGTGGAGAAAGTCAGAGCAAGACCCAATGGCTGGAAGCTGAAGCCAGACAAATTCCAACTGGAAATAAGGGCCAAATGTTTAGCACTGAGGATGATTACCCTTTGGAACAAACTGGAAAGGGATTTGGTAGATTCTCCAACTCCCCATGCTTGCAAATCCAGAACTTAAAACTCTACAGCAGCAATGCCATAACGCTTCAGCATAGACACTATTTACACTGCTAACAGGGTTCTCCCATCCACGTAGGTCGCTCACCTCCCCAAGTTTCAGGCATAACAGTTCAGCTGACTTCTCAAATGAAGTTCAGAGAGAAGATGTCTTGCCCATGTTGAAAAATTCTTACAATTATTCCAGTGAGGAGCCCAGGCACTTCCATGCTCTCCAGCTGATAAAAGTGAGGTAACAGTCGTCCCACCCTACACCCCCTTAACAGCCAGAGCACTGATATGCAAGAGGCGGAGGTGACAGTGTCTGTGCATTAACACACAGCTGGCTCCTGAGGTCTTTAATCAGTTTTTACTCCAAGGGGAGATTTCCCTCAGTGTGGCCTGAGCAAACTACAAGCCATGGCCTCAGAATTTGGCCTTGTATTGTCATCTACTCACACCTTTCATCCTGAGGGATCCACTGTGCCACTGAAATGCAGCCATCTCAGGGCTAGAGGGCATCAGCCATCAGCCGGGGCAGGAGGTAGTGCAGAGAAGGAGCTAGCGAACAGGAGCGGCTAACAGGGACTTCTCGAGGTGATGGAGGAGCGATTACGTGACCCTTGGGGTACGTTTGTTGTCCATAGTGTATGGATCTGTGTTTGTGGTGTGCTTGCTGCTTGACTGAAATTACCGTGCGCTCTCTTTGTTTGTTTGGGGGACCGTGTGCTGACCGTGTGTGTGCTGAGCTTAGCGGCCTGCTAGGCACGGCTGAGCACTGAGAGCTTCTTAACGAGGCTATCACCAGCACTCCCAGCTATCTCCGTGACACCACAGATTTCCTGAGAAAACTACAATGCATTGGTGACCTCCCAGAAAACACCATCCTAGCCACCATGGATGTAGAGGCTCTCTACACAAACATCCCACATACAGATGGAATACAAGCTGTCAGGAACAGTATCCCTGATGATGACACAGCACAACTTATTGCTGAGCTCTGTGACTTTATCCTCACGCACAATTATTTCAAATTTGGTGACAATATATACCTCCAGACCAGTGGCACCACTATGGGCACCCGCATGGCCCCACAATATGCCAACATTTTTATGGCTGACCTGGAACAACGCTTCTTCAGCTCTCGTCCACTCATGCCCCTTCTCTACCTACGCTATATTGATGACATCTTCATCATCTGGACCCATGGGAAGGAGACCCTGGAAGAATTCCACCATGCTTTCAACAGCTTCCACCCCACCATCAACCTCAGCCTGGACCAATCTACACGGGAGGTCCACTTCCTGGACACCACCTTACAAATAAGCGATGGCCACATTAACACCACCCTATACCGAAAACCCACCGACCGCTACGCCTACCTTCATGCCTCCAGCTTCCACCCCGGTCACACCACACGATCCATCGTCTACAGCCAAGCGCTAAGGTACAATCGCATCTGCTCCAACCCCTCAGACAGAGACCAACACCTACAAGATCTTCACCAAGCATTCTCAAAACTATGATACCCACACAAGGAAATAAAGAAACAAATCAACAGAGCCAGACGTGTACCCAGAAGCCTCCTGCTACAAGACAGGCCCAGAAGAGAAACCAACGGAACTCCACTGGCCATCACCTACAGTCCTCAGCTTAAACCTCTCCAACGCATCATCAGTGATCTACAACCCATCCTGGACAATGATCCCTCACTTTCACAGACCTTGGGAGGCAGGCCAGTCCTCGCCCACACACAACCTGCCAACCTTAAGCATATTCTCACCAGCAACCACGCACCGCACCATAACAACTCTAACTCAGGAACCAACCCATGCAACAAACCTCGATGCCAACTCTGCCCACATATCTACACCAGCAACACCATCACTGGACCTAACCAGATCAGCTACAACATCACCGGCTCATTCACCTGCACGTCCACCAATGTTATATATGCCATCATATGCCAGCAATGCCCCTCTGCTATGTACATTGGCCAAACTGGACAGTCACTACGCAAGAGGATAAATGGACACAAGTCAGATATCAGGAATGGCAATATACAAAAACCTGTAGGAGAACACTTCAACCTCCCTGCCCACACAATAGCAGATGTAAAGGTAGCCATCTTACAGCAAAAAAACTTCAGGACCAGACTCCAAAGAGAAACTGCTGAGCTCCAGTTCATTTGCAAATTTGACACCATCAGATCAGGATTAAACAAAGACTGTGAATGGCTATCCAACTACAGAAGCAGTTTTTCCTCCCTTGGTGTTCACACCTCAACTGCTAGCAGAGCACCTCACCCTCCCTGATTGAACTAACCTCGTTATCTCCACACTGATATATACCTACCTCTGGAGATTTCCATTACTTGCATATGAAGAAGTGAGGTTCTTACCCATGAAAGCTTATGCTCCCAATACTTCTGTTAGTCTCAAAGGTGCCACAGGACCCTCTGTTGCTTTTAACGAGGCTGTGATCCCTAAGCCTTTTAGCACCATCAACCCTTAACCAGGGGCGGGGCTACTCAGGGCTACTCAGGGAGACCAGGGCTTTAAAAAGCCAGCTCCCAAGCGACCAGAACAGCTACAAACACCAGCGGCTAACGGGGAGTTTGGTGAGGGAGTTTAGAGGGGGAGTGTGAGCAGGGGAGAGAACTCAACATTCTTTAAACTTAAAAGCCAAAACCACCCCCTTGATATAAACCAAACAACAATGGGACCAGCTGCAACAGTAAAAAGAGAATTCAGGCAGAAGTCCAGTAACAGAGTGGGGGCTACCCAGTTTATTGCACCCAAGGCAGCATGTATGATCACCTGCCCTATGGGCGGGTGGCGTATGTGTGCATTCGGTGCAAAGAGCTCCTGGCCCTCAGAGACCGCGTATGGGCTTTGGGGACCAGGGTGATGGAACTAAGGGAGACAGAAGGGTACATAGATGAGACTTTCCGGGACACAGTAGAATGGTCCCACCTCTGGTCTGACAGCCTCTGTAGTGTTGAGGAGGATGAAAGTCCCAGGGAAGGAAAGCATCTAACTGGAGCAGAGGGAAACAATCCCATAGTTGGGACCCTCTTTCCAGATGATGTTGTGGTATTCTCTCGCACTGAGGCTACCTCTCCAGGGGAGGGAACTCCAGCTATTAGGAAGGGACAGGTATTAGTAATGGGAGATTAGATCATTAGAAACATCGATAGCTGGGTTTGTGATGACCGGGAGAACCATATGGTGACTTGCCTGCCTGGTGTGAAGTTGCAAATCTCTTGAAACATCTAGAGAGACTTACATGTAGTGCTGGGGAGGAGCCGGTGGCCGTGGTACATGTAGGTACCAATGACATAGGGAAGAATAGGAGAACGGTCCTGGAGGCCAAATTTAGGCTGCTAGGAAAGAGGTTGAAGTCCAGGACCTCCATGATAGTATTCTCTGAGATGCTTCCAGTTCTATGCACAGGGCCAGGTAGGCAGGCAGAGCTACAGAGTCAGAACGTGTGGCAGAGACGATGGTATAGGGAGGAGGGGCTTAGATTTATTATGAACTGGGGAAATGTTTGGGATGGGGGAGCCTGTACAGGAAGGACGGGCTCCACCTAAACCAAAGTGGAACCAGATTGCTGGCACTAACGTTAAAAAGGTCGCAGAACAGTTTTAAACTAGGGCCTGGGGGAAGGCCGACTGCTGCAGAGAAGCACATGGTTCAGACAGCGACACCCCTTACAGGAGGATCTGTTAATGGAGATTCTCTCTGTCCTAGTGAGGACCAGAGGATGGAAGATGATAAAATACAGACAGGGTCTGATCAGAAACAGTCAATAAAAAAGAGTCCCATGCAATTACATGGTGTAATGGCAGACAGCTAGCAGGAGACAAGTTTTTAAAGTGCTTATATACCAATGCTAGAAGTCTAAATAATAAAATGGGTGAACTAGAGTGCCTCGTGTTAAATGAGGATATTGATATAATAGGCATCACAGAAATTTGATGGAATGAGGATAATCAATGGGACACAGTAATACCATATGTGAAAGAAAGCATAGAATCAAATGAAGTAAAAATTGTAAATTAATCAAACTGTGCCATAGAATCTAATTCAATAATAATAATTGGGGATGTCAACTATCCCCATACTGACTGGGTACATGTCACCTCAGCACGGGATGCAGAGATAAAGTTTCTTGCCACCTTAAATGACTGCTTCTTGGAGCAGCTGCTCCTGGAACCCACCAGAGGAGAGGGAATTCTTGATTTAGTCCTAAGTGGAGCACACGATATAGCTGGGCCACTTGGTAATAGTGACCATAATATAATTAAATTTAATAATCCTCTGGCAGGAAAAACACCACAGTGGCCCAACACTGTAGCATTTAATTTCAGAAAGGGGAACTTCACAAAAATGAGGAGGTTAGTTAAACAGAAATTAAAAGGTACAGCACCAAACGTGAAATCTCTGCAAGCTACTTGGAAACTTTTTAAAGCCACCATAATAGAGGCTCAACTTAAACGTACACCCCAACTTAAAAAACACAGTAAGAGAACCAAAAATGTGCCACCGTGGCTAAACAACAAAGTAAAAGAAGCAGTGAGAGGCAAAAAGGCATCCTTTAAACAGTGGAAGTTAAATTCTATTGAGGAAAATAGAAAGGAGCATAGACTCTGACAGAACAGGTCGTGCGGGGGGGGGGGGGAGTGGCACTATATATGAAAGAAAATGTAGAATCAAATGAAGTAAAAATCTTAAGCAAATCCGCATGTTCCATAGAATCTCTATGGATAGAAATTTCATGCTCTAATAAGAATATAACATTAGGGATCTATTATCGACCACCTGACCAGGACGGTGATAGTGATGATGAAATGCTAAGGGAAATTAGAGAGGCTATCAAAATTAAGAACTCAATAATAGTGGGGGATTTCAATTATCCCCATATTGACTGGGAACATTTCACTTCAGGACGAAATGCAGAGATAAAATTTCTCGATACTTTAAATGACTGCTTCATGGAGCAGCTGGTACGGGCACCCACCAGGGGAGAGGCAACTCTAGATTTAGTCCTTAGTGGAGCGCAGGAGCTGGTCCAAGAGGTAACTATAACAGGACCGCTTGGAAATAGTGACCATAATACAATAACATTCAACATCCCTGTGGTGGGAAGAACATCTCAACAACCCAACACTGTGGCATTTAATTTCAAAAGGGGGAACTATACAAAAATGAGGAGGTTAGTTAAACAGAAGTTAAAAGGTACAGTGACTAAAGTGAAATCCCTGCAAGCTGCATGGGCGCTTTTTAAAGACACCATAATGGAGGCCCAACTTCAACGTATACCCCAAAATAAGAAACACAGTAAAAGAACTAAAAAAGAGCCACTGTGGCTTAACAACCATGTAAAAGAAGCAGTGAGAGATAAAAAGACTTCTTTTAAAAAGTGGACGTCAAATCCTAGTGAGGGAAATAGAAAGGAGCATAAACACTGCCAAATTAAGTGCAAGAATGTAATACGAAAAGCCAAAGAGGAGTTTGAAGAACGGCTAGCCAAAAACACTAAAGGTAATAACAAAATGTTTTTTAAGTACATCAGAAGCAGGAAGCCTGCTAAACAACCAGTGGGGCCCCTGGATGATCGAGATACAAAAGGAGCGCTTAAAGACGATAAAGTCATTACGGAGAAACTAAATGGATTCTTTGCTTCAGTCTTCACGGCTGAGGATGTTAGGGAGATTCCCAAACCTGAGCTGGCTTTTGTAGGTGACAAATCTGAGGAACTGTCACAGATTGAAGTGTCACTATAGGAGGTTTTTGAATTAACTGATAAACTTAACATTAACAAGTCACCGGGACCAGATGGCATTCACCCAAGAGTTCTGAAAGAACTCAAATGTGAAATTGTGGAACTGTTAACTAAGGTTTATAACCTGTCCTTTAAATCGTCTTCTGTACCCAATGACTGGAAGTTAGCTAATGTAACGCCAATATTTAAAAAGGGCTCTAGAGGTGATCCCGGCAATTACAGACCGGTAAGTCTAACATCTGTACCGGGCAAATCAGTCGAAACAATAGTTAAGAATAAAGTTGTCCGACACATAGAAAAACATAAACTGTTGAGCAATAGTCAACATGGTTTCTGTAAAGGGAAATCGTGTCTTACTAATCTATAAGAATTCTTTGAAGGGGTCAACAAACATGTGGACAAAGGGGATCCAGTGGACATAGTGTACTTAGATTTCCAGAAAGCCTTTGACAAGGTCCCTCACCAAAGGCTCTTATGTAAATTAAGCTGCCATGGGATAAAAGGGAAGGTCCTTTCATGGATTGAGAACTGGTTAAAAGACAGGGAACAAAGTGTAGGAATAGATGGTAATTTCTCAGAATGGAGAGGGGTAACTAGTGGTGTTCCCCAAGGGTCAGTACTCGGACCGATCCTATTCAACTTATTCATAAATGATCTGGAGAAAGGGGTAAACAGTGAGGTGGCAAAGTTTGCAGATGATACTAAACTGCTAAAGATAGTTACGTCCAAAGCAGACTGTGAAGAACTTCAAAAAGATCTCACAAAACTAAGTGATTGGGCAACAAAATGGCAAATGAAATGTAATGTGGATAAATGTAAAGTAATGCACATTGGAAAAAATAACCCCAACTATACATACAATATGATGGGGGATAATTTAGCTACAACAAATCAGGAAAAAGATCTTGGAGTCATCGTGGATAGTTCTCTGAATATGTCCACGCAGTGTGCAGAGGCGGTCAAAAAAGCAAACAGGATGTTAGGAATCATTAAAAAGGGGATAGAGAATAAGACTGAGAATATATTATTGCCCTTATATAAATCGATGGTACGCCCTCATCTCGAATACTGTGTAGAGATGTGGTCTCCTCATCTCAAAAAAGATATACTGGCACTAGAAAAGGTTCAGAAAAAGGCAACTAAAATGATTAGGGGTTTGGATTGGATCCCATATGAGGAGAGATTAAAGAGGCTAGGACTCTTCAGCTTGGAAAAGAGGAGACTAAGGGGGGATATGATAGAGGTCTATAAAATCATGAGTGATGTGGAGAAAGTGGATAAGGAGAAGTTATTTACCTATTCCCATAATATAAGAACTAGGGGTCATCAAATGAAATTAATAGGCAGCAGGTGTAAAACAAATAAAAGGAAGTTCTTCTTCACACAGCACACAGTCAACTTGTGGAACTCCTTACTTGAGGAGGTTGTGAAGGCTAGGACTATAACAGAGTTTAAAAGAGAACTGGATAAATTCATGGTGGTTAAGTCCATTAATGGCTATTAGCCAGGATGGGTAAGGAATGATGTCCCTAGCCTCTGTTTGTCAGAGGGTGGGGATGGATGGCAGGAAAGAGGTCACTTGATCATTACCTGTTAGGTTCACTCCCTCTGGAGCACCTGGCATTGGCCACTGTCGGTAGACAGGATACTGGGCTAGATGGACCTTTGGTCTGACCCGGTACGGCCATTCTTATGTTCTTATGTTCTGGCAAGTGAAGTGTAAAAATATAATTAGGAAGGCCAAAAAACAATTTGAAGAACATCTAGCCAATGACTCAAAAAGTAATACCAAAACCTAGTTTAAGTACATCACAAGCAGGAAGCCTGCTAAACAACCAGTGGAGCCACTGTATAATCAAAGTGCTAAAGGAGCACTCAAGGCCGATAGAGCCATTGTGGAGAAACTAAATGGATTCTTTGCATCGGTCTTCACAGCTGAGGATGTGAGGGACATTCCCAACCTGAGCCATTCTTTTTACATGACAAATCTGTGGAACTGTCCCAGATTGAGGTTTCATTAGAGGAGGTTTTGGAACAAATTGATAAATTAAACAGCAATAAGTCACCAGGACCAGGTGGGATTCACCTAAGAGGTCTGAAGGAACTCAAATGTGAAATTGCAGAACTACTAACTGCAGCCTGTAACCTATCATTTAAATCAGCTTCTGTACCAGATGACTGGCAGATAGCTAATGTGACACCCATTTTTAAAAAGGGCTCCAGAGCTGACCCGGCAATTACAGGCCTGTAAGCCTGACTTCAGTACCAGGCAAACTGGGTGAAACTATAATAAAGAACAATATTGTCAGACACAGAGATGAACATAATTTGTTGAGAAAGAGTGAACATGGTTTTAGTAAAGGGAACTCATGCCTCAGCAATCTACTAGAATCCTTTGAGGGGGTCAAGAAGTATGTGGACAAAGGGGATCCAGTGGATATAGTGTACTTAGATTTTCAGAAAGCCTTTGACAAGGTCCCTCACCAAAGGCTTTTACGCAAAGTAAAGTGCCACGGGATGAGAGGAAAGGTGCTCTCATGGATTGGTAACTGGTTAAAAGATAGAAAACAAAAGGTAGGAATAAACGGTCAGTTTTCAGAATGGAGAGAGGTAAATAGTGGTGCCCCACAGGGTCTGTTCTGGGACGAGTCCTATTCAACATGTTGATACATAATCTGAAAAAAGGGGTAAACAGTGAGGTGGCAAAATTTGCAGATGATACAAAATTACTAAAGAGAGTTAAGACCCAGGCAGACTGTGGAGAGCTACAAAAGATTTTTCAAAGCTCTCTCAAAACTGGGTGACTGGGGAACAAAATGGCAGATGAAGTTTAATGTTGATAAATGCAAAGTGATGCACATTGGAAAATATAATCCCAACTATACATATAAAATGATGGGGTCTAAATTAGCTATTACCACTCAAGAAAGGGATCTTGGAACTATCACTGTGGATAGTTCTCTGAAAACATCCACTCAATGTGCAGCAGCAGTCGAAAAAGCAAACAGAAAACGTTGGGAATCATTAAGAAAGGGATAGATAATAGGACAGAAAATATTGTTTTGCCTCTATATAAATCCATGGTATGCCCACATCTTGAATACTGCATGCAGATGTGGTCTCCTCATCTCAAAAAAGATATATTGGAATTGGAAAAGGCTCAGGAAAGGGCAACAAAAATGGTTAGGGGTATGGAACGGCATCCGTATGAGGAGAGATTAATAAGACTGGGAATTTTCAATTTGGAAAAGAGACAGCTAAGGGGATATATGATTGAGGTCTATAAAATCATGACTGGTGTATAGAAAGTAGATAAGGAAATGCTGTTTACTACTTCTCATAACACAAGAACTAGGGGTCACGAAATGAAATTAATGGGCAGCAGGTTTAAAACAAATAAAAGGAAGTATTTCTTCACACAATGCAGAGTCAACCTGTTGACCTCCTTGCCATAGTATGTTCTGAAGTCCAAGACTATAGCAGGCTTCAGAAAAGAACTAGATAAGTACATGGAGGACGGGTCCATCAATGGCTATTAGCCAGGCTGGGCAGGGATGGTGTCCCTAGCCTCTGTTTGCCAGAAGCTGGGAATGAACGACAGGGGATGGATCACTTGATGATTCCCTGTTCTGTTCATTCCCTCTGGGGCACCTGGCACTGGCCTCGGTCACAAGACAGGATACTGGGCCAGATGGATTCTTGGTCTGACCCAGTAGGGCCATTCTGATGTTCTTATCACATTTTGTCCAGTGATACTGGAGTAAATTCATCACCTGTGGAAAGGGCCCTGGGATGTTTAATGGCTGTGCAGAAGAGAAAGGACCCCAGACTAACTCTCTACCCCATCACACCCATGTTGCACTGGGTTTGTAGGGTGTGTAAAGCAGGTGAGCTCCTGAGCAAGAGATGAGTACCTGTGAATCCTGAGATTGAAGCGTCTTCCCTGGGAATCCCCTTCAGCTAGCCGTGTCCCACACCTCTCTCGCCCCAGCATCTGCAACAGCATCCCACGCCGAGAGCTGACACAGGGGTGTGCACCATTTATAATATAGCTCTGTGCAGTCCCAGTGGATTTTGCTCAGCCTCTAGGGGAGAAGCTGCATCTGAATGTAAAAAGGCTGGAGACCGGCCTGTCTGCACTTCTGTGCTATTATCCAGTTTAGGAATAAACAGTAATTAAAGGACCTTCCCAAAGGGAGATAAGAACTCTTGGGCTCTGTGCTGAGTCAGAGAGGAATTGGCTGCTCTGTGCATTTGTGTATATTTAAAAATTATAGTCGATTAGGAAGAAACTAGGGAGAGTGTCTAGGCCTCCATAGGGTCTGATATCCTGTAAATGCCCAGGATGGATGGGTCGGTAGTAGACAGAGAGATCTGGGGATAGATGACTTAGGGGAGATACGAACACACTCTGCAGCCATACTGAACTGTCACTAAGGGATCAGAGATCAGTAATTCTCATCAGTAACCATCATCAGACTAAAAAGCAACAGAGGGTCCTGTGGCACCTTTGAGACTAACAGAAGTACTGGGAGCATAAGCTTTCGTGGGTAAGAACCTCACTTCTTCAGATGCAAGAAGTGAGGTTCTTACCCACGAAAGCTTATGCTCCCAGTACTTCTGTTAGTCTCAAAGGTGCCACAGGACCCTCTGTTGCTTTTTACAGATTCAGACTAACACGGCTACCCCTCTGATACTTGACATCATCAGACTGTGCAGCACCTTTCATTGTAGGATCCTCAAAATACTCAGCAAATCTGAAGTTGGAAGATCGGGGAGGAACAGCACTAAGAATGGGGGTTACATAGGCTGCTGGGTGGGGGTGAGACTGTGGAAAGGCACGGCCCTGCCCTGGCTGTTGGAAGTGTGTCCTGTGCCTTTAAGAGCAGAGCTTATGTTCAGGGGATCTATATTGGGGCTAGCGAGAATGGGCCATTGAGTGGCGGCTGCACCAGACACACAGCTGGGAGCACATGGCTCTCCGTTAGCTTTTGTAACTCTGCTTTAGTTCTAATCACGCCTCCCTCCTTCGAGTACAGACTGAGACTCCTTCTCATGAATTCCCAGGAGAACCCCTGGGACCAGAGCAGGGCCGGCTTTAGGAAGTGCGGGGCCCAATTCGAACATTTTCGGCAGGGTCCCGGCAGGGATGACTAAAAAAAAAAAAAACCCTTTCATTTCTTCCATGTATTATTTACTTTCCATAACTATATAAATAATAAAATTATATATTATGTACATTGCGTCATATATGCTGTTGATCGGTTATTAATGAGCTCCGTTTCACATGTGTGGGTCCCTGCCACTCTCTAGGGGTGTGCTAGGGTGACCAGATGTTTCGATTTTATAGGGACAGTCCCAATTTTTGGGTCTTTTTCTTATATAGGATCCTATTACCCCCCACCCCCTGTCCCAATTTTTCACACTTGCTGTCTGGTCACCCTGTTGTGCACATGTGTGGGTCCCAGCTGCTCCCTGCCCCCCTCATTGAAGCAGGTGTGCAGGGTTACTGCCCTGGGAACTGCAGGGCACCGCTGGACATGGGGCTGGCTGGAGGCAGGACAGGGGCTGACTGGAGGTAGAGTCTGGCTGCAGGCAGGGCAAGGGGTGGGGGGCTGGCTGGAGACAGGGGTGTGTGGGGCGGGCTGGCTTCAAGCAGGGCCGCAGGGGGGTGCGGCAGGGGTTGGCAGGGCTGGAGACAGAGGAGTGCGGGACTGGCTGGCTTCAGGCAGGGGGGTGCGGCAGTGGTTCGCTGGAGACAGGGCAGGAGGTGCGGCAGGACTGGCTGCAGGCAGGGAAGGGGGTGCAGGGCTGGTGTGGGCAGGGGTTGTATGGGGCTGGCTGGCTTTGGGCAGGGCTGCAGGGGGGTGCGGCAGGGGTTGCCTGGAGACAGGGCAGGGGGTGCGGCAGAGGCTGGCTGTGGGCAGGGGGTGCAGGGCTGGCTGCAGGCAGGGCAGGGGGGGCGGGGCTGGAGGTAGGGCAGGGGTGCAGCAGGGGCTGGCTGCGGACAGGGGGTGCAGGGCTGGCTGGAGACAGGGACTGGCTGCGAGCAGGGTAGGGGGTTCAGGGCTGGTGCGGGGACGGGGTGCAGCAGAGGCAGCTGGAGCCCCAGCCCTTTAAATCGCCCCCGAGCCCCCCGCTATCCCAGGGCTCTGGGGGCTATTTAAAGGGCCCAGGGCTCCCCTGCTTCTACTGCCCCAGCCCTTTAAATAGCCGCAGGAGCCCAGGGGAAGCAGCGGGACTCCAGCGGCTATTTAAAGGGCCGAGGCAGTAGAGGCAGCGGGAGCCCCGGACTTTTTAAATAGCCCCCAGAGCCCCCAGCCCTACCCCAGGAAACCAGCAGTGGGGCTCTGGTGGCAATTTAAAGGGCCTGGGCCCTTTAAATTGCCCCCTGGGGAAGCTGGGCCATCCCGGTACGGCGCATTGCTCTTGCCGGTACGCCGTACCGGGACTTGGGCGCAGGGCCCTCTTAGGCACGGGGCCCGATTCAGGGGAATTGGTTGAATTGGCCTAAAGCCAGCCCTGTACCAGAGGGGAGACCAGAGGAGAGGGCAGGGGTAACAGGGCTGTGGGGAAGGAACGAAGGAGCCATCCTGGAGATGGAAGAACTGAAACCCCCCAAGGAGTTGAAACTCTCGGGCAATCCAGCAGACTCCGGGAAGAGACTAAGGCAGAGTTTTGAGATATATCTATGCAAGCAGCTGGGATTGGTGAGAAAGACCAGCAGAAAATTGCAGTTTTCTTACCCAGTGCAGGACTTGAGGCAGTGGACGTCTTTACTATAATGCAGCTCAGGCTTTGTCTGCACTGGCACTTTTGTTGGTGAAATGTTTGTTGGTCGGGGTGTGAAAAAAACCCCCCTGACTGACAAAAGCACCAGTGTGGACAGCGCTATGTCAGCGGGAGACGCTCGCTGGGGGTGGTGTAATTCTGCCAGCTGGAGAGCTCTGTCCCATCGGCACAGAGCGGCTATGTGAGAGCAGCGTAGGTGCAGCGATACAGCTGTGTCGCTGTAAGGTGTGCAGTGTAGACAAGGGCTCAGTCAGGCAGAGGGAGCAGGTTATTCCACGTGTTGCAGATATTTGAAGAGCCTTGTGTAGTGCAAAAGAGCAAAATGTTCCAAGGGTAAAAGTTTCCCCTTAGAAGACAAAAGTGAGGCGAGTCTGTGAAGAATTCCTAACAGATGTAAGCAGGGGAACGGTCCCACTCTTGTGGGGAACTTCCCTGGCTTATACACCACCCCGATGCAATGGGCTAGTGAATGGATCTGAGTCCTCGCTCCCGCTCCCTTTACCCAGCGGCCTGCCTGACTCTAGGGCCCCCCTTCCACTCTCCAGGGTAGCAGAGTCCACATAACCCTGGCAAGGCTGGGCCCAGGTTTCCTGGTGGGCTCAACCACCAACCTTGTTGAGGTCACTTAGGACAGGGACTAGGGTGTCTCTACTCTGGGGTGCTCTCTCTGCTCCGGGCGCTTACCTGACCCACAGATCATCTGATATAGTTGAAGCAAATACAATTTATTAAACAGCAACCATTTAAAAAAATAATGAGAAACTGGGAAAGGTGGAAGGAAAACCTGTCACCCCGTTCTGTGGCACGGGGGAACCCCAGACAGCTGTGGCTGGATGTCAGGGCAGTTCACAGTCTGTCCCTCACCTGTCCCAGGCCCCAGCCCACATCCTGCCTGTGTTATTCTGGTGGTGGCCACACACTTCACACTCTAGGTGGCAGAACCTACTTCCCAACATCAGACCCCCGTTGGGGTTATGATCCCCCTCCCAGTGTGGACTGCAAGTCCTTTTCCCTGCCTCTGCCCAGGTTCCCCTCACTCTCCCCAGCTGCTCACCACACGCGGCTCCAGACTGCTGCAGCCCCAGCTCCCAGCCCCAACTCCAGCTCCCAACTCCCAGCTCCAGCTCCAGCTCCAGCTCCAGCTCCCAGCCCCAACTCCAGCTCCCAGCTCCCAGCCCCAGCTCCAGCTCCCAGGTCCCAGCTCCAGCTCCCAGCCCCAGCCCCAGCTCCCAGCTCCCAGCTCCCAGCTCCCAGCTCCCAGCCCCAGCTCCAGCTCCAGCTCCAGCTCCAGCTCCCAGCCCCAACTCCAGCTCCCAGCTCCCAGCTCCCAGCCCCAGCTCCAGCTCCCAGTCCCAGCCCCAGCTCCCAGCCCCAGCTCCAGTTCCCAGCCCCAGCTCCCAGCCCCAGTTCCCAGCTCCCAGCCCCAGCCCCAGCCCCAGCCCCAGCTCCCAGCCCCAGTTTCCAGCCCCAGTTCCCAGCCCCAGCTCCAGCCCCAGTTCCCAGTCCCAGCTCCCAGCTCCAGCTCCCAGCCCCAGCTCCCAGCCCCAGTTCCCAGTCCCAGCTCCCAGCCCCAGGTCCCAGCCCCAACTCCAGCTCCCAACTCCCAACTCCAGCTCCCAACTCCCAACTCCCAGCCCCAGCTCCCAGCTCCAGTTCCCAGCCCCAGCTCCCAGCTCCAGCCCCAGCCCCAGTTCCCAGCCCCAGTTCCCAGCTCCCAGCCCCAGCTCCAGCTCCCAGCCCCAGTTCCCAGTCCCAGCTCCCAGCTCCCAGCCCCAGGTCCCAGTCCCAGCCCCAGCTCCCAACACCAGCTCCCGGCCCCAACTCCAGCTCCCAACTCCCAACTCCAGCTCCCAACTCCCAACTCCCAGCCCCAGCTCCCAGCTCCAGTTCCCAGCCCCAGCTCCCAGCTCCAGCTCCAGCCCCAGCCCCAGTTCCCAGCCCCAGTTCCCAGCCCCAGTTCCCAGCCCCAGCTCCCAGCCCCAGTTCCCAGCTTCCACCTCCAGCTCCCAGCCCCAGCTCCAGACCCAGCTCCCAGACCCAGCTCCCAGCTCCAGACCCAGCTCCCAGACCCAGACCCAGACCCAGACCCAGCCTCTTTGTCTCTCAACTCTGGATCCTTTCCAGTTTATCTGATCCTTCCTATACACTGGTGACCCAAACTGGTCACGATGCTCCAGCTGAGGCCTAACCAGCGCTGAGTAGAGGAATACTATCACCTCCGGTGACTTGCATGTGCTGCCTTTGTTAATGCAACCCACAACTGCATTTTCTTCCTGTGCAATAGCAAAAACATCCACACTCCTGAGAGATGTCGCTGTATCAACCTAACCCCCGTGAAGTCAGGGCATATCGGGACAGTCCCAATAAAATCGGGACGTCTGATCACCCTAAATCCAACTGAATACAGATAAAATCCTCACCAGTCCCAGAATGCTCCCTTTTACAGACTAATCTCCTTCTAGTCTGGGTGCAGCAATAACTCCCACCCCTTGCAGTCACTGTCCTTTGTTCCAATTTCTTTCAGGTATCTTTGGGGGTGGAGAGGCTCTCTCTTTAGGCAGCTGAAGACAAAATGAAGGAATCTCCCATGGGCTTAAATAGACTTTCTCTTGTGGGTGAAGAACCCCTCCTCTCTCCTATGCACAGTCCAGCTACAAAATGGAGTATTGGAGTCACCTGGACAAGTCACATGTCCATGCATGACTGAGTTCCTTACCAGCCAAGCCATATTCCTGGGAAAGTTCAGATGTGGCTTAACTCCCTGAGCCCAGCCTTGGGGATCCTGGACCTACTCCAGATGGAAGCTGTGGAGTTCTTCTGGCCAAGACTGCCCTGGGTCTCTCCAGGGATTCTGAGTCTTTTTTGACTGCCGCTGAATATTGATTGGATGTTTTCAGCGAACTATCCACAATGACTCCAAGATCTCTTTCTTGACTGGTTACCGCTAATTTAGACCCCATGATTTCATATGTATAGTTGGGATTGTTTTCCAGTGTGCATTAATTTGTCCTCACCATCCTGGAACATACTTTGGGATTTGGTCAGAGCCCTCCAGGGTGTTTAGTGACCACCTACTGCAATTCACGGCTTCTCCTCCACCTTGAGTCTGTCTCTCTGCTGCACCCACAGCCCTGCAATGAAAGAGACCCCTCTGCCGCCCTTGTGCTACTCTCCTGCCCCATCATCTTAAGACTCATCCAGTCTCTGTGTTTTTAAAGGGCTGGACCAACACTTACTCTTTCTGTCCCCTCTTCTGGGAGGTTCCATTCCTTCCGTGCCCACCAGTCCACAGAGAAACTGGAGAAAACTGGTTTTACCTAGAATGCATTTACTCCCTTCCTCTGTACAGGCGAGATCTCGTTAGGACTGATAGTCTTTAATGAACAACCTATTTATAGACAGATGCCTCTGTCCCAGACTCCTGCCCCTTACTACAAGGAGGATGAGCGAAGAGTTCAGGAAAAGCCCAAAGATATAAGGCTACAGACAGTTCATACAATCTAATGTGAGTTAATAGGGTTAAAACATCTGCTCAGTGTGCAGTGGCAATCAGACAAATGAACAGACTGTTGGGAATAATAAAGAAAGGGATAGATAATAAGACAGAAAATATCATATTGCCTCTGTATAAATCCATGGTACGCCCACATCTTGAATACTGCGTGCAGATGTGGTCGCCCCATCTCAAAAAAGATATACTGGGATTGGAAAAAGTTCAGAAAAGGGCGACAGAAATGATTAGGGTTATGGAACGGCTTCCATCGGAGGATTTTTCAGCTTGGAAGAGAGATGACTAAGAGGGGACATGATAGAGGGCTAAAAAATCATGACTGGTGTGGAGAAAATAAAGAAGGAAGTGTTATTTACTGCTTCTCATAACGCATGAACTAGGGGTCACCCAATAGAATTAATCAGCAGCAGATATAAAATAAACAATAGGGAGTATTTCTCCACAGTCAGCCTGTGGAACTCTTTGCCAGGGGAAATTGTGAAGGCCAAAACTATAACATGGTTCCAATAAGAACTAGATACGTTTATGGAGGATAGTTCAATCAACGGCTATTATCCAAGATGGGCAGGGATGCTCTCTTTAGTTCTGTTTGCAAGAACCTGGGAGTGGGCAATAGGGTATGAATCATTTAATGATTCCCTGTTCTGTTCATTCCCTCTGGGGCACCTGGAATTGGCCACTGTTGGAAAACAGGATACTGGGCTAGATAGACCATTAGTCTGACTCAGTATGTCCATTTTGATATTCTCATAGAAACCCCAGATGTATCTCCACCCTTTCTCTCTCCCTCCCCCGCTGTAACACACTAGACCTCACTCCCCTCCCAGACCTGAGATAGAACCCAGGAGTCCTGATGGGGTCTCTCTCTCTCTGCAGAGTTAGTAACAAAGTAAGAATATATTTTAATATTTTAAACCTAACCAGTGTCCCTTAAGTGACTGGGCACAAGATGTCAGAACATGTTTGTATTAGAGCTGAGTTGGTCTAATATTTATTTTATTTTATTTCTTTAAATCAGAATTAGACACAATGCTCCTGTCAGCTAATTGCTAAGTTATCTGCCACAAAGCTAGAGTTTTCAAGACCCTAAGTAGCCCTTGGAATCACGGCTCAAGTTGCAACCCCGACCAAAATCTGAAATGGCTCCCTTGTAGCTGGGTTTGGGAGGTGGAAATGATCTCGCAAGTGACAGGGGAGGGGAATAGAGAAGCAAGTCACAGGGGTGGGGCCTTGGAGGGGAAAGAGCAAAGCAGGGAAAGGGCCTTGGCAGAAGAAGTGAGGAAGGGGTGGGGTGTCAGGGTCCAGTTACCAGCAATTAGAGAGGTGGCAACCCACTGAATTGTCCATAGACCTATTTCCCAGTTTGTCACGCTGACACAGCACAGTAAGGTCAGGAAAGGATTTAATGTCTTTTTGCCTGTCCAGTAAGTGATTCAGGGAAGAAGGCCCAGCACCATGTTACCAGCCAGCTCTGCATGGAGCTCGGTCTGAGATCCAGAGCACCAGGAGGAAATTTTAGATCCCTTTATGAGTAAGTAGCTGGAGCAGCCTGCCGCGGATCTGTTTGGTCTTCACCCCGTAGATGATGGGGTGTAGCATGGGGGGCACAATCACATACGAGTTGGCCATGAGAATGTGGAAATGCAGGGGCACATTGTGGCCAAACCGGTGTGTGAGGAAGGAGAAGAGAGATGGGATATAAGAGGCTAAGATGACACAGAGGTGGGAGCCGCAGGTCCCAAAAGTCTTGAGCTGGGCATCCTTTGTGGGGAGGCTGAAAATGGCCCTGAGGATCTGGATATAGGACATGGCGATAAAAAACACATCCAGACCCATCACCAAGAATGTCACCGAGAGGCTGTAGTAACTACTGATGCGGACATCAGCGCAGGCCAGCTTCACCATGGCCATGTGCTCACAGTACGAGTGGGGGATGATGTTGGTTCTACAATATGGCCACCGCCTTGCCAGGAAGGGATAGGGCAGTATGAGCATGATGCCGCGCAGTACCACGGCCAGGCCAATCTTGGCCACCAGGGGGTTTGTCAGGATGGTGGAATGTCTCAGGGGATAACAGATGGCCACATAGCGATCAAAAGCCATGGCCACAAAGATGCCAGACTCCATCACTGAAAAGCAGTGAATAAAGTACATCTGGGTAAGGCAGGCACTGAAATACATCTCCCTGGAATTGAACCAGAAAATGCTCAGCATTTTGGGCATAATGGACATAGATACGACCAGGTCGCTGGTGGCCAGCATGCAGAGGAAATAGTACATGGGCACATGGAGGCTCCGCTCCCTCTTCACAATGAACAGGATGGCGATGTTTCCCAAGACAGCTATGGCATACATGGTGCAGAAGGGGATGGAGATCCAGACGTGGGCCGCCTCCAGGCCAGGAATGCCCAACAGGATGAAGGTGGAGGGGTTGGTGAAGTTGGTTCTGCTGCAATCTGCCATGGAGTAGGGGAGAAGGTGTCCAACTCAGAGGCAGAACGGTGTCTCCTGCATGTACCGTACATTCACCAGACTTCCTGTGTGAGCCGAGGCTCTAGAGTGATGGTTGCAGTACAAATGCCTGGATGGAGAGACAATGTGAATATGAGACACTACATGCACTACTGGAGGCTGTTCTCATTGGGGGAGCAGATTGGTCGCTCTTCACACACTGAAAAATGACATTTTCATTATTCAGAGAAATGAATTATGAACAACTGGCCTTACTAATGCCAATTCCATATTTGATGGTGCTCCATGAGCTAATAATTCTACAAGTCATGGTGTGGGAAACCTTAATAGTCACCAGCATTAAACTCAAGTGTGGATACTGGTTATACATCATTGTTCCTTAATGCAATGAAAACCGGGCTAGAGAGTTCATGCTGTAGGGAGCTCCCTATTCACCCGGTTGCTCAAAATCTGAGAGTGTAAAAAAAAAAAAAAACCATGTTTGCCAAAACCAACTGGATAAGCAGCAGTTCTGTAGAGAAGGACCTAGGGGTTACAGTGAACGAGAAGCTGGATATGAGTCAGCAGTGTGCCCTTGTTCCCAAGATGGCCAACTGCATATTTGTCTGTATGAGTAGGAGCATTGCCAGCAGATTGAGGGAAGTGATTATTCCCCTCTATTCGACACTGGTGAGGCCACATCTGGAGTATTGTGTCCAGTTTTGGTCCCCCCACTACAGAAGGGATGTGGACAAACTGGAGAGAGACCAGTGGAGGGCAACAAAAATGATTAGGGGGCTGGAGCACATGACTTATGAGGAGAGGCTGAGGGAACCGGGTCTGCAGAAGAGAAGTGTGAGGGGGGATTTGATAGCAGCCTTCAACTACCTGAAGAGGGTTCCAAAGAGGATGGATCTAGACTGTTCTCAGTGGTGGCAGATGAGAGAACAAGGAGCAATGGTCTCAAGTTGCAGTGGGGGAGGTCTAGGTTGGATATTAGGAGACACTATTTCACTAGGAGGGTGGTGAAGCACTGGTTACCTAGTGAAGTGTTGGAATCTCCGTCCTTAGAGGTTTTTAAGGTCAGGCTTGACAAAGCCCTGGCTGGGATGATTTGGTTGGTGCTTGTCCTGCTTTGAGAAGGGGGTTGGACTAGATACCTCCTGAGGTCCCTTCCAGCCCTGATATTCTATGATTCTATGTGCCAGGGAGAAACATCCGAACTAGAACTTACCTCAGGGAAAAGACCTGGGTTTTGATAGCAGCTCAATGGAAACACCTGCTCTTTCACAGCAATGGCCAAATCAAAGACAATGTTTGGATGCCTAGGAAATGGGAAATGAGAAAAACCTGTTCTGAGTATGTGCTCAGTTTTGGTCACCCAGTCTCTAAAAAGGATACAGAATTATAAAGAGGATTTCCGAGACAGGCTCTGAGAATGCAGGCGGCTGCCATATGTGGACAGACTGAAACATATGGGACAGTTTACTTTAGAGAGGAGACAATAAGGGGGGCATATGATAGAGGGAAAGAATAGAACTGATTGCATTCAATTGGACAAACAGAACCGTTCCCAACCAGTAATACCTATAGATACTTAACGCTTCAAAAGAGCTAATTCCCCAAAACTGAAGAAAATTATCAAGAAAACTGATTGGGAGGAAAATATTGGACAGAAAAATGGGAATTAAACTTGGGAATTCATTAAGAAGAGTTTATTGGATAGCTAAATAGTCACGATTCCACAGTCAAGGAAGTGGAGAACTTTGGCTAAAATCCCAGTTCAGTGGCAAAGTGAAGGTGCGGGGGAGCAATAGATAACAAAGGGAAAAAATGGAAAATGATAGAATATCAGGGTTAGAAGGGACCTCAGGAGGTCATCTAGTCTAACCATGCTGCTCAAAGCAGTACCAATCCCTAAACAAATTTTCACTCCAGATCCTGAAATGCCCTGCTCAAGGATTGAACTCACAACCCTAGATTTAGCAGGCCAATGTGCAAACCACTGAGCTATCCTGCCCCCTATTACTGGATAGCAAGTAATACAAATTGGAAGATATGAAAATTGATGAGGGATGTTAAGGGCATCAGAGAAAAATCCATGCTTGGCAATGCTGAGGATAACAAAAAGGAGGTTATTAAGTATATTAAGAACAAAAGACATCCTAGAAAAGGTTTAGGCCAATTACTAGAGGGAGAAAGGATTCTCGTTAATGTTGCAGATAGCGTAGATGTGTTGCAGAAATAGTTTTGTTCTGCCTTTAGAAAGAAGCAGTATGAGGTACTCATATCACATGAGGTGATGAAATACTTTCCAGTCCATTAACTGCCAAGGAGAAAGTTAAACAGCATCTACAATGGATGCTTAGAGTTACGAACACTAGAGTTACAAACTGACCAATCAACCACACATCTCCTTCGGAAGTAGAAGTACACAATCTGTCAGTAGCAGAGCCACACAAAAAAGGCAAATACAGGACAGTTCTGTGTTAAATGTAAAGTATTTTTTTAAAAAGGAAAATTTTAAAAAAGGTCTCACAAGATTAGGAAACAATGGAAAAGCTGGTGTGGGATTAGTTAAAAAAAAGTCTAGGAATATAATTAATCCCTGTAAACAACATGGTTTATGGAAAACAGGTCTTGTCAAGTAAAACTAAGTTGATCCTTTAAAGAGCACGTTTGGCTAGTCAAGGGTACTGCGCAGATACAATAAACTTCAATTTCTCTGAGACATTTGAGTTAGTAGGAAAAACATTCAGATAAAAAATGAACAGTACAATATCAGAAGAGCACATGTAAAGTGGATTAAAAACTGGCTAATTGATAGATCTCAGAAAGCCATTCTCAATGGGGGTGAATGGGACTGTTTCTAGTGGGGTTCTGCAGTGATCAGTTCTAGGCCTGATGCTACTGAATATTTTCATCATTGATCTGGAAGGAAATAGAAAATCACTGCAGATAAAATTTGTGGATGACGCAAAGATTGGCGGAGTGGTTACAATGAGGAGGCCAGGGCAGGAATACTGATTGATCTGGAGCATTTGTTGAGCTTGGCCCATACAAACAAACTGTTTTAATACAGTCACATGAAAAGTGATACTCTCAGAACAGGCAATGCCGGCCCGACCCATGGACTAGGGCACTGTATTATGGAATGCACGGACCCTGAAAAGGATTTAGGGGTCACTGTGGACACCCAACTCATTGTTAGCTCCGAGAGAGGTGTTGTGGCCAGAAGGACTGAATCAATCTTTGGATGAATAAACAGGGGAGTGGTGAGTTGGAGGATTTTACCTCTGCACATGGCATTGGTGAAACCAACTGTGTCCAGTTCCGGGGTCCACATTTCAAAGAGGCTGTCTAAAAATTGGAGATGGTGCAGAAAAGAGCCTCAAAATTGATTGGAGGCTGGAGAAAATGCAAGACAGTAAGAGACTAAAAGGGCATCAGATATTTAACTTATCAAAAGATGATCAGGTGGAGACTTTCATGGGGTGAAAACCATTGGTAAAGCGGAGAAAGGCAGAGCAAGACCCAATGGCTGGAAGCTGAAGCCAGACAAATTCCAGCTGGAAATAAGGGCCAAATATTTAGAACTGAGGGTGATTAATCGTTGGAACAAACTGCGAAGGGAAGTGGTGGATTCTTTTCTGGAAGATCTGTTTGAGGGCTTGTCTACACTCAAAACTCTACAGCAGCACTGCCATAGCGCTTCAGTGTAGACACTATTTACACCGATAACAGGGTTCTCCCATCCGCGTAGGTAGCTCACCTCCCCAAGAGGTGGTAACTAGGTCAATAGAAGAATTCTTCCATTGACCTCATACTGTCTTCACGGGGGTTAGGTTAATACAGAGACATCTCTCTGGGATGTGGATGTTTTGCTATTGCACAGGAAGAAAATGCAGTTGTGGGTTGCATTAACAAAGGCAGCGCATGCAAGTCTCCGGAGGTGATAGTATTCCTCTACTCAGCGCTGGTTAGGCCTCAGCTGGAGCATTGTGACCAGTTTGGGTCACCCATGTATAAGAAGGATGGAGAGAAACTGGAAAGGATCCAGAGTTGAGAGACAAAGAGTCTCCAAGGGATGGAGCACAAACCATATGAACAAAAGCTAAAGGAACTGGGTATGTTTAGCTTGAAAAAGAGGAGATTGAGACTAGACATGACGAGTCTTCAGCTACTTGAAAGGCTGCCATGAAAAAGTTGGTGAAAAGTTGTTGTGTCTCACCACAGTGGGCAGGACAAAAGTCAATGGGTTCAAACTACAGCACAGTAGATTTAGATGAAATTTCAGGAAAAACTTCCTGACTGTAACAACAGGAGGACAATGGAACAGAGGCCTTGGGAGGTTGTGGAAGCTCCTTCCCTGGAGGTTTTCCAAAGGAGGCTGGATTGTCATCTGTCTAGGATGGTTTAGACCCAACAAATCCTGCATCATGGTAGGGAGTGAGACTAGATGTCCCTTGCGGTCTCTTCTCACCCTGTGGCTCTGTGATTCTACAATATAAAATCCTAGTGTAGACTAGGCTTAGTCAGACACAAGTTATTGAGCTCAATATAGGGTTAATTGGGTAGAGCTTAGCACAATGGGATTCACAAATGGGTTGGCCGTTGTAGGTGGTGCTAGTGGCACCAGAGTTAGTTGAGTCTGTCTGACACCTTCAATTAGGAGACCTGATTTTCAGTTGCTTATAAGTTTGCCAAATTTTACGTGTTTGGACTGAAATTTCCCACAATGGGTGTCTGCTTTGGGCTGCGTTGTTTTGTGAATGATTCAGGCATAACAATTCAGCTGACTTCTCGAATTGAGCTAGGAGAAAGATGTCTTGCTCATGTTAATAAGTTCTTCTAATTGTTCCATCGAGGAGCCCTAGCACCTCCATGTTTTCCAGCAGAAAAAAAGTGAGGTAACAGCCCCCCATTAACAACCAGAGCCATGAAATGCAAGAGCAGGAGGTGACAGTGTCTGTGCATTAACACACAGCTGGCTCCTTAGGTCTTTAAACAATCTTTACTTCAATGTGAGTTTTGCCTCAATGGGGCCTGAGCAAATCACGGACCATGGCCTCAGAATTGGCCTTGAATTGTCCATCTACTGACACCTTTCATCCTGAAGGATCCCCCGTGCCACTGAAATGCAGCCACCTCAGGGCTAGACGCCATCAGCCGGGGTGGGAGGGAGTGCACAGCAAAGAGTGACATTTTGGCCAGTGATACTGGAGCAAATTTATCACCTCTGGCAAGAGCCCTGGGATAGTTAATGGCTGTGCAGAAGAGAAAGGACCCCAGACTAACTCTCTGTCCCATCACGCCCACATTGCATTGGATTTGTCGAGCAGGTGAGCTCATCAGCAAGGAATGGGTACCTGTGAATTCTGAGACAGAAGTGTCTTCCCTGGGAATCCCCCTCAGGTAGCCGTGTTCCACACCTCTCTCACCCCAGCATCTGCAGCAGCATCCGACGCCGAGAGCTGACACAGGGGTGTGTACAGTTTATAATATAACTCTGTGCAATCCCAGTGGGGTTCGCTCAGCCTCTAGGGGAGAAGCAGCATCTGAATGTAAACAGGCTTGAGACAGGCCAGTCTGCACTTCTGTGCTATTTATCCAGCATTAGGAGTAAACAGCAATTAAGGGACCTTCCCAAAGAGATGAGAACTCTTGGTCTCTGTGCTGAGTCAGAGAGGAATTGGCTGCTCTGTGCATTTGTGTATATTTAAAAATTATAGTTGATTAGGAAGAAAACTAGGGAGAGTGCCTAGGTCTCCATAGGGTCTGATACCCTGTAAATGCCCAAGAGGGCTGGGTAGGTAGTAGACAGACTGATCTGGAGATAGATGACTTAGGGGAGATTCAAACAATTTCTGGAGTCATACCAGACTGCCATTAAGGGGTGAGAGATCAGTAATTCTCATCAGTAACGATCATCAGACTGTGCAGCACCTTTCATTGAAGGATCTTCAAAACACCTCGCAAAGGAAAGTCACGATGAACATATCCCCATTATACAGATAGGAAAGTGAGGCACCGGGAGAGGTGACTTGGCCAAGGTCTTACAGAGATTGGGTGGCAGGATGACAGACAGAACCCAGGAGTCCTGACTTCCCTGCCGTAACCGACGTCTCTCCGTCACACCAAGAGGGAAATGCACTCCAGCTCTGGCAGGGGCTGTTCGTTGGGTGGGATGCAGAGGAAAGGCTGGAAGAGGGAGCCTGAGCCTTCGCCATCCTCTCAAGGTGAGTCTGAGGTTTTCAGAACTAGCTGGACTTTGTGAGCTCCCGGCTCCTGTGAGGTGTGAACTCCAGGACTCCACTTCCGCTCCCACTCAGAAACCTGCCAATGCATCACAGTCACTGGGGTCACTTCAGGGGAATTGACTCAGTAAAACCAGCAGCAACAGAATGTTCCTGTAGACAGGGCAGCCAGGGGCCTGTCCTGGGGACAGAGGCCTTGACCTCCCCCTACCCCCCACAAAGCTGCTGTGGCAAAAGGGGGGCTCTATGGGCAGGATAGAGGCTGGTTCAATGTTTTCATTGGATTTGTTCTCTCCCTCTCGGTTAATTTCCTCCCAGTCTCTCCCAGGTGGAATTGAAATCTAATGTTGCAGGCTGAGTTAGCCTTTCCAAACCGAACTGGGGCCCCGCGTCCACCTGTATTCAAGTTACTTACACTCTGTAGCTGGCAAGCCTGGTTTGACCTTCCTATGTCACTAAGGGCAAAGGGGGGGGGCTAGGCCCTGATTTGGCTGGATTGTTGTGTCTATAATTTATTATTATTATCTGAATTGTGGAAGGCTCCAGAGACCCCGCTCCAGTTCAGGGCCCCTTGTGCTGGGCCCTTTGCAAACACAGAAGGAGAAACAGCCCCTGCCCCAAGGAGCTTAGAAATCAAATTCAGACAAGACACAGCTACTGTGTGTAACAAACCAGAAAGGGGGCAGGTGGGGAGATGGGGGAGGAACAACACTAAGAATGGGTGGTTACATTGACTGCTGGGTGGGTGTGAGACAGCGGGAATGTACAGCCCTGCCCTGGCTGTTGGAAGTGAGTCCTGGGCCATTAAGAGCAGAGTACGTGTTCGGGGGAACTAGATTGGGGCTAGCGAGAACGGGCCATTGAGTGGCGGCTGCACCAGACACGCAGCTGGGAGCACATGGCTCTCCGTTAGCTTTTGTTACTTTGCTTTAGTTCTAATCACGCGTCTCTCCTTCGAGTGCAAACTGAGCCTCCATCTTATGAATTCCCAGGAGAACCCCTGGTACCAGAGGGGAGATCGGAGGTAACAGGGCTGTGGTGAAAGAACGAGGGAGCTGTTGGTGTCACTAGGCATAACCCTAGGTAACTCGGGAGGGTGGAAAACCACGAGTGTCGATAAAGCCTTCCTGCACTAGGCCTAAATGAACCAAAGTCCCTCCATGTTTAAACTCTAATCGACCTCAAAAACCAGATGCAAAAATCAAAATGTGTAACAGCCAGTTATCAGTTGCAACACTGCTCATACCGGTACCAAGCGGTAATAATGAGGCCTGCATGTTTCTGGCTGAAGGGAAAATAAAAGTTCAAAGGGAAAGGGACGAAATAACAATTAAAAAAAAAGTTACTAACAAGCTAGACTTATAGCCGCCAAAATGACTTAACTGCTTAAATGTAATTGCTACTGCTTAATGTAACTATTATAGGAGGAAGGAGGGGGAAAGGGGGAAGGGGGAGGAAAGGGAAAAGCTTAGCTAAAGTAAAGTATAAAAAGCAAAAAATTGCTTATGTTGGTGTGCTTAATCTAAGACGTGCCAAGCCTCCTTGCACTGCTTTGAGATCTCAAATAAACTTTGATTGCTTCTCCACCCTGGTGTGCTCATTGGCACGACGCACACCGGCCAACGAACCCCGCTGTTGCTTTCCTCGGGCACTCTGTGCCAGCAACAGAGCCATCCTGGAGTTGTAACACCTGAAAGCCCCCAAGGAGTTGAAACTCTCGTGTAATGCAACAGACTCTGGGAAGAGATTCAGGCAGAGTTTTGAGATATGTCTATGCAAGCAGCTGGATTTGGAGAGAAAGACCAGCAGAAAACCTTGAGGCAGTGGACATCTTTACTATAATGCAGCTCAGGCTTTGTCTGCACTGGCACTTTTGTCATTAAAATCTTTGTCGGTCAAACACGCCGCTGACCAACAAAAGCACCAGTGTGGACAGCGCTATGTCAGCGGGAGACTCTCGCTGGGGGTGGTGTAATTCTGCCAGCAGGAGATCTCTGTCCCATGGGCATAGAGCGCCTACACGCGAGAGTGGTGCAGGTGCAGCAATACAGCTGTGCCACTGTATGGTGTGTAGTGTAGACATGGCCTCAGTCAGGCAGAGGGAGCAGGTTATTACACGTTTTGCAGATATTTGAAGAGCCTTGCGTGGCGCAAAAAAGCAAAACCTCCAAGGGTAAAAGTGTCCTGTGGCACTTTATAGACTAACAGACGTATTGGAGCATAAGCTTTCAGGGTTGAATACCCACTTCGTCAGACGCATGTAATGGAAATTTCCAGAGACAGATGTAAATATTCAGGCAAGAATCAGTCTGGAGATAACGAGGTTAGTTCAATCAGGGAGGGTGAGGTGCTCTGCTAGCAGTTGAGGTGTGAACACCAAGGGAGGAGAAACTGCTTTTGTAGTTGACTAGCCATTCACAGTCTTTGTTTAATCCTGAGCTGATGGTGTCAAATTTGCAAATGAACTGGAGCTCGGCAGTTTCTCTTTGGAGTCTGGTCCTGAAGTTTTTTTGCTGCAGGATGGCTACCTTTAAATCTGCTATTGTGCGTCCAGGGAGGTTGAAGTGTTCTCCTACAGGTTTTTGTATATTGCCATTCCTAATATCTGACATTTATCCTCTTGCGTAGTGACTGTCCAGTTTGGCCAATGTACATGGCAGAGGGGCATTGCTGGCACATGATGGCATATATAACATTGGTGGACGTGCAGGTGAATGAGCCGGTGATGTTGTGGCTGATCTGGTTATGTCCTGTGCTGGTGTGACTGGTGTAGATATGTGGGCAGAGTTGCCATCGAGGTTTGTTACATGGATTGGTTCTAGTGTTAGAGTTACTATGGTGCGGTGTCTGGTTGCTGGTGAGAATTTCACCTTCTAAGTTTCACCTTAGAAGACAAAAGTAAAGCAAGTCTGTGAAGAATTCCGAACAGATGTAAATGGGGGAACGGTCCCGCTCTTGTGGGGAACTTCCCAGGTTTATACACCACAACGATGCAATGGGCTAGTGAATGGATCTGAGTCCTTGCTCCCACTCCTTTACCCAGAGGCCTGCCTGACTCGAGGGCCCCCCTTCCACTCCCCTGTGTGTCAGAGTCCTCGTAACCCCGGCAAGGCTGGGCCCAGGATTCCTGGGGGGCTCGACCCCCAACCTTGTCGAGGTGATTTAGGACAGGGACTAGTGTGTCCCCACTCTGGGATGGTCTGGCTGCTCCGGGCGCTTACCTGGCCCACAGATCATCACATATAGTCCATCACCCCATTCTGTGACACGGGGGAACCCCAAACAGTCATGGTTGGATATAAAGGCAGTTCACAGTCTGTCCCTCACCCATCCCAGGCCCCTATCCTGGTGATGGCCACACACTTCACACTCTATGTGACAGGACCCTTCTTCCCAATGTCCCCCCGATTGGGGGTTACGATCCCCCTCTCAGTGCGACCTGCAAGGCCTTTTGCCTGCCTCTGCCCAGATTCCCCTCACTCTCCCCAGCTGCTCACCGCATGTGGCTCCAGACTGCTCCAGTCCCAGCTCCAGCTCCCAGCCCCCAGCTCTCTGGGCCGCTTCTCTAGCTCTGCTCCCAGCCCTGACCCGCTCCCTGGGACGGTTCTCTGACCCCTCTGGCTCTGGCTACAGCACTGCTCCCCCCTTAGCTCGGTCCCTCTGGCCCAGGCAGCCCCAGCTTAGAGGGAGGATGGGACCCCCAGCCTCGTCACTCTCTCATTGGCCTGCCTGCCCTGTCAATCAGGCTTACTGGGAGCTTTGGCCTCTCCCCAGGGGCCTGGCTTCCCATTCACCCTCCCCCTTCCTTTTGGTACTGGGAGCTGCCAATCAACCCCCACCCCACTAAGTTTTAGTTAGCGGCCAACAGTTCCCTCACACAGAGCTGAGCTAATGAGCCCAACCTGCAGCTGTTCACAGTTAACAGAAGCCTTCAGAGCTCAGGCCAGTGGGGTTGGAGCAGGAGATGGCCCATCCCATTCTTCAGTCACACACTGGAGTTCAGTGCACCTGGAATGATAGATACAAAGCACCAGACAGAACGGTTTGGTTCGTGCGATGCTGGGAGTGTTATAGACAGAGACCTAGGGGTGCACAAAGAATCACAGGCAGTCTGGTTCATTTCCTATCCATGGCATTGAATAGCGAGCATCATTGAGCTTTGAATTTCCTGTGTTCCTTTCAACCTGCCCAGAACCAAAATGTGGCATCCAGGGTGTGACAAGGACACAGAACGAGGCCCACACAAATAGGATCCTTGCAGGGGACTCTAGAGAGATTTGTAGATTATATGGCCAGGCAGGACCATTGTGACCATCTGCTCTGACCTCCTGCATTGCACAGAATGCAATTACGTCACTCCATAACCTTCTCCTCATCTAGAGCTTGAGCTCATTGAGTTCCTGGGGCAGCCTTGCGCTGGTCCCCGAGAAAGTTCTGGCTCCTGCACAGGCGAGCTTTACAGTCACTGACTATCTCGAAGGCCGTTTCTATTATAGTTCTCTTGGCATCCAGCCATTAAGGCCATGAGGCGGAGTGCCTCAGTTCCCCATTCACACACAGCAAGCCAGGTTTTCTACGGTTTCTCTGCTGTGATAAGCTTTACATGACAGGTTGTCATAACTATAAAGGGAAGGGTAACAGCTCGCCTGTGTACAGTACTATAAAATCCCTCCTGGCCAGAGACTCCAAAATCCTTTTCCCTGTAAAGGGTTAAGAAGCTCAGGTAACCTGGTTCACACCTGACCGAAAGGACTAATAAGGGGACAAGATACTTTCAAATCTTGGTGGGGGGAAAGCTTTTGTTTGTGCTCTTTGTTTTGGGGGTTGTTCGTTCTTGGAACTAAGGTGGACTGGACATCAATCCAGGTTCTCCGAATCTTTCTGAATAAGTCTCTCATATTTCAAACTTGTAAGTAAACAGCCAGGCAAGGCGTGTTAGTTTATCTTTGTTTTCTCAACTTGTAAATGTACCTTTTTGTTAGAGTGTTTATCTCTGTTTGCTGTAACTTTGAACCTAAGGCTAGAGGGGGGTCCTCTGGGCTCTTTAAGTTTGATTACCCTGTAAAGTTAGTTTCCATCCTGATTTTACAGAGATAATGTTTACCTTTTTCTTTAATTAAAGGCCTTCTTTTTAAGAACCTGATTGATATTTCCTTGTTTTAAGATCCAAGGGGGTTGGATCTTGATCCACCAGGAGTTGGTGGGAGGAAGGAGGGGGATGGTTAATTTCTCCTTGTTTTAAGATACAAGGGGGTTGGATCTCTATTCAACAGGGAATTGGTGAAGAATCTCTCAAGGCTACCCAGGGAAGGGAATTAGCTTTGGGATGGTGGCAACGGACCAGATCTAAGCTGGTAGTTAAGCTTAGAAGTTTCATGCAGGCTCCCACATCTGTACCCTAAAGTTCAGAGTGGGGAAGCAGCCTTGACACAGGTATTAATTGAAAAGTAGCATTATCATAAGGTTTAACAACCGTGTCAAAATTCTTATCCCCAAAACTTAACATTAATACCAAAAATTTTATCACAGATGGGTGTTTACAAGTATCTTTATGATACGACACCCTCTGTTTAGATATTTTAGTTTGAGGTTAGTTTGTTCATTACCCGTGATGTCCTTTGACTCTCTCCCATGTAATCAGTCACTGGCTTTTCCTTCCCTCCAGTGTTCTCTTCTGTGAGGGCTCGTAATTTAATCATGGTTCTGGAATTTTGGTGCCTCGGGGTCTGGCAAGCTAGGTGTTCAGGGGGATCCTGCACATTGGCTGGCCCTTTGGGGAGTGGTCTCCTAACCCCAGGACTGTACATATGTAGGAAATCCAGCTCCCCTTTTGGAGTTACTCTGTGTTTCCCCCTCCCGGCACTGGGTCCTTCCGTGCCCCCTAGAGGGCTGTGATCTTTGATCAACTGCATCTTTTCCCAACAGATTTCCCATAATTGCTCCCTGTCTCTCACTAGCCTGGGGGAAAACATCCCCCTTCTCTGTCATAGAATCATAGAATCATAGAATATCAGAGTTGGAAGGGACCTCAAGAGGTCATCTAGTCCAACCCCCTGCTCAAAGCAGGACCAATTCCCAGCTAAATCATCCCAGCCAGGGCTTTGTCAAGCCGGGCCTTAAAAACCTCCAAGGAAGGAGACTCCACCACCTCCCTAGGTAACGCATTCCAGTGTTTCACCACCCTCCTAGTGAAATAGTTTTTCCTGATATCCAACCTGGACCTCCCCCACTGCAACTTGAGACCATTGCTCCTTGTTCTGTCGTCTGCCACCACTGAGAACAGCCGAGATCCATCCTCTTTGGAACCCCCCTTCAGGTAGTTGAAGGCTGCTATCAAATCTCCCCTCATTCTTCTCTTCTGGAGACTAAACAATCCCAGTTCCCTCAGCCTCTCCTCATAAGTCATGTGCTCCAGACCCCTAATCATTTTTGTTGCCCTCCGCTGGACTCTTTCCAATTTTTCCACATCCTTCTTGTAGTGTGGGGACCAAAACTGGACACAGTATTCCAGATGAGGCCTCACCAATGTCGAATAAAGGGGAACGATCACGTCCCTCGATCTGCTGGCAATGCCCCTACTTATACAGCCCAAAATGCCGTTAGCCTTCTTGGCAACAAGAGCACACTGTTGACTCATATCCAGTTTCTCGTCCACTGTGACCCCTAGGTCCTTTTCTGCAGAACTGCTACCTAGCCATTCGGTCCCTAG
Source organism: Chrysemys picta bellii (assembly GCF_011386835.1). NCBI lineage: Eukaryota > Metazoa > Chordata > Testudines > Emydidae > Chrysemys > Chrysemys picta. The sequence continues at coordinate 357,743,698 of NC_088791.1, forward strand.
TCTGTAGCAGTGCATGGGATTCTTCCGTCCTAAGTGCAGGACTCTGCACTTGTCCTTGTTGAACCTCATCAGTTTTTTTTCGGCCCAATCTTCTAATTTGTCTAGTCCCTCTGTATCCGATCCCTACCCTCTAGTGTATCTACCACGCCTCCTAGTTTAGTGTCATCTGCAAACTTGCTGAGAGTGCAGTCCACACCATCCTCCAGATCATTAATAAAGATATTAAACAAAACCGGCCCCAGGACCGACCCTTGGGGCACTCCGCTTGAAACCGGCTGCCAACTAGACATGGAGCCATTGATCACTACCCGTTGAGCCCGATGATCTAGCCAGCTTTCTATCCACCTTACAGTCCATTCATCCAGCCCATACTTCTTTAACTTGACGGCAAGAATACTGTGGGAGACAGTATCAAAAGCTTTGCTAAAGTCAAGGAATAACACATCCACTGCTTTCCCCTCATCCACAGAGCCAGTTATCTCATCATAGAAGGCAATTAGGTTAGTCAGGCACGACTTCCCCTTTGTGAATCCATGCTGACGGTTCCTGATCACTTTCCTCTCCTCTAAATGTTTCATAATTGATTCCTTGAGGACCTGCTCCATGATTTTTCCAGGGACTGAGGTGAGGCTGACTGGCCTGTAGTTCCCCGGATCCTCCTTCTTCCCTTTTTTAAAGATGGGCACTACATTAGCCTTTTTCCAGTCATCTGGGACCTCCCCCGATCGCCATGAGTTTTCAAAAATAATGGCTAATGGCTCTGCAATCTCACCCGCCAACTCCTTTAGCACCCTCGGATGCAGCGCATCTGGCCCCATGGACTTGTGCACGTCCAGTTTTTCTAAATAGTCCCGAACCACTTCTTTCTCCACAGAGGGTTGGTCACCTTCTCCCCATGCTGTACTGCCCAGTGCAGCAGTCTGGGAGCTGACCTTGTTCGTGAAGACAGAGGCAAAAAAATCATTGAGTACATTCGCTTTTTCCACATCCTCGGTCACTAGGTTGCCTCCCTCATTCAGTAAGGGGCCCACACTTTCCTTGATTTTCTTCTTCTTGCTAACATACCTGTAGAAACCCTTCTTGTTACTCTTAACATCTCTTGCTAACTGCAACTCCAAGTGTGATTTGGCCTTCCTGATTTCACTCCTGCACGCCTGAGCAATATTTTTATACTCCTCCCTGGTCATTTGTCCAATCTTCCACTTCTTGTAAGCTTCTTTTTTGTGTTTAAGATCAGCAAGGATTTCGCTGTTTAGCCAAGCTGGTCGCCTGCCATATTTACTATTCTTTCTACACATCGGGATGGTTTGTTCCTGCAACCTCAATAAGGATTCTTTAAAATACAGCCAGCTCTCCTGGACCCCTTTGCCCTTCATGTTATTCTCCCAGGGGATCCTGCCCATCTGTTCCCTGAGGGAGTCAAAGTCTGCTTTTCTGAAGTCCAGGGTCCGTATTCTGCTGCTCTCCTTTCTTCCTTGTGTCAGGATCCTGAACTCGACCATCTCATGGTCACTGCCTCCCAGATTCCCATCCACTTTTGCTTCCCCTACTAGTTCTTCTCTGTTTGTGAGTAGCAGGTCAAGAAAAGCTTTGCCCCTAGTTGGTTCCTCCAGCACTTGCACCAGGAAATTGTCCCCTACACTATCCAAAAATTTCCTGGATTGCCTGTGCACCGCTGTATTGCTCTCCCAGCAGATATCAGGGTGATTAAAGTCTCCCATGAGAACCAGGGCCTGCGATCTAGCAACTTCTGCTAGTTGCCAGAAGAAAGCCTCGTCCACCTCATCCCCCTGGTCTGGTGGTCTATAGCAGACTCCAACCACGACATCACCCTTGTTGCTCACACTTCTCAACTTTATCCAGAGACTCTCAGGTTTTTCTGCAGTTTCATACCGGAGCTCTGAGCAGTCATACTCCTCTCTTACATACAACGCAACTCCCCCACCTTTTCCGCCCTGCCTGTCCTTCCTGAACAGTTTATATCCATCCATGACAGTACTCCAGTCATGTGAGTTATCCCACCAAGTCTCTGTTATTCCAATCACATCATAGTTCCCTGACTGTGCCAGGACTTCCAGTTCTCCCTGCTTGTTTCCCAGGCTTCTTGCATTTGTGTATAGGCACTTAAGATAACTCATCGATCGTCCCTCTTTCTCAGCATGAGACAGGAGTCCTCCCCTCTTGCGCTCTCCTGCTTGTGCTTCCTCCCAGGATCCCTCAGGGCTTTGGTCTCCTTCCCCCGGTGAACCTAGTTTAAAGCCCTCCTCACTAGGTTAGCCAGCCTGCTGGCGAAGATGCTCTTCCCTCTCTTCGTTAGGTGGAGCCCGTCTCTGCCTAGCACTCCTACAGCTGCAGTGTAGGAGTTGGTCTCAACCACCCTCCCACCTGGAAGCTCGTGGCTTCCCCCTGCTGCAGAAGAATCAAGGAGACTCTCTCCCATTCTCTCAGCAGTTCCTGAGACCTTCCCCTTTCCCTCGGGGGTCCCAGCATAACACTCCCTCCTGCTGCAGGCAAATACTTTAACCTGAGCTACACGGAAAAAATCATTACCCAGGAGCAGGTTGACTAGGAGCTGTTCCATCAACTCCACAGTCACAGCACTTTCCAAACCTGCCCACACCACATGGATTTTAGCTAGTGGTACGAGGAATCTGCTTTTCCCCACCCGCACAATCTGCCATTTGGCCAGGTAACATACTGGCCTTGGGACCACACTCTGCTTCACCAGAGAAATCTGGGCCCCTGAATCCCTCTGCCCCAAGTACTCCATGCCATTAATTTGGACAGCTGAAACATGCTCCATATCTCATTCTGCAGAGAGTAATCTCACAGAACCAATCTGATGGGTTTTGATTGCCTGGGGGGTTGCTGTGTTGAGGAGAGCAGAACTAACATGAGATATTGGTCGCCTGCTTCCTCCTAGCACAGGGCATCTATTCCTCAGGTGATCAGTGGAATTACGCATATAGCACCTTTTAGGCTCTTCTTCTTTTACAGGAGATTTGGGATGAAGGTTAATGGAATGTTTTTCGGTAGGAGAATGTTTAGGCTCCCAACCCCCTTCTCTCTTCCCAGGAGCAAAATGGGATCCTCCCTTCCCACCAGTTTTAAACCCCTCCGTCTGTGGTCTGTCCTCAGTAGACGCCCGATTCTGTTTGACGGCATCAGCTAAAAAAGCCATCTCATCCACAGACTTTACATCCTTGTCCCATAGACACTATTTTACATCAGCCTTACACATGCTTAAGAAATGCTCTTTAGCAACAAGATCAAGCATTACATAAGAACATAAGAACGGCCGTACTGGGTCAGACCAAAAGTCCATCCAGCCCAGTATCCTGTCTACCGACAGTGGCCAATGCCCCAGAGGGAGTGAACCTAACAGGCAATGATCAAGTGATCTCTCTCCTGCCATCCATCTCCACCCTCTGACAGACAGAGGCTAGGGACACCATTCCTTACCCGTCCTGGCTAATAGCCATTAATGGACTTAACCACCATGAATTTATCCAGTTCTCTTTTAAACGCTGTTATAGTGCTAGCCTTCACAACCTCCTCAGGTTAGGAGTTTCACAAGTTGACTGTGCGCTGTGTGAGGAAGAACTTCCTTGTATTTGTTTTAAACCTGCTGCCTATTAATTTCATTTGGTGACCCCTAGTTCTTGTATTATGGGAATAAGTAAATAACTTTTCCTTATCCACTTTCTCCACATCACTCATGATTTTATAGACCTCTATCATACCCCCCCTTAGTTTCCTCTATTCCAAGCTGAAGAGTCCTAGCCTCTTTAATCTCTCCTCATATGGGACCCGTTCCAAACCCTTAGTCATTTTAGTTGCCCTTTTCTGATGTGGGCGTACCATTGATTTATATAAGGGCAATAATATATTCTCAGTCTTATTCTCTATCCCCTTTTTAATGATCCCTAACATCCTGTTTGCTTTTTTGACCACCTCTGCACACTGCGTGGACATTTTCAGAGAACTATCCACAATGACTCCAAGATCTTTTTCCTGACGACTTGTAGCTAAATTAGCCCCCATCATATTGTATGTATAGTTGGGGTTATTTTTTCCAATGTGCATTACTTTACATTTATCCACATTAAATTTCATTTGCCATTTTGTTGCCCAATCACTTAGTTTTGTGAAATCTTTTTGAAGTTCTTCACAGTCTGCTTTAGACTTAACTATCTTGAGCAGTTTAGTATCAACTGAAAACTTTGCCACCTCACTTTTTACCTCTTCCTCCAGATCATTTATAAATAAGTTGAATAGGATTGGTCCTAGGACTGACTCTTGGGGAACACCACTAGTTATCCCTCTCCATTCTGAGAACTTACCATTTATTCCTACCCTTTGTTCCCTGTCTTTTAACCAGTTCTCAATCCATGAAAGGACCTTCCCTTTTATCCCATGACAACTTAATTTACATAAGAGCCTTTGGTGAGGGACCTTGTCAAAGGCTTTCTGGAAATCTAAGTACACTATCTCCACTGTATCCCCCTTGTCCACGTTTGTTGACCACTTCAAAGAACTCTAATAGATTAGTAAGACACGATTTCCCTTTACAGAAACCATGTTGACTTTTGCCCAACATTTTATGTTCTTCTATGGGTATGTCTACACCACGAAATTACTCCTATTTTGCAGAATTTGATTTTTGGCAACAGATTGTATAAACTCGAGTGCATGCGTCCACACTAAGCACATTAATTCGGCGGTGTGCGTCCATAGTACCGAGGCTAGCATCAACTTCCGGAGCGTTGCACTGTGGGTAGCTATCCCATAGTTCCTGCAGTCTCCCCCGCCCATTGGAATTCTGGGTTGAGATCCCAATGCCTGATGGGACAAAAAACATTGTCGCGGGTGGTTCTGGGTACATGTCGTCAGGCCCCAACAGCAGACAATCGTTTCGTGCCTTTTTTCCTGGGTTACCTGTGCAGACGCCATACCACGGCAAGCATGGAGCCCGCTCAGCTGACCGTCACTGTACATCTCCTGGGTGCTGGCAGACATGGGACTGCATTGCTACACAGCAGCAGCTCATGGCCTTTTGGCAGCAGACGGTGCATTACGCCTGGTAGCCGTCGTCGTCATATTCCTGGCTGCTCTTTTAGCCGACCTCGGTGAGGTCGGTCAGGGGCGCCTGGGCAGACATGGGAGAGACTCAGCCAGGTCATTCCCAGGTTCTGGCGGGCACCCAGGAGATGACGATGGCTAGGAGCCGTACTGCACTGTCTGCTGCCAGCCTAAGATGTGTGAGATAGATGGAGTGGATCAAAACAAGAAATAGACCAGATTTGTTTTGTATTCATTTGCTCCCCCCTCCCTCCGTGAAATCAATGACCTGCTAAACCCAGTTCAGTCCTTGAGGGGGTCATTCTCTGTGACAGTTGTTTGTGTTTCTCCTTGATGCAAAGCCATCCCCTTTGTTGATTTTAATTCCCTGTAAGCCATGTCGTCTGTCACCCCTCCCTCCGTCAGAGCAATGGCAGACAATCGTTACACCCCTTTCTCAGTGCAGACGCCATACCACGGCAAGCATGGAGCCCCCTCATCTCAACGCAGCAGTCATGAACATTGTAAACACCTTGTGCATTATCGTGCAGTTTATGCAGAACCAGAACCTGAAAAACCAGGCGAGGAGGAGGCGACGGCAGCGCGGTGATGAGAGCGATGAGGACATGGACACAGAATTCTCTCAAAGCGCGGGCCCCGGTGCTTTGGAGATCATGGTGTTAATGGGGCACATTCAATGGGGCCGTGGAACGCCGATTCTGGGCCCGGGAAACAAGCACAGAGTGGTGGGACTGCATAGTGTTGCAGGTGTGGGACGATTCCCAGTGGCTGCAAAACTTTTGCATGCGTAAGGGCACTTTCATGGAACTCTCACATGACCCAGCTTCCATAAAAGAGATCTTAATTATGCCTTATCCATAACATAACAATATTTCTATGACGAGTATGGGGTGTAGTGTCACACTGGGTGCTTGTTCATGGGATGTGGGGCACTCAAAAGGCACAGGATTGGCACCCCACCCTTGATGCAGAGGGGCAGGAGGCCCCCACATGATAATGAGGGGAGCTGCAGCTGCTGAGACTTCCCCCACACCCCTGATACAGCACAGCAGGTGGTGCTGGTTGCGGACGCCATGGCAGCAGAGGGGAGCGGTATTGGCCCCCTCTTGGGTCCCTTCCCAAGGAGACCTCAGATGGAGCCCCCCAAACCCCGTTGTCATCTGTACCCCTGTCAATGCCAAGGCAATTGCTACCTCGGTTGCTGGCGAGGAGGACTCTGGGGCAGCGGGAGGAGACTTCAGCTCCATCTTCAAGGAGATCGAGGCCCTGGGTCTGGCCCCGATCACCCAGAGGGAGAACTATCTCTTGCCAGAGGGCCTCAATCTGGGCTTCGGCTTGGTACGCTGACCCCTCCTCCTCTCTCCCCCTTACCCTAGGCTGCTGCCCCCTCTCTCGACCTTGGGTGCCCCTGGCTTTGTCCATCTGCCCAGCCGCAGATGGCACCTAGTCTCTTGGCAACTGAGGCCCTGGTGGTGATGGTGGGTGCTGAGAAGCCAGGTCCCAACCCCATGGGTTTTCCACCTTCTGAGGTGGAGCTGCCACCTCCCCTCCCAGTTGGGGGCCCTATCGCGGATGCCACCATGCCAACACCATAATTGCAGGTGCTGAGCTCATTCTGGTACCAAGTCCCAGCGTCATGGAGGTCTCCCTCCCATCCCCGTCCCCTTGGCTCCTGAACCCAGTGGAGAGGTGCTGCAGCCCGGTAGCTCAGCTGCCAGGGATCCCGATCCCACTTCCACCCCTGCCCCTACTCCTGATCCCATTCCTCGCCCCAACTCCACTCCAGCCCCTATCACATTCCCCGCCCCTTTCCCCTCCACCTTCCACACTGTTGCTGACCCTGGGCTTGTCTCCTTCCCTCTGTGCTTAGACAACCCTCAGGGGAGGTTTTCTTGTCTCCCATCCCTGACCCTTTAGGGGCTGCTCTCTTCCCTCCACTGCCCCCTCCCTTGCCGGGGATAGGGACTGGTTGTGCTGCACTATCGAGGCAGATGCCATGCCAGGGATCTCTGTGGGCCAAGGGGTCATCACAGGAGCCCAGCTGGGGAACAATCGCAGGTCTGTGACCCCAGCCCACGCTGTGCTGTGGGACGAGCTACACCGCTTCCTGTGGACACCTGTGGTTTCAAGGGTAAGGTGCAGCTCCCTCTCCAGCCCTGTGGGGCCATCCATCTCATCCTCTAGCCCAGGGATCAGCAACCGTTCAGAAGTGGTGTGCCAAGTCTTCATTTATTCACTCTGATTTAAGGTTTCGCGTGCCAGTCATACATTTTAATGTTTTTAGAAGGTCTCTTTCTACAAGTCTATAATATATAACTAAACTATTGTTGTATGTAAAGTAAATACGTTTTTTAAAATGTTTAAGATGCTTCATTTAAAATTAAATTAAAATGCAGAGCCTCCCGGACTGGTGGCCAGTCCCAGGCAGTGTGAGTGCCACTGAAAATCAGCTCGCATGCCGCCTTTGGCACACGTGCCATAGGTTGCCTACCCCTGCTCTAGGCCGTGAGGGCCATTTGGAGGAGGGGAGGTAGGCCGGGAGGCAGGATGTCATAGGCTAGCGGCAGGCCTGCAACTTCCATTTCTCCCTGCTGGCTTTTGGGGTCATTCACGGATTGTTGCTAGGCCCGCTGTGGGTCACTGGCTCAGCCCAGCCCTGCTCTTAAAGGGACATGGACCCCACCGTGGCTCGACACGGCCCAGGGCACGTGGGAGTGTCACCTCACCCCCCGCCTCGGGGGCCTGGCGAGGGGGGTGCTCGGCACCATAGCAGCACAGAGGGGAGGCCAGCGTGGAGTGGACCCCATGAGGGCGGGGGGGCATGGCGTGGCCGGAGGAGCCAGCCAAAGGGGGGGCATGGAGCAGCTGGAGGAGGAGCCAAGGGGGCGTGGCCAGAGGAGGAACCAAGGGGGGGCACCTTTTTTATGTTTGCTCCCCCTGCTCTTAGAATCTGGCTATACCTCTGCCTGATGGACCTCCATGCCTATGTGAATTTAGTCAATGTCTGACGCTGAATTTAGTCAATGTCTACACCCCAAACTCAGGCCCAGAGCAGGTTCATTTCGATAAGCAGGCGTCCTCCTTCCTCACACCTTGGATCCTCGCGAGTGCCTGGTTCTGGGCAGGGATTTCAATACCACCCTTGAGGACAGGGGTAGCTCAGGGCTCGAGAGCAGCCAGACCGCCGTGGGTATCCTCAGGGAGATCATCGACCATCACTCCCTGCAGGATGTCTGGCGTGATCACCACCCGGACGGTGACTGCACCCTCACATATGTCCGGGTGGAGGTCAATCGGTAGCGCCACTCCCGGTTGGATTGCATTTATCTATCTCACTTCCATCTCGCAGGGGCCCACTCCTCCAGCATCTGACCAGCCCCATTCTCAGACCACCATTTGGTGGCCATGATGGCCTCTCTCACCTCTGAGAGGCTGGGGTCTGAAAATTGGCACTTCAATAATAGCTTGCTGGAGGATGTGGGCTTCATGGCATCCTTCTGGGAGCTCTGGCTGGCCTGGTGGGGGCAGTGGCATGCCTTTCCCTCAACGCAAGCGGTGGTGGGATTCAGGGAAAGTGTGTAACTGGCTCTTCTACCGCAACTAAACCTGGGGCACTTGCTGGTGGAGGGATGTGGTGAAAGAGCAGTTGGAGTTGGAGGTTGTGGAGCTGGAAAGGCATCTGGCCATCAGCCCCAGGGATCCATCCCTCTGCGCAACGTACCAAGAGAAGCGAGAGGAGCTCGGGCCTTAGAGGAACATGAGACCTGGGGCATGTTCGTCTGATCCTGCGTCCATCTAATTCGGGAGATGGATCGTGGCTTCCACTTCTTCTACAGCTTGGAGAAAAAGAGGCGTGTCACCTTCCTTTTGGCAGAGGATAGCACCCCCTCATGGATCCAGAGGAGATGTGTGGAAGGGTCAGGGCCTTTTATACCAGCCTCTTCTCCCCGGATCTGAACAATGCCAATGCCTGCACAGTATGCTGGAACGAACTGCCGACAGCGCAGGTGACCAGGACTGGCTACAGCTGCCTCTCACTCTAGCCAAGCTTGCAGAAGCCTTCTGTCTCATGCCCCTAATGAATCTCCAGACATGAACGGGCTGACCATCAAGTTCTACCACGTGTTCTTGGACGTCCTCGGCCCAGACCTTGTCACCATCTGGGCTGAGTCCTTGGGGAGCAGATACCTCCCTCTGTCATGCAGGCTTGCTACTGAAGAAGAGGGACCTCTGTGACTTTTAGAACTGGCATTCCATCTTGCTCCTCAGCACGGACTCCAAAATCATACCAAAGGCCATCTCACTGTGGCTGGGGTCCGTGCTGGTGGATGTGATACATCCTGATCCAACTTACACCGGCCCGGGATGCACCATCTTTGATCATTTCTATTTGCTCTGGGACCTCCTGGAGCTTGGGTGTAGGGATGGTCTGTCATTCGCCCTCTTGTCTCTGGACCAGGAGAAGGCGTTTGACAGGATGGACCATGGGTATCTCATGGGCACTCTGTATAAGTTAGTCTTTGGGCCCCAGTTTGTGGGTTTTCGCCAGGTGCTGTATGCCTCCGTGGAGTGCTTGGTCGGGCTCCACTGGACCGTGACCGAACCAGTCAGCTTTGGGCCAGGGGTGTGTCAGGGGTCTCTGCTCTCAGGCCAGCAGTATACTCTGGCAATCGAAACCTTCCTCTGTCTCCTCCATTGGAGGTTCATGGGGTTGATGCTCCATGAGCTGGAGTTGTGGCAGGTCCTGTCGGTGTACGCCGATGACGTCCTCCTCTTGGTCCAGGACCCAGGCAACCTGGTACGGTAGGAGACCTGCTAGTGATCTACTCAGCGGCCTCCTCCATCTGGGTCAACTGGGTCAAGAGCTGCGGCCTGATGGTTGGGGATGGGTGGCAGATGAGCTCCCTCCACCCGCGCTTCAAACCATTCAGTGGAGCACGGGTCCATTGCTCTATCTCAGCATCTATCTCCGCCAGAGAACTGGCAGGATTTGGAGGCCAGGGTGGGTGAGTGGCTGTGGAGATGGATGGGTCTGCACTGGTGCCTTACCATGCAGGGAGGGCACTGGTGCTTAACCAGCTACTCCTGTCCATGCTCTGGCACTGGCTCAACGCCCTGACCCCAGCCCCGGGGATCCTGGCCCTGATCCAGACAGTAGCTCTGGAGTGTGACAGGTTTGGTCACAGAGACCCATTGGGACTGTCACCTGATTTCTGGAATTACCTCTGAGCCCGTTTTCACTGCCAGCTCGGGACTCCAGAACCCTGCCTTGTTGAGCCAGACATGCTAGCCTGCTGCAGCACAGACCCAGGTCTGGTCCACGCCCCCAAAGCTGCAGACTTTAACCAAAAACTGCTCAGTAAGTCACCTATCTCCAGCACCCAGTGTGACATTACCCTCTGGTGTTATCTGGACTGGTGATCTGCTAGGCCACTCCAATCCTTGACTCTGGGAGCCAGCCTCACCCTGCTCTGCTGTGAGAACCCCTACTCCTGGGCTGTTCACGCACAGTCACTGCCAGGTAAGCTGCTCCCAGATACTTGCAACCGAAGTAGCTAATATCTCCAGTCCCAGAAACAACCCCAGTAACCTCCATCTTGCAGCGTCCAGTTATGCCCACTAGACACTGCAAGCTCATCAATTTAACAAAGAAATTGATATGTACCAGGCTTGTTCTCCCACGGGGAATCTCTGACATGCTTCAAACTAAATGCACTGCTTCAGGTAGAATAAGCAAACAGATTTATTTTAAATGATTATAAATCAAAGCACAACAAGTCAGATTTGGTCAAATGAAATAAAAGCAAAATGCATTCTAAGCTGATCTTAACACATTTAGTGTCCTTATAAACATAGTTGCTTCTCACCACAGGCTGGCTGGTTACTTTTCTGTCAGGCTCTCTTCTTTGATCAGCACTTCAGTCGCTTGGCGGTGGTGGTGTCTGTAGATGGAGGTGGAAGAGAGAGAGCCTGGCAAAATGTCTTTCCCTTTTATCATGTCCTTTCTTTCCTCTTGGCTTTGCCCGCCCCCCTTCAGACTCGGGTGAGCATTACCTCATCACAGTCCCAAACTGCTCAAAGGAAGGGGGGTGACTCACTCAAGGGTCTAACAGATTCTTTTGTTGCTGCCTAGGCCAGTATCCTTTGTTCTTGTGAGGCTGGGCTGGGTTTGTCCCATACATGCCCTGAGGAGGTGTGAACTGCCCCTCTGCTCCTGGAGAGTTTTGCCTGGGCTTGCTTTAAGCCATGAGGATACATTTTCAGCCTCATAACTATATACTTGAAAATACAACCTATAATATTATATAACAACAATGCTCAGTATCTCATGAGCCTTCTGAAGACACCCAACATAACAAACTTTGCATTGGATACCACACAATCATTTTATAAAGATGAACATGGGGGTGTAGGGTGTTCTCCTGAGGTACAGAGCATCACACAAAGACACCCAGTTCCCAGTGGGATCCAAACCCGAAGTAAATCCGTTTTACTCTGTATAAAGCTTATACAGGGTAAACTCATAAATTGTCTGCCTTCTATAACACTGATAGAGAGATATGCACAGCTGTTTGCTCCCCCAGGTATTAATCACTTACTCTGGCTTTACTAATAAACAAACAAAAGTGATTTTATTAAAGATAAAAAGTAGAATTTAAGTGGTTTCAAGTAATAACAGACAGAACAAAGTAAATTACCAAGCAAAATAAACAAAACATGCCAGTCTAAGGCTAATACATTTAAGAAATTGAATACAAGTAAATCTCATCCTCAGAGATATCCCAATAAGCTTCTTTCACAGACTAGACTCCTTCTTAGTCTGGGCCCAATCCATTCCCTTGCTACAGACCTTGTTCATTCCAGCTCAGGTGGTAACTTGGGGATTTCTCATGACTGGCAGCCACCTTTGCTCTGTTCTACCCTCTTTTATAGCTTTGGCACAAGGCAGGAATCTTTTGTCTCTCTGGGTCCACACCCCTCCTTCTAAATGGAAAAGCACCAGGCCTAAGATGGATTCCAGTACATGATCACATGTCACTGTAAGACATCATTTTCCATTCTTTCAGGGCTGGCCTGCACGTACCCAGGAAGGTTTGCCAGTAAAGAGAGCCATTCACAACCAATTGTCGTAGTTAATGGGACCATCAAGATTCCATGCCACCATTAACACCCCACACTTTGCATAGTTACAATAGGACTTCAGAGTAATACTTCATATTTCTAGCTTCAGATATAAGAATGATACATTCATACAAATAGGATGACCACATTCAGTAGATTATAAGCTTTGTAATGATATATTACAAGAGACCTTTTGCATAAAGCATATTCCAGTTACATTATATTTACACTCACAAACATATTTTTGACGGCTGCTGCACACTGAGTGGATGTTTTCAGAGATCTATCCACAATGACTCCAAGATCTCTTTCCTCAGTGGTAACAAATAATTTAGACCCCTTTACTTCATATGTATAGTTGGGATTTTTTCCCAATGTGCATTAATTTGTCCTCACCATCCTGGAACACACTTTGGGATTTGGTCAGAGCCCTCCAGGATGTCTAGGGACCATATCCTGCAATTCATGGCTTCTCCTCCACCTTGAGTCTGTCTCTCTGCTGCAGCCATGGCCCTGCAACCACAGGGCCCTCTCTGCCGCCCTTGTACCTCTCTCCTGGCAGAGCTTCTTCTGTCTCATCCAGTCTCTGTGTTTTTAAAGGGATGGACCAACTGCTCCTCTCTCTGTTCTCTCTTCTGGGAGGTTCAATTCCTTCCATGCCCACCAGTCCACAGAGAAGCTGGAGAAAACTGAATTTATCTAGAATGCATTTACTCCCTTCTTCTGTCCACATGAGATCTCGTTAGGGCTGATAGTCACTAATGAAAAACCTATTTATAGACAGATGCCTCTGTCCCAGCCTCCTGCCCCTTAGTACAAGGAGCATGAGCGAAGAGTTCAGGAAAAGTGCAAAGATATAAGGATACAGACAGTTCATACAATCTAATGTTAGTTAATAGGGTTAAAACATCTGCTCGATATGCAGTGACAATCAAACAAACAAACAGAATGTTGGGAATCATAAAGAAAGGGATAAATAATAAGACAGAAAATACCATATTGCCTCAATATAAATCCATGGTACGCCGACATCTTGAATACTATGTGCAGATTTGGTTGCCCCATCTCAAAAAAGATATACTGGAATTGGAAGGTACAGAGAAGGGCAGAGAAGGGCAACACAAATGATTAGGGGTATGGAACAGCTTCATATGAGGAGAGATTAATAAGACTGGGACTTTTCAGCTTGGAAAACAGACAACTATGGGGGGATATGACAGAGCTCTATAAAATCATGACTGGTGTGGAGAAAGTGAAGAAGGAAATGTTATTTACTCTTTCTCATAACACACGAACTAATGGTCACCCAATAGAATTAGTCCACGAAAGCTTATGCTCTAAATAAATTTGTTAGTCTCTAAGGTGCCACAAGTTCTCCTGTTCTTTTTGCCAATAGAATTAGTCAGCAGCAGATTTAAAACAAAAAAAGGAAGTATTTCTTCACAGTCAACCTGTGGAACTCTTTTCCAGGGGAAGTTCTGAAGGCCAAAACTATAACATGGTTCCAATATGACTTAGATAAATTTATGGAGGATACGTCAATCAATGGCTATTAGCCAGGATGAGCAGGGATGGTGTTCCTAGCCTCTGTTTGCCAGAACCTCGGAAAGGGTAACAGGGGAAGGATCACTTGATGATTCCCCGCTCTATTCATTCCCTCTAGGGCACCTCCCATTGTCCACTGTCGGAAGATGAGATACTGGGCTAGATGGACCATTGGTCTGCCCCAGTCTGGCCATTCTGATGTTCCTATAAAAACCATGTATGTATCTTCCCCACCCCTTCACTGTAACGCACTGTACCCCAGTCCACTCCCAGAGCTGAGATAGAACCCAGGAGTCCTGATTGGGTCTCTCTCTCTGCAGAGTTAGTAACAAAGTAAGAATATACATTAATATTTTAAACCTAACCAGTGTCCCTTAAGTGACTGGGCACAAGATGTCAGAACATGTTTGTATTAGAGCTGAGTGGGTCTAATATTTATTTTATTGTAGTTCTTTTATATAAGAATTAGATACAGAGCTCCTGTCAGCTAATTGCTAAGTTATCTGCCACAAAGCTAGAGTTTTCAAGACCCCAAGTAGCCCTTGGAATCACGGCTCAAGTTGCAACCCCCACCAAAATCTGAAATGGCTCCCTTGTAGCTGGGTTTGGGAGGTGGAAATGATCTCGCAAGTGACAGGGATGGGGAATAGAGAAGCAAGTCACAGGGGTGGGGCCTTGGAGGGGAAAGGGTAAAGCAGGGAAGGGGCCTTGGCAGAAGAAGTGAGGAAGGGGTGGGGTGTCAGGGTCCAGTTACCAGCAATTAGAGAGGTGGCAACCCACTGAATTGTCCATAGACCTGTTCCCCAGTTTGTCATGTTCACATACAGAGGGCCCAGCACCATGTCACCTGCCAGCTCTGCACGGAGCTCAGTCTGAGAGCCAGAGCACGAGGAGAAAACTCTATGTTCCTTTATGAGTAAGTAGCCGGAGTAGCCTGTCCCGGATCCGTTTGGTCCTCACCCCGTAGATGATGGGGTTTAGCACGGGGGGCACAAGCACATACGCGCTGGCAATGAGAATGTGGAAATGCAGGGGCACATTGTGGCCAAACCGGTGTGTGAGGAAGGAGAAAAGAGCTGGGATGTAAGAGGCTAAGATGGCACAGAGGTGGGAGCCGCAGGTCCCAAAAGTCTTGAGCCGGGCATCCTTTGTGGGGAGGCTGAAAATGGCCCTGAGGATCTGGATATAGGACATGGCGATAAAAAGCACATCCAGACCCATCACCACGAATGCCACAGAGAGGCCATAGTAACTACTGATGCGGACATCAGCACAGGCCAGCTTTACCACAGCCATGTGCTCACAGTATGAGTGGGGGATGATGTTGGTTCTACAATATGGCCACCGCCTCACCAGGAAGGGATAGGGCACTGCGAGCATCCCACCGCGCAGCACCACGGCCAGGCCAATCTTGGCCACAACGGGGTTTGTCAGGATGGTGGAATGTCTCAGGGGATCACAGATGGCCACGTAACGATCCAAAGCCATGGCCACGAAGATCCCAGACTCTATAGCTAAGAAGCAGTGAACGAAGTACAGCTGGGTGAGGCAGGCACTGAAATCGATCTCCCTGGAATTGAACCAGAAGATGCTCAGCATTTTCGGTAGGATGGATGTAGACAGGACCAGGTCACTGAAGGCCAGCATGCAGAGGAAATAGTACATGGGGCCATGGAGGCTCGGCTCTCTCTTCACAATGAACAGGATGGTGAAGTTCCCCAAGATGGCTACGGCATACATAGTGCAGAAGGGGATAGAGATCCAGAAATGGGCCATCTCCAGGCCAGGAATGCCCAGCAGGGTGAAGGTAGAGGGGTTGGTAAAGTCAGTTTTGTTGGAATCTGACATGGAGTAGGGGAGAAGGTGTCCAACGCTGAGGCAGAACCGTGTGTCCTGCATGTAACATATGTTCTCCTGACTTCTTTTATGTGCCCAGGCTCTAGGGTGATGGTCGCAGTACAAATGCCTGGATGGAGAAACAATGTTATTATGAGACTTACATGCAACACTGGAGGCTGTTCTCATGGGTGAAGCAGATTCACACACCAAAAAATGACATTTTCATTACTCAGAGAAATGAAATATGAACAACTGGCCCTACTAATGCCAGTTCCATGCCTCAATAATTCTACATGTCATGGTGCGGGAAACCTTAATAGCCACCAGCAGGAAACACAAGTGTGGATACTGGTTATCCATCATTGTTCCTTAATGCAATGAATGGCAGGCTAAAGAGTCCATGCTGTAGGGAGTTCCCCATTCACCTGGTTGCTCAAAATTTGAAAGTGTAAAAAAACCCAAACCTTTGCCAAGACATGTTCCGGGGGAAACATCCCAACTAGAACACACCTCAGGAAAAAGTGTTAAAAAACCCAAACCTTTGTCAAGACATGTTCCAGGGGGAACATCCCAACTAGAACACAAATCAGGGAAAAGACCCGGGCTTCATTTATAGCAGATCCATGGAAACACCTGCTCATTCACAATAGTGGCCAAATCAAAGAAAATGTTTGGATGCCTAAGAAATGGGATGGAAAATAACCTGCTCTGGATATGTGCTCAGTTTTGGTCATCCTGTCTCTAAAAAGGATACAGCGTTATAAAGAGGATTTCCGAGACAGGCTCTGAGAATGGGGAAGGCTGTCATATGCGGACAAACTGGTAATTCTGGGACTGTTTAGTTTAGAGAAGAGGCAAAGATGGGGGCATATGATAGATGAGAGGAATATAAAGAAAATAACTGATTACATTCAATTGGACAAAGAGAGAACCGTTCCCAACCAGTAATACCTATATATACTTAGTGCTTCAAAAGGGCTAATTCCCCAAAGCAGAAGAAAATTATCAAGAAAACTGATTGGGAGGAAAATATTAGACAGAAAAAATGGGAATGAAACTGTGGAGGTCTTTAAGAAGAGTGTATTGGATAGCTAAAAAGTCACGATTCCACACTCAAGGAGGTGGAGAACTTTGGCTAAAAATCCAGTTTACTGGCTAAGTGAAGGCAGCAATTATGTGGGAAAAACCAATATATACAAATGAGTAAAAAGGGGAAATAGATGGCAAGCAATACAAATTGGAAGTTATGAAAATTGATAAGGAACGTTACTGACATCAGGGAAAAATCCATGCTTGGCAGGGCTAAGGATAACAATAAGGAAGAAGGATGATCCAGGGATCTGGGGAACTACAGACCAGTCAGCCTCACCTTAGTCCCTGGAAAAATCATGGAGCAGGTCCTCAAGGAATCAATTCTGAAGCACTTAGAGGAGAGGAAAGTGATCAGGAACAGTCAGCATGGATTCACCGAGGGCATGTCATGCCTGACTAACCTAATTGCCTTCTATGAGGAGATAACTGGCTCTGTGGATATGGGGAAAGCAGTGGATGTGTTATTCCTTGACTTTAGCAAAGCATTTGATACGGTCTCCCACAGTATTCTTGCCGGCAAGTTAAAGAAGTATGGGCTGGATGAATGGACTATAAGGTGGATAGAAAGCTGGCTAGATCGTCGGGCTCAACGGGTAGTGATCAATGGCTCCATGTCTAGTTGGCAGCTGGTTTCAAGCAGAGTGCCCCAAGGGTCGGTCCTGGGGCTGGTTTTGTTCAATATCTTCCTTAATGATCTGGAGGATGGTGTGGACTGCACTCTCAGCAAGTTTGCAGATGACATTAAACTGGGAGGAATGGTAGATACGCTGGAGGGTAGGGATAGGATACAGAGGGACCTAGACAAATTAGAGGATTGGACCAAAAGAAACCTGATGAGGTTCAACAAAGACAAGTGAAGAGTCCTGCACTTAGGATGGAAGAATCCCATGCACTGCTACAGACTAGGGACCGAATGGCTAAGCAGCAGTTCTGCAGAAAAGGACCTAGGGGTTACAGTGGACGAGAAGCTGGATATGAGTCAACAGTGTGCCCTTGTTACCAAGAAGGCGAACAGCATTTTGGGCTGTATAAGTAAGGACATGATCATTCCTCTCTCTTCGACATTGGTGAGGCCTCATCTGGAGTACTGTCTCCAGTTTTGGGCCCCACGCTACAAGAAGGATGTGGAAAAATTGGAAAGAGTCCAGTGGAGGGCAACAAAACTGATTAGGGGGCTGGAGCACATGACTTCATCTACTTGACAGGCTGCCATAAAATAGATGGAGAAAAGTTGTTCTGTCTCACCACAGTGGGTGGGACAAGAGTCAATGGGTTCAAAGTACAGCAGAGGAGATTTAGATGAAATCTCAGAAAAAAACTTCCTAACTGTAAGAACAGGAGGACAATGGAACAGACGCCCAGGCAGGTTGTGGAAAGTCCTTCACTGGAGATTTTCCAAAGGAGGCTGGATAATCATCTGTCTGGGATGATTTTCACGCAACATACACTGCATCATGGCAGGGAGTGAGACTAGATGACCCTTGCGGTCCCTTCTCACCCTGTGGCTCTAGGATTCTACAATGCAAAATCCTAGTGTGAACCAGGCCTTAGTCAGACACAAGTTATTGAGCTCAATACAGCGGTAATTGGGTAAAATTTCATGCCCTGTGTTATACAGGAGGTCAGACAGGATGATCTAATGGTGCCTTCTGACATTGAACCCAACAAATCCATTGATAATGAAAAGATAAAGATCAGACATTAATATTTACTCTGTCTCACAACACATGAACAAGGGAATATTCAATTACATGGAAAATCTGAACATATAACACTGAGAAAAGAAAATTGTTTACATAATCCATATTTGGCCTGTGGAAGTCCTTGGCTCTGAGATTATTGGAGTGAAAAGCTTAGCTGAAAGGGATTCACAAATGGATTGGCCATTGTAGAAAGTGCTGGTGGCACCACGGTTAGTTAAATCTGTCTGACACGTTCAATTAGAAGAACCTCATTTTCATTTGCTTCTAAGTTTGCCAAATTTTAACCCTTTGACTGAAATTTCACACACTGGGTGTCAGCTTCTGGCTGAATTGTATTTTGAGAGTTTCAGGCGTAACAGTTTAGCCAACTTCTCAAATGAAGCTAGGAGAAAAGATGTCTTGCCCACATTGAAAAATTCTTATAATTGTTCCACGCTTTCCAGCAGATAAAAGACAGGTAACAGCCCCCCTTTAACAGCCGGAGCCCAGAAATGCAAGAGGAGGAGGTGATGGTGTCTTTGCAGTAATACACAGCTTGCTCCTGAGGTCTTTAATCAGTTTTTACTCCATGGGGACTTTTGTCTCTGTGGGGCCTGAGCAAACTATGGGCCATGACCTCAGAATTTGGCCTTGTATTGTCCATTTACTGACACATTTCATCCTGAAGGATCCCCTGTGCCGCTGAAATGCAGCCACCTCAGGGCTAGAGGCCATCAGCCAGGGCAGGAGGGGGTGCAGAGCAAAGAGGGACATTTTGGCCAGTGATACTAAAGGAAACTCATCCCCTGTGGAAAGGGCTCTGGGTTGTTTAATGGCTGCAGAGCAGAAAGGACCCCAGACCTATTCTCCGTCCCATCACGCACACATTGCACTGGGTTTGTCGAGCAGTTGAGCTCCTCAGCAAGAGATGGGTACCTGTGATTTCTGAGACGGAAGCGTCCTCCCTGGGAATCCGCCTCAGGTAGCCGTGTCCCACACCTCTCTCAGCCCAGCATCTGCAGCAGCATCCCACGCCGAGAGCTGATACAGGGGTTTGTGCTGTTTATAATATAGCTCTGTGCAATCCCAGTGGGGATCGCTCAGCCTCTAAGGGAGAAACAGTATTTGAATGTAAAGAGGCTGGAGACAGGCCTGTCTGCACTTCTGTGCTATTTATCAAACTTTAGGGGAAAACAGTAATTAAGGGCCCTTCCCAAAGGGAGATGAGAACTCTTGGGCTCTGTGCTGAGTCAGAGAGGAATTAACTGCTCTGTGCATTTGTGTATATTTAAAAATTATAGTTCATTAGGAAGACAACTAGGGGTAGTGCCTAGGTCTCCCTAGGGTCTGATACCCTGTAAATGCCCAGGATGGATGGGTAAGTAGTAGAAAGACAGATCTGGGGATAGATGACTTAGGGGAGATACGAACACTTTCTGCAGCCATACTGGACAGTCACTAAGGGATCAGAGATCAGTAATTCTTATCTGTAACGATCATCAGACTTCAGAGTAGTAGCCATGTTAGTCTGTATCAGCAAAAACAACAAGGACCTCCCACTGGGTAAGGCAACTCCCATCTTTTTGTGTGCTGTAATATTTATACTGCTTACTGTATTTTTCACTCAATGCATCTGATGAAGTGGGTTTTAGCCCACAAAAGCTTATGCCCAAATAAATTGGTTAGTCTCTAAGGTGCCACAAGGACTCCTCTTTTTTTTTTAGTCATCATACTGTGCAGCACCTTTCATTCAACACACCTTGCAAAGGAAAGTCACCATGAACATATCCCCATTATACAGATAGGAAAGTGAGGCACAGGGAGATTTGATTTGGCCAAGTTGTCACAGAGATTGAGTGTCAGGATGACAAACAGAACCCGGTGTGAACTCCGGGACCCCACTTTCGCTCCCACTCAGAAACCTGCCAACGCATCACAGTCACTGGGGTCACTTTGGGGGAACAGATGCAGTAAAACCAACACCAACAGAACGTTCCCGTGGATAGAGGGCAGCCAGGGGCCTGTCCTGGGGATAGAGGCCTCCTCCTCCCCTCCCCTCGAAAGTTGCCGTGGAACAAGGTGTTCCCTATAGGCAGGATAGAGACTGGATTAGTGGTTGCATTAGATTTGTTCTCTCCCTCTTGGTTCATTTCTTCCCAGGGTCTCCCAGGTGGAATTGAAATCGAATGTTCCAGGCTGTCAGACTTCCCAGGACTGCCCAGGCTGGAGGGCGCTTGGATTCCCACAGCTGAACTCTCTGCCTGCTCCTCTGACTAATCGGGGGTAATTCTCTGGGGATATTTGTCCAAACCAAATCGCAGCGCCGTGTCCACCTGTACTCAAGTTACTGGCCAGCATGGTTTGACCTTTGTCTGTAGCTAAAGGCAAAGGGGGTCTAGGCCCTAATTTGGCTGGATTGTTGTATTTATAATTTATGATCAATATTTGTATTGTGGAAGCCTGCAGAGGCCCCGCTCCAGTTCAGGACCCCTTGTGCTGGGCCCTTCGCAAACACAGAAGGAGAAACAGCCCCTGCCCCAAGGAGCTTAGAAATCATATTCAGACAAGACACAGCTACTGTGTGTAACAAACCAGAAAGGGGGAAGGTGGGGAGATGGGGGAGGAACAGCACTAAGAATGGGGGTTATATTGACTGCTGGGTGGGTGTGAGACAGCTGAAATGCACAGCCCTGCCCTGGCTGTTAGAAGTGTGTCCTGGGCTGTTTCATCTCGGGAGGTATGCTGCCTGCCAGAAGCCCGTATCCGAGACGTTACGGAGGCATTGTCGAGGATTATCCAGCCCTCTGACTACTACCCCATGCTACTCATCCATGTGGGCACAAATGATACTGTGCGGTGTGGCACTGAGTGGATCAAGAGTGACTACAGGGCTCTGGGAGTACGGGTGAAGGAGTTTGGAGCGCAGGTGGTAAGGGGAGGAGGGGAAAGACCCTATTTGGACACAGACTGGCTAACCTAGTGAGGAGGGCTTTAAACTAGGTTTGATGGGGACAGGTGAGCAAAGCCCACAGGTAAGTGGGGAACATGGAGACCTGGGAGATGGGTCGGAAACGAGAGGGAGTGTGGGCTATATTGGCAGAGAGAAAGGAGGGTCAGGACAAAACTGGGAGGCAAGATCAAACCACTATCTTAGATGCCTATATACAAATGCGAGAAGTATGGGGAATAAGCAAGAAGAACTGGAAGTGCTAATAAATAAATACAACTATGACATTGTTGGCATCACTGAAACTTGGTGGGATAATACACATGATTGGAATGTTGGTGTGGATGGGTACAGCTTGCTCAGGAAGGATAGACAGGGGGGAAAGGGAGGAGGTGTTGACTTATATATTAAAAATGTACACACTTGGACTGAGGTGGAGATGGACATAGGAGATGGAAATGTTGAGTCTCTGGGTTAGGCTAAAAGGGGTAAAAAATAAGGGTGATGTCATGCTAGGAGTCTGCTACAGGCCACCTAACCAGGTGGAAGAGGTGGATGAGGCTTTTTTTAAACAACTAATAAAATCATCCAAAGCCCAAGATTTGGTGGTGATGGGGGACTTCAACTATCCGGATATATGTTGGGAAAATAACACAGCGGGGCACAGACTATCCAACAAATTCCTGGACTGTGTTGCAGACAACTTTTTATTTCAGAAGGTTGAAAAAGCTACTGGGGGGAAGCCGTTCTAGACTTGATTTTAACAAATAGGGAGGAACTTGTTGAGAATTTGAAAGTAGAAGGCAGCTTGGGTGAAAGTGATCATGAAATCATAGAGTTTGAAATACTAAGGAAGGGTAGAAGGGAGAACAGCAAAATAGAGACAATGGATTTCAGGAAGGCGGATTTTGGTAAGCTCAGAAAGCTGATAGGTAAGGTCCCATGGGAATCAAGACGGAGGGGAAAAACAACTGAGGAGAGTTGGCAGTTTTTCAAAGGGACACTATTAAGGGCCCAAAAGCAAGCTATTCCACTGGTTAGGAAAGATAGAAAATGTGGCAAAAGACC
The DNA here is from genome assembly GCF_011386835.1 of Chrysemys picta bellii. Taxonomy (NCBI): domain Eukaryota; kingdom Metazoa; phylum Chordata; order Testudines; family Emydidae; genus Chrysemys; species Chrysemys picta. Next base: position 357,766,075 of record NC_088791.1, read on the forward strand.
ACCTTGGCTTAACCACGAGATCTTGCATGATCTGAAAAATAAAAAGGAGTCATATAAAAAATGGAAACTAGGACAGATTACAAAGGATGAATATAGGCAAACAACACAGGAATGCAGGGGCAAGATTAGAAAGGCAAAGGCACAAAATGAGCTCAAACTAGCTACAGGAATAAAGGGAAACAAGAAGACTTTTTATCAATACATTAGAAGCAAGAGGAAGACCAAAGACAGGGTAGGCCCACTGCTCAGTGAAGAGGGAGAAACAGTAACAGGAAACTTGGAAATGGCAGAGATGCTTAATGACTTCTTTGTTTCAATCTTCACCAAGAAGTCTGAAGGAATGCCTAACACAGTGAATGCTAATGGGAAAGGGGTAGGTTTACCAGATAAAATAAAAAAAGAACAAGTTAAAAATCACTTAGAAAAGTTAGATGCCTGCAAGTCACCAGGGCCTGATGAAATACATGCTAGTATACTCAAGGAGCTAATAGAGAAGGTATCTGAGCCTCTAGCTATTATCTTCGGAAAATCATGGGAGACGGGAGAGATTCCAGAAGACTGGAAAAGGGCAAATAGAGTGCCCATCTATAAAAAGGGAAATAAAAACAACCCAGGAAACTACAGACCAGTTAGTTTAACTTCTGTGCCAGGGAAGATAATGGAGCAAGTAATTAAGACAACAAGGATTCTGGTGGCACCTTAAAGACTAACAGATTTATTTGGGCATAAGCTTTTGTGGGTAAAAACCTCACTTCTTCAGATGCATAAAGTGAAGAAGTGAGGTTTTTACCCACGAAAGCTTATGCCCAAATAAATCAGTTAGTCTTTAAGGTGCCACCAGACTCCTTGTTGTTTTTGTAGATACAGACTAACACGGCTACCCCCTGATACAAGTAATTAAGGAAATCATCTGCAAACACTTGGAAGGTGGTAAGGTGATAGAGAATAGCCAGCATGGATTTGTAAAGAACAAATCGTGTCAAAACAATCTGATAGCTTTCTTTGATAGGATACAGAGTAGCAGCCGTGTTAGTCTGTATCCGCAAAAAGAAGAACAGGAGGACTTGTGGCACCTTAGAGACTAACAAATTTATTAGAGCATAAGCTTTCGTGGACTACAGCCCACTAAGGAAGCGTTGTTCTAAGTCAGCCATAAAAATGTTGGAGTAGGGGCGTTAGGGGACGAGAGCTAAGGAAGCGTTGTTCTAAGTCAGCCATAAAAATGTTGGAGTAGGGGCGTTAGGACGTGTTCCATCCAGGACACACCACACGATCCATTGTCTACAGCCAAGCTCTAAGATATAACCGCATTTGCTCCAATCCCTCGGATAGAGACAAGCACCTACAAGATCTCTATCAAGCATTCTTAAAACTACAATACCCACCTGCTGAAGTGAAAAAACAGATTGACAGAGCCAGACGAGTACCCAGAAGTCACCTCCTACAAGACAGGCCCAATAAAGAAAATAACAGAACACCACTAGCTGTCACCTTCAGCCCCCAACTAAAACCTCTCCAGCGCATCATCAGAGATCTACAACCTATCCTGAAAGATGATCCTTTACTCTCACAGATCTTGGGAGACAGACCTGTCCTCGCTTACAGACAACCCCCCAACCTAAAGCAAATACTCACCAGCAACCACACATCACTGAACAAAACCACTAACCCAGGAACCTATCCTTGTAACAAACCCCGATGTCAACTCTGTCCACATATCTATTCCAGTGACATCATCATAGGACCTAATCACATCAGCCATACCATCAGGGGCTCGTTCACCTGCACATCTACCAATGTGATATATGCCATCATGTGCCAGCAATGCCCCTCTGCCATGTACATTGGCCAAACCGGACAGTCTCTACGCAAAAGAATTAATGGACACAAATCTGACATCAGGAATCAAAATACTCAAAAACCAGTGGGAGAACACTTTAACCTGTCTGGTCATTCAGTGACAGACCTGCGGGTGGCTATATTACAACAGAAAAACTTCAAAAACAGACTCCAACGAGAAACTGCTGAGCTAGAATTGATATGCAAACTAGACACAATCAACTCCGGTTTGAATAAGGACTGGGAATGGCTGAGCCATTACAGACATTGAATCTGTCTCCCCTTGTAAGTATTCTCACACTTGTTATCTAACTGTCTGTTTGTACTGGGCAAGCTTGATTATCACTTCAAAAGTTTTTTTTCTCTTAATTAATTGGCCTCTCAGAGGTGGTAAGACAACTCCCACCTGTTCATGCTCTCCGTATGTGTGTATATATATCTCCTCAATATATGTTCCATTCTATATGCATCCGAAGAAGTGGGCTGTAGTCCACGAAAGCTTATGCTCTAATAAATTTGTTAGTCTCTAAGGTGCCACAAGTCCTCCTGTTCTTCTTTTTGCGGATACAGACTAACACGGCTGCTACTCTGAAACCTTTCATTATGCAAGGCACTGCATTTAGCCGTATGGAGTGGAAATCCATCAACCTCATGAAAAAACTCGTACAGATACAGACAGACATCATCTTCCTTTCCAAATGCAAGCAGATGGATATCATACCAAAAGGACTAAAGGTAAAAAATCCATTACAATCTACATATCACACAGACTATGCTGAGAGACTGTGTCACACACTCTCAAAGAAACTGCGAAATCACCTGATCAGCATCCTATACAGCAAACAGGGAAAGATTAAGAATGAGCTCTCAGAACTGGATACTCTCATAAGAAACCAATCTTCCACACAAACTTCCTCATGGATAGACTTTACAAAAACTAGACAAGCCATTTACAAGACAAACTTTGCCTCTCTACAAAGGAAAAAGGACACTAAACTATCTAAACTGCTACATGCCACAAGCAGCCACAACAGCAGTTCCCTTAACCCACCCAGCAATATTGTTAATCTTTCCAGCTATACTCTTAGCCCAGCAGAAGAGTCTGTCCTATCTCGGGGCCTCTCCTTTTGTCCCTCCAGACCCATGAATATGATACAGTTCTGCGGTGACCTAGAATCCTACTTTCGACGTCTCCGACTCAAAGAATATTTCCAACATACCTCTGAACAGCATACTAACCCACAGAATCCTCCCTACCAGCACTACAAAAAAAAGGATTCTGCGTGGACTCCTCCGGACGGTCGAAACAACAGACTGGATTTCTACATAGAGTGCTTCCGTCGACGTGCAAAGGCTGAAATTGTGGAAAAGCAACATCACTTGCCACATAACCTCAGCCATGCAGAACACAACGCCATCTACAGCCTCAGAAACAACCCTGACATCATAATCAAAAAGGCTGACAAAGGAGGTGCTGTCGTCATCATGAATAAATTGGAATATGACCAGGAGGCTGCTAGACAGCTCTCTAACACCACATTCTACAGGCCATTATCCTCTGATCCCACTGAGGATTACCTAAAGAAACTACACCATCTGCTAAAAAAACTCCCTGACAAAGCACAGGAACAAATCTGTACAGACACATGCCTAGAACCCCGACCAGGGGTATTCTATTTGCTACCCAAGATCCATAAACCTGGATATCCTGGACGCCCCATCATCTCAGGCATTGGCACCCTAACATCAGGCTTGTCTGGTTATGTAGACTCTCTCCTCAGACCCTACGCTACCAGCACTCCCAGCTATCTTCGAGACACCACTGACTTCCTGAGGAAACTACAATCCATCGGTGATCTTCCAGAAAACACCATCCTGGCCACTATGGACGTAGAAGCCCTCTACACCAATATTCCACACAAAGATGGACTACAAGCTATCAGGAACAGTATCCCTGATAATGTCACAGCTAACCTGGTGACTGAACTTTGTGATTTTGTCCTCACCCACAACTATTTCACATTTGGGGACAATATATACCTTCAAGTCAGCGGCACTGCTATGGGTACCCGCATGGCCCCACAATATGCCAACATTTTTATGGCTGACTTAGAACAACGCTTCCTTAGCTCTCGTCCCCTAACGCCCCTACTCTACTTGCGCTACATTGATGACATCTTCATCATCTGGACCCATGGAAAAGAAGCCCTTGAGGAATTCCACCATGATTTCAATAATTTCCATCCCACCATCAACCTCAGCCTAGATCAATCCACACAAGCGGTCCATTTCCTGGACACTACTGTGATAATAAGCGATGGTCACATAAATACCACCCTATACCGGAAACCTACTGACCGCTACACTTACCTACATGCCTCCAGCTTCCATCCAGGACACACCACACGATCCATTGTCTACAGCCAAGCTCTAAGATATAACCGCATTTGCTCCAATCCCTCGGATAGAGACAAGCACCTACAAGATCTCTATCAAGCATTCTTAAAACTACAATACCCACCTGCTGAAGTGAAAAAACAGATTGACAGAGCCAGACGAGTACCCAGAAGTCACCTCCTACAAGACAGGCCCAATAAAGAAAATAACAGAACACCACTAGCTGTCACCTTCAGCCCCCAACTAAAACCTCTCCAGCGCATCATCAGAGATCTACAACCTATCCTGAAAGATGATCCTTTACTCTCACAGATCTTGGGAGACAGACCTGTCCTCGCTTACAGACAACCCCCCAACCTAAAGCAAATACTCACCAGCAACCACACATCACTGAACAAAACCACTAACCCAGGAACCTATCCTTGTAACAAACCCCGATGTCAACTCTGTCCACATATCTATTCCAGTGACATCATCATAGGACCTAATCACATCAGCCATACCATCAGGGGCTCGTTCACCTGCACATCTACCAATGTGATATATGCCATCATGTGCCAGCAATGCCCCTCTGCCATGTACATTGGCCAAACCGGACAGTCTCTACGCAAAAGAATTAATGGACACAAATCTGACATCAGGAATCAAAATACTCAAAAACCAGTGGGAGAACACTTTAACCTGTCTGGTCATTCAGTGACAGACCTGCGGGTGGCTATATTACAACAGAAAAACTTCAAAAACAGACTCCAACGAGAAACTGCTGAGCTAGAATTGATATGCAAACTAGACACAATCAACTCCGGTTTGAATAAGGACTGGGAATGGCTGAGCCATTACAGACATTGAATCTGTCTCCCCTTGTAAGTATTCTCACACTTGTTATCTAACTGTCTGTTTGTACTGGGCAAGCTTGATTATCACTTCAAAAGTTTTTTTTCTCTTAATTAATTGGCCTCTCAGAGGTGGTAAGACAACTCCCACCTGTTCATGCTCTCCGTATGTGTGTATATATATCTCCTCAATATATGTTCCATTCTATATGCATCCGAAGAAGTGGGCTGTAGTCCACGAAAGCTTATGCTCTAATAAATTTGTTAGTCTCTAAGGTGCCACAAGTCCTCCTGTTCTTCTTTTTGATAGGATAACGAACCTTGTGGATAAGGGTGAAGCTGTGGATGTGGTATACCTAGAATTTAGTAAGGCATTTGATACGGTCTCACATGATATTCTTATCGATAAACTAGGCAAATACAATTTAAATGGGGCTACTATAAGGTGGGTGCATAACTGGCTGGATAACCGTACTCAGAGAGTAGTTATTAATGGTTCCCAATCCTGTTGGAAAGGCATAACAAGTGGGGTACCGCAGGGGTCTGTTTTGGGACCAGCTCTGTTCAATATCTTCATTAACGACTTAGATATTGGCATAGAAAGTACACTTGTTAAGTTTGCAGATGATACCAAACTGGGAGGGATTGCAACTGCTTTGGAGGACAGGGTCATAATTCAAAATGATCTGGACAAATTGGAGAAATGGTCTGAGGTAAACAGGATGAAGTTTAACAAAGACAAATGCAAAGTGCTCCACTTAGGAAGAAAGAATCAGTTTCACACATACAGAATGGGAAGAGACGGTCTAGAAAGGAGTACGGCAGAAAGGGATCTAGGGGTTATAGTGGACCACAAGCTAAATATGAGTCAACAGTGTGATGCCGTTGCAAAAAAAGCAAACATGATTCTGGGATGTATTAACAGGTGTGTTGTGAGCAAGACACGAGAAGTCATTCTTCCGCTCTACTCTGCTCTGGTTAGGCCTCAGCTGGAGTATTGTGTCCAGTTCTGGGCACCGCATTTCATGAAAGATGTGGAGAAATTGGAGAGGGTCCAGAGAAGAGCAACAAGAATGATTAAAGGTCCTGAGAACATGACCTATGAAGGAAGGCTGAAAGAAATGGGTTTGTTTAGTTTGGAAAAGAGAAGACTGAGAGGGGACATGATAGCAGTTTTCAGGTATCTAAAAGGGTGTGATAAGGAGGAGGGAGAAAACTTGTTCACCTTAGCCTCTAAGAATAGAACAAGAAGCAATGGGCTAAACTGCAGCAAGGGAGGTCTCGGTTAGACATTAGGAAAAAGTTCCTAACTGTCAGGGTGGTTAAACACTGGAATAAATTGCCTAGGGAGGTTGTGGAATCTCCATCTCTGGAGATATTTAAGAGTAGGTTAGATAAATGTCTATCAGGGATGGTCTAGACAGTATTTGGTCCTGCCATGCGGGCAAGGGACTGGACTCGATGACCTCTCGAGGTCCCTTCCAGTCCTAGAATCTATGAATCTATGAATCTATGAATCTATAAGAGCAGAGCACATGTTCAGGGGATCTATATTGGGGCTATCGAGAATGGGCCATTGAGTGGTTACTGCACCAGACACACAGCTGGGAGCACATGGCTCTCCGTTACCTTTTGTAACTCTGCTTTAGTTCTAATCACACCTCCCTCCTTCGAGGGCAAACTGAGCCTCCATCCCATGAATTCCCAGGAGAACCCCTGGTACCAGAGGGGAGACCAGAGGAGAGGGCAGAGGTAACAGGGCTGTGGTGAAGGAACTAAGGAGCAACCCTGGAGATGGAAGAACTGAAAGCCCCCAAGGAGTTGAAACTCTCAGGTGATGCAGCAGACTCCGGGAAGAGATTCAGGCAGAGTTTTGAGATATATCTATGCAAGCAGCTGGATTTGGAGAGAAAGACCAGCAGAAAATTGCAATTTTCTTAACCAGTGCAGGACTTGATTACTATAATGTAGCTCAGGCTTTGTCTGCACTGGAACTTTTGTCAGTAAAACCTGCTGGCAGGAGAGCTCTGTCCCATGGGCATAGAGCGGCTACACGGGAGAGCGGCGCAGGTGCAGCGATACAGCTGTGCCGCTGTAAGGTGTGTAGTGTAGACATGGCCTCAGTCAGGCAGAAGGAGCAGGTTATTCCTCGTTTTGCAGATATTTGAAGAGCCTTGCATGGTGCAAAAGAGCAAAACATTCAAAGGGTAAAAGTTTCCCCTTAGAAGACAAAAGTGACGTGAGTCTGTGAAGAATTCCTAACAGATGTAAGCAGGGGAACGGTCCTACTCTTGTGGAAGGAAGAATCCCAGGCACCGCTACGGGCTGGGGATCGACTAGCTAAGCAGCAGTTCTGCAGAAAAGGACGTAGGGGTTACAGTGGACGAGAAGCTGGATATGAGTCAGCAGTGTGCTCTTGTTGCCAAGAAGGTCAATGGCATATTGGGCTGTATTAGTAGGACCATTGCCAGCAGATCGAGGGAAGTGATTATTCCCCTCTATTCAACACTGGTGAGGCCACACCTGGAATATTGCATCCAGTTTTGGTCCCCCCACTACAGAAGGGATGTGGACAAATTGGGGAAAGTCCAGAGGATGGCAACAAAAATGATTAGGGGGCTGGGGCACATGACTTACGAGGAGAGGCTGAGGGAACTGGGGTTATTTAGTCTGCAGAAGAGAAGAATGAGGGGGGATTTGATAGCAGCCTTCAACTACCTGAAGGGGGGTTCCAAAGAGGATGGAGCTCGGCTGTTCTCAGTGGTGGCAGAGGACAGAACAAGGAGCAATGGTCTTAAGTTGCAGTGGGGGAGGTCTAGGTTGGAAATTAGGAAAAGCTTATTAGGGTTCGAAGAGACCTCAGGAGGTATCTAGTCCAACGCCCTACTCAAACCAGGACCAACCCCAACTAAATCATCCCAGCAGGGCTTTGCCAAGCCTGACCTTTAAAAACCTCTAAGGATGGAGATTCCACCACCTCCTTAGGTAACTCATTCCAGTGCTTCACCACCCTCCTAGTGAAATAGTCTGGCAGAGCTGTGGCACAGGGGAACCCCAAACAGACGTGGCTGGAATGTCAGGGCAGTTCACAGTTTGTCCCCATGCCTGGCTGTGCTACCCTGATGGTGGCCACACACCTCAGGCTCTAGGTGGCAGGACTCTTCTCCCCAACGTCAGCCTCCCTGTGGGGGTTACGATCTCCCTCCCAGTGCGGCCTGCAAGGACTTTTGCCTGCCACTGCCCAGGTTCCCCTGACTCGCCCCAGCTGCTCACCGCATGTTGCTGCAGACTGCTCCAACCCCAGGTCCAGCTCCCAGGTCCAGCTCCCAGCCCCAGCTCCCAGCCCCAGCTCCCGCCCCTACCCCGAGCTCCCAGCTCCCAACTTCAAGCCCCACTCTGCTTCCAGTGCAGTTCCCTGGGCTGCTTCCCTAGCTCTGCCTGCTGTGACTCTGCTCCCAGCACTGACCTGACTGAAGATAAGGACCAAGACCTTGAACTTAACTTGATGTTCTCAGGGAAGCCAGTGTAGAGTGCAGAGGGTAGATCTGATGTGCTCACAGTAGCCTGTGTTGCTGAAGAGACTCTCTTCAGCCTTCAGTACTAGTTGGAGTTTTGTAAGCAGTGAAGGCGTCATTGTGATGTTCCCCTGGTGTTATCCGGACCAGTGATCTGCTAGGTCACTCCAATCCTCGACTCTGGGAGCCAGCCTTACCCTGCTCTGCTGTGAGAACCCCCACTCCTGGGCTGGTCACACACAGCCTCTGGCATGTAAGCTGCTCCTTGGATTGTGCAACCGAATGACACTAGTCAGTACCTCTGGTCCCAGACACAACCCTAGGAACCTCCGTCTTGCAGTGTCCAGTTATGCCTGTTGGACATTGCAAGCTTATATGAGTTCATCAATTTAACAAAGAAATTGATAAGTACCAGGCTTGTTATCCCAAGGAGAGTCTCTGACATGCTTCAAACCAAACACACTGCTTCAGGTGAAACAAACAAACAGATTTATTGACTATAAAGATAGATTTTAAGTGATTATAAGTCAAAGCATAACAAGTCAGATTTGGTCAAATGAAATAAAAGGAAAACACATTTTAAGCTGATCTTAACACTTTCAATGCCCTTACAAACTTAGAGGCTTCTCACCACAGGCTGGCTGGTTGCCCTTCAGCCAGGATCTCCTTTTTGATAAGAGATTCAGTCGCTTGGTAGTGGTTTTGTCTGCAGATGTAGGAGGAAGAGAGAGGAAGAGCTGGCAAATATCTCTCCCTTTTATGATGTTGTTTCCTTACTCTTGGCTTTGCCCCCCAGCCCTTCAGAGTCAGGTGAGCTTTACTGAGTCTCTCCAAGCAAAGTTGAGCAATTCCCTGGTGCGGCCCCATGGGGGTGAATCATCGCATTGTAGCTCCCTTGCTGGACAATGGCTGTTGATGGTTGTTTGACACCACACCCAGGTGTTGGTTACTTTCCTTGCTGTTCCCTCTGGGGAGCTAATATCTGGCTGATTCCCCCAACTTACATCATGTTTTAGAGACAACCATACAACACAATTCTCATAACTTCATATGCATTAATGATATACATATATGGATAGAGAAATGACTTTCAGCAGATCATAACCTTTCCCCTGATATCTTACATGGCAGGCGTTATATGTAAGATCATGATTATATGAAAATGAGGAATATGGGGGTTATAGCACACTCCCCAAGGTATAGAATGTCACAGGAGGGAAATGGAAATGATCCAGCAAGTGACAGGGGCAGGGGAATAGAGGAGCAAGCCACAGGGGTGGGGTCTTGGGGGGAAGAGGTAAAGCAGGGAAGGAGCTTTGGCAGAAGAGGTGGGGCACAGGGTGGCGTTTCAGGGGTCCAGATACTAGCTATTAGAAAGGTGGCAACCCACTGAATTGTACATAGGCCTATTCCCAGTTTGTCATGCTGATACAGCACAGTAAGGTCAGGAAAGTGTTTAATGTCTTTTTGACTGTCCAGTCAGTGATTCAGGGAAGACGGCCCAGCACCATGTCACCAGCCAGCTCTGCATGGAGCTCGGTCTGAGAGCCAGAGCACCAGGAGAAAACTTTACGTCCCTTTATGAGTAAGTAGTTGGAGCAGCCTGTCCCAGATCTGTTTGGTCCTCACCCCATAGATGATGGGGTGTAGCATGGGGGGCATGAGCACATACACGTTGGCAATGAGAATGTGGAAATGCAAGGGTACATTGTGGCCAAACCGGTGCGTGAGGAAGGAGAAGAGAGCTGGGAAGTAAGAGACTAAAATGATAAAGAGGTGGGAGCCACAGGTCCCAAAAGTCTTGAGCTGCGCATCCTTTGTGGGGAGACTGAAGATGGCCCTGAGGATCTGGATATAGGACATGGCGATAAAAAACACATCCAGACCCATCACCAAGAATGCCACAGAGAGGCTGTAGTAACTACTGATGCTGACATCAGCACAGGCCAGCTTCACCACTGCTATGTGCTCACAGTACGAGTGGGGGATGATGTTGGTTTTACAATATGGCCACCGCCTTGCCAGGAAGGGAAAGGGCAGTATGAGTATGATGCCGCGCAGCATTATGGCCAGGCCAATCTTGGCCACCACAGGGTTTGTCAGGATGGTGGAATGTCTCAGGGGATCACAGATAGCCACGTAGCGATCCAAAGCCATGGCCACGAAGATCCCAGACTCCATCGCTGAGAAGCAGTGAATGAAGTACAGCTGGGTGAGGCAGGCACTGAAATCGATCTCCCTGGAATTGAACCAGAAGATGCTCAGCATTTTGGGCACAATGGACGTAGATACAACCAGGTCACTGACGGCCAGCATGCAGAGGAAATAGTACATGGGTTCATGGAGGCTCGGCTCCCTCTTCACAATGAACAGGATGGTGAAGTTCCCCAAGACGGCTATGGCGTACATAGTGCAGAAGGGGATGGAGATCCAGACATGGGCCATCTCCAGGCCAGGAATGCCCTGCAGGATGAAGGTGGAGGGGTTGGTGAAGTCGGTTGTGTTGGAATCTGACATGGAGTAAGGGAGAAGGTGTCCAGTTCTGAGGCAGAACGGTGTCTCCTGCATGTACCGTATGTTTCCTTACTTCCTGTATATGCCCAGGCTCTAGAGTGATGTTGGCAGTACAAATCCCTGAATGGAGAGACAACGTTAATATGAGACACTGCATGCACTATTGGAGGCTGTTCTCATGGGCAAAGCAGATTGATCGCTCTTCACACACTGAAAAATGACATTTTCATTATTCAGAGAAATGAATTATGAACAACTGACCCTACTAATGCCAATTCCATATTTGATGGTGCTCCATCAGTCAATAATTCTACATGTCATGGTGTGGGAAATCTTAATAGGCACCAGCAGGAAACATGAGTGTGGATACTGGTTATCCATCATTGTTCCTTAATACAATGAAAGCCAGGCTAGAGAGTCCATGCTGTAGGGAGTTCCCCATTCACCCGGTTGCTCAAATCTGAAAGTGTAAAAAAACCCAAACCTTTTCCAAGACATGTGCCAGGGAGAAACATCCCAACTAGAACACACCTCAGAAAAAGACCTGGGCATCATTGAAAGCAGGTCAACAAAACACATGCTCATTTGCTGTATTGGCCAAATCAAAGACAATGTTTGGATGCCTAAGAAATGGGATGGAGAAAACCTGCTCTGGATATGTGCTCAGTTTTGGTCATCCAGTCACTAAAAAGGATACAGTGTTATAAAGAGGATTTCCGAGACAGGCTCTGAGAATGGGGAAGGCTGCCATATGTGGACAGACTGAAAAGTCTGTGACTGTTTAGTTTAGAGAAGACAAAAAGAAAGGGACATATGATAGAGGAGAGGAAAATAAAGAATGGGACTGATTACAATCAAATGGACAATCAGAACAATTCCCAACCAGTAATAGCTATCTACAGATACCAGTCAAAAGGGCTAATTCCCCAAAGCTGAGGAAAATTATCAGCAAAACTGATTGGGAGGAAAATATTGGACAGAAAAGCGGGACTGAAACTTGGGAATTCTTTAAGAAGAGTTTATTGGATAGCTAAAAAGTTACAATTCCACAGTCAAGGAAGTGGAGAACTTTGGCTAAAACCCAGTTCAGTGGCAAAATGAAGGCAGCAATTATGTGGGGGGAAAAGCAATATATACAAATGGGAAAAAAGGGAAAATAGATAGCAAGCAATACAAATTGGAAGTTATGAAAATTGATAAGGGACGTTAAAGACATCAGAGAAAAATCCATGTTTGGTGGGGCTAAGGATAACAAAAAGGAGGTTATTAAGTACATTAAGAACAAGAAAAACCCTATAAAAGGTTTAGGCCAATTCCTAGAGGGAGAAAGGAAGCTTGTTAATGTTGCAGAGAATGTAGATGTGTTGCAGAAATAGTTTTGTTCTGCATTTGGAAAGAAGCAGTACGAGATACTCATATCACATGAAGTGATGAAATAGTCTCCAGTCCATTAGCTGCCAAGGAGGATGTTAAACAGCATCTACAGTAGAACCTTAGAGTTATGAACATCAGAGTTACAAAGTGACCAAACCACCGCACATCTCATGTGGAACCAGACGCAATCTGTCAGCAGTAGAGCCACACAAAAAAAGCAAATACAGGACAGTTCTGTGTTAGACGTAAACTATTAAAAAAATGAAGGGAAAGTTAAAAAAAGATTTGACATGGTTAGGAAACAATGGAAAAGGCGGTATGGGATTAATTCAATAAAAGTCTAGGAATATAATTAATGTCAGTAAACAAATGGTTTATGGAAAACAGGCCTTGTCAAATAAAACTGATTTCATCGTTTAATGAGAGCACACTTTTGTTTCACCGACGGTACTGCGCAGAAGCAATAAACTTCAATTTCTCTGAGGCATTTGATTTAGTAGGGAAAAACGTTCAGATGAACACTCTACAATATCAGTAGAGCACAAGTAAAATGTACTAAAAACTGGCTAACTGACAGATCTCAGAAAGCTGTTTTCAAGGGGCCAGTGTCAGCGAATGGGGCTTTTTCTAGTGGGGTTCTGCAGGGATCAGTTCTAAGCCTGATGTTATTCAATATTTTCATCAAGAATCTGGAAGCAAATAGAAAATCACTGCAGATAAAATGTGTAGATGACCCAAAGACTGGCAGAGTGGTTATAATACAGGCAAATGCAAAGTGATCCTCTCAGAACAGACAATGCAGACCCGACCCACAGACAAGGGCACTGTATTATGGAACACAGGGACCCTGAAAAGGATCACTGTGGATGCCCAACTCATTGTGAGCTCCCAGCGTAAAGGGCTGATGTGATCCTTGGATGCACAAACAGAGGAGTGGTGAGTTGGAACAGGGGAAGGATTTTACCTCTGCACACGGCATTGGTGAAATTGACTGTGTCCAGTTCTGGGATCCACATTTCAAATAGGATATAGAAAAATTGGAGAGGGTGCGGAAAAGAAGCACAAAAATGATTGGAGGATGGAGAAAATACCGGACACTGAGAGACTAAAAGGGCATCGGATATTTAACTTATCAAAAAGACGATCAAGCAGAGATTTACATGGGGTGAAAACCATTGGTAAAGCGGAGAAAGGCAGAGCAAGACCCAACGGCTGGAAGCTGAAGCCAGACAAATTCCAGGTGGAAATATGGGGCAAATGTTGAGCACTGAGGGTGATTAACCTTTGGAAAAAACTGCGAAGGGAAGTGGTGGATTCTCCAACTCCCCATGTCTGCAGACCCAGACTGGATGTTGGAAGATCTGTTTACGGTCTTCTCTACACTTAAAACACTACAGCAGTATTGCCTTAGCGTTTCAGTGTAGACACTATTTACAACGGTGGAAGGGGTTCTCCCGGCAGTGTAGGTAATCCACCTCCCCGAGAGGTGGTAGTTAGGTCGATGGAAGAATTCTTCCCTTAACCTGATGCTGTCTATACCGGGGTTAAGTTGATATAGCGACATCCTTCAGGGGTGTGGATTATTTTGCTGTTGCAAACAAAGCAAATGCAATTTTGGGTTGCATTACCAGAGACATAGCATGCAAGTCCCGATAGGTGATACTACCGCTCTACTCAGTGCTGGTTATGCCTCAGTTGAAGTACTGTGTCCAGTTTGGGTCACCAGTGTATAGGAAGGACGTAGAGAAACTTGAAATGACCAGAGGCAGGCGACAAAAATGATGAAAGGGGTGGAATTCAAGCCATATGAGCAAAGGCTGAAGGAACTGGGTATGTTTACTTTGGAAAACAGGAGATTAGTGGGGGGACAGGACAGCAGTCTTCAAATACTTGCAAGGCTGCCATAAAAAAGACGGAGAAAAGTTGTTCACTCTTGCCACAGAGCGCAGACAAGAGGCAATGGGTTCAAACTACAGCACAGCAGATTTCGATTAAATCTCAGGATAAACTGCCTAACTGTTGGAACAGGAGGACAATGGAACAGACGCCTCAGGAAATCATGGCGGCTCCTTTCCTGCAGGTTTTCTAAAGGAGGCCGGACCTGGATGGCTTAAACACAACAAACCCTGCATCTTGGCAGGGGGTTAGACGAGCTGACGCTTGCGGTTCCTTCTCACCCTGTGGCTCTAGGATTCTATGATGTAAAATCCTAGTCTAGGCCAGGCCTTAGTCACACACAAGTCTTTGGGCTCAATACAGGGGTAACTGGGTGAAATTTAGTGGCCTCTGTTATACAGAAGGTCAGACTGGATGATCTAATGGTCCCTTCTGACCACAAACCCTATGAATAGATCAGGCATTTATATTTACTGTGTCTCACAACAAACGAACAAGGGAACATTCAATTACATCGAAAGTCTGAACAGCTAACACTGACGAAAGAAAATTGTTTACATAATCCATAGTTGGCCTGTGGAACTCCTTGTCACAGACGTTACTGGAGCAAAGAGTTTAGCTGAATGGGATTCACAAATGGATTGGCCATTGTAGGTGGTGCTGGTGGCACCATGGTTAGTTAAGTCTGTCTGATACCTTCGATTAGGAGACATAATTTTCAGTTGCTTATAAGTTTGCCAATCTTTAAGGCTTTGGACTGAAATTTCCCACACTGGGTGTCTGCTTCCACTTGAGTTGTTTTTTGAAAGTTTCAGACATAACACTTCAGCGGACTTCTCGAATGAAACTAGGAGAGAACATGTCTTGCCCATGTTGAAAAATTCTTATAGCTGTTCCAGTGAGGAGCCCTAGCACCTCCATGCTTTCCAGAATTTAAAAGTCAGGTACAGCCCCACCCATTAAGAGCCAAAGCCCTGAGATGCAAGAGGAGGAGGTGACAGTGTCTGTGCATTAACACACAGCTGGCTCCTGAGATCTTTACTCAGTTCTTACTCCAAAGGGGTTTTGTCTCTGTGGGGCCTGAGCAATGTACAAGCCTTGTACTGTACATCTACTCACACCTTTCATCCTGAAGGATCCACTGTGCCATTGAAATGCAGCCACCTTGGGGCTGGAGGCCATCAGCCAGGCGGCACAGCAAAGAGGGACATTTTGGCCCATTCTACTGGAGCAAACTCATCCCCTGTGACAAGGGCCCTGGGATGTTTAATGGCTGCACAGAATGAAAAGGACCCCAGACCTATTCTCTGTCCCATCACGTCCACGTTACACTGGGTTTGTCGAGCAGGTGAGCTCCTCAGCAAGAGATGGGTACCTGTGAATCCTGAGATGGAAGCGTCTGCCCTGGGAATCCCCCTCAGGTAGCCGTGTCCCACACCTCTCTCAGCCCAGCATCTGCAGCAGCATCCCACGCCGAGAGCTGATACAGGGGTTTGTGCTGTTTATAATATAGCTCTGTGCAATCCCAGTGGGGTTCACTCAGCCTCTAGGGGAGAAGCAGCATCTGGATGTAAACAGGCTGGAGCCCGGAGACACTCTAGCCAATGTCTCTCTTTCCATGCCTGCACTTCTGTGCTGTTTATCCAGCTTTAGGAGTAAACATCAATTAAGGCACCTTCCCAAAGGGAGATGAGAACCCTTGTGCTCTCCGCGGAGTCAGAGAGGAATTGGCTGCTCTGTGCTTTTGTGTATTTTTAAAAATTATAGTTGATTAGTAAGAAAACCAGGGATAATGCCTAGATCGCCCAAGGGTCTGATACCCTGCAAATACCCAGGACAGCTGGCTAGATTGTAGACAGACAAATCTGGAGATTGACAACTGATGGGAGACACAAGCACTCTCTGCAGGCACATGGGGCTGCTGCTAAGGGGTCAGAGATCAGTAATTCTCATCAGTAACTATGTCCATACTGGGCAGCACCTTTCATTGAAGGATGTTCAAACACCTAGCAAAGGAAAGTCACTATGAACATATCCCCATTATGCAGATAGGTAAACTGAGGCACGGGGAGAGGTGAGGTGGCCAACGTCTCACAGAGATTGAGTGGCAGGATGACAGACAGAACCCAGGAGTTCTGACGTCCCTGCCATAAGCACGGTCTCTCCGTCACACCAAGAGGGAAATGGACTCCAGCTCTGACAGGGGCTGTTCATTGGTGGGATGCAGAGGAAAGGCTGGAAGAGGGAGCCTGAGCCTTCACCATCCTCTGAAGGTGAATCTGAGGTTTTCAGAACTAGCTGGGGTTTGTGAGCTCCCCGCTTCTGTGAGGTGTGAACTCCAGGACTCCACTTCTGCTCCCACTCAGAAACCTGCCAATGCATCACAGTCACTGGGGCGGCTTCGGGGGAACAGACTCAGTAAAACCGACACCAACAGAATGTTCCTGTGGATAGAGGGCAGCCGGGGGCCTATCCTGGGGACCGAGACCTCCTCCTCCCCCCAAAGCTGCTGTGGAACAAGGGGTTCCCTATAGGCAGGATAGAGACTGGATTAGTGTTTGCATTGGATTTGTTCTCTCCCTCTCGGTTCATTTCCTCCCAGGGTCTCCCAGGTGGAATTGAAATTGAATGTTCGAGGCTGAGTCAGACTTTCCAGCACTGGGCCGGCTGGAGGGTACTTGGATCCCCACAGCTAAACCCTCAGCCTGCTCCTCTGGCTAATTGGGGTATTTCTCCAGTGCAGAGAACCTGGGTTTTTAAGCACTAAAACGAGACTGAACGAATTCTCCTGTCCAAGCTGAACAGGGGTGCCATGTCCACCTGTACTTAAGTTACTAACACTCTGTAGCTGGCAAGCATGGTTTGACCTTCGTCTGTAGCTAAAGGCAAAGGGGGTCTAGTCCCTGATTTGGCTAGATAGTTGTGTTTATAATTTATGATCAATATTTGTATTGTGGAAGCCTGCAGAGGCCCCACTCCAGTTCAGGGCCCCTTGTGCTGGGCCCTTCGCAAACACAGAAGGAGAAACAGCCCCTGCCCCAAGTTGCTTAGAAATCAAATTCAGACAAGACACAGCTACTGTGTGTAACAAACCAGAAAGGGGGCAGGTGGGGAGATGGGGGAGGAACAGCACTAAGAATGGGTGGTTACATTGACTGCTGGGTGGGTGTGAGACAGCGGAAATGCACAGCCCTGCCCTGGCTGTTGGAAGTGTGTCCTGGGCCGTTAAGAGCAGATCACGTGTTCGCGGGGAACTAGATTGGGGCTAGTGAGAATGGGCCATTGAGTGGCGGCTGCACCAGACACACAGCTGGGAGCACGTGGCTCTCCATTAGCTTTTGTAACCCTGCTTTAGTTCTAATCACACCTCCTTCTGGGGGCACGTCTTCACTACCCACCATATCGGCGGGTAGCGATCTATCTATCGGGGATCGACTTATCGCATCTAGTGTAGAATCATAGAATCATAGAATATCAGAGTTGGAAGGGACCTCAAGAGGTATCTAGTCCAATCCCCTGCTCAAAGCAGGACCAATACCAACTAAATCATTCCAGCCAGGGCTTTGTGAAGCCGGGCCTGTGACAGTGCACCCCAGAAGGCTTTTGTCAGGGTTCCTTCCCTACTCTGAACTCTCGGGTACAGATGTGGGGACCTGTATGAAAGACCCCCTAAGCTTATTTTTACTAGCTTAGGTTAAAAACTTTCCCAAGGCACAAATTCCACCTTGTCCTTGAACAGTATGCTGCCACCACCAAGTGAGTTAGACAAAGATTCAGGAAAAGGACCACTTGGAGTTCCTGTTTCCACAAAATTTCCCCCCAAGCCCTTCACCCCCTTTCTTGGGGAAGGCTTGAGAATAATCCCCTCACCAATTGGTACAGGTGAACATAGATCCAAACCCTTGGATCATAAGAACAATGAAAAATCAATCAGGTTCTTAAAAGAAGAATTTAATTAAAAAAAGATAAAAGAATCACCTCTGTAAAATCAGGATGGAAGATAACTTTACAAACTTTAAAGTTACAAAAACAGGGATAAACCTTCCTCTTAGCACAGGGAAAATTCACAAACTAAAGCAAAAGATAGTCTAACACATTTCCTTGCTATTACTTACTATTTCTGTAATATTAGATGTATCATTTCAGTCGGAGCTGGATTACTTGCTTGGTCTCTCCCTTTGTCTCTGGGAAGAACACAAAAACAAAGCCTCCCCCCCGCCCCAGAAAGAAAGTATCTTCTTTCCCCGTTGGTCCTTCTGGTCAGGTGCCAACCAGGTTATCTGAGCATCTTAACCCTTTACAGGTAAGGAGGGATTAAGAGGAGACTAAGGGGGGATATGATAGAGGTCTATAAAATCATGAGTGATGTGGAGAAAGTAGATAAGGAAAAGTTATTTACTTATTCCCATAATACAAGAACTAGGGGCCACTAAATGAAATTAATGGGCAGGTTTAAAACAAATAAAAGGAAGTTCTTCTTCACACAGCGCACAGTCAACTTGTGGAACTCCTTACCTGAGGAGGTTGTGAAGGCTAGGACTATAACAGCATTTAAAAAAGAACTGGATAAATTCATGGAGGTTAAGTCCATTAATGATTATTAGCCAGGATGGGTAAGGAATGGTGTCCCTAGCCTCTGTTTGTCAGAGGGTGGAGATGGATGGCAGGAGAGAGATCACTTCATCATTACCTGTTAGGTTCACTCCCTCTGGGGCACCTGGCATTGGCCACTGTAGGTGGACAGGATACTGGACTAGATGGCCGTTCTTATGTTCTTATGCTCTTATAATTTTATGCTACCCTTAGCTGTATATTTATGACACACACCCCAAAACACAGATGGTGCTGGACAGCCTGCTCCATGTTGGCTGTGATTTCTTCCTGGAGCTCTAGGAGAAAACAGAATGAATAAGACACATAGACCTCTAGATATACTACTGATTATAGAAAACCTAACAATATTTTCCACATTTCAAGGATGATTTTAACTAGTTGATTCTGGGAAACTTTCACAGGAGAGTGCATCAGCTACTTTGTTAGAAGCTCCTGAAATGTGCTGTATTTCAAAATCAGATCTTGGAGAGCTAAACTCCACCGAAGAAGTTTTTTGTTATTGTCCTTGACAGTATGAAGCCACTTCAGCGCAGCATGGTCGGTTTGCAGGTGGAAACGCCGTCCCCAAATGTATGGGTGTAGCTTTTCCTGAGCGTACACAATGGCATAGCATTCCCTCTCGCTGATTGACCAGTGGCTTTCCCTCTCAGACAGTTTTTTGCTGAGAAACACGACAGGATGGAATCCTTGATCCGGTCCTTCCTGCATTAAAACTGCTCCCACGCCCCGCTCGGACGCATCTGTGGTTACTAGGAACGGTTTGTCAAAGTCTGGGGCCCTTAGCACAGGGTCAGACATTAGCATCGCTTTAAACTGGTTAAAAGCCTTCTGACACTCATCAGTACAATGAACTGCATTTGGCTGTATCTTTTTGGTCAGGTCTGTCAGTGGGGCAGCGATTTGGCTGTAGTGTGGTACAAATCGCCTGTAATATCTGGCCAAGCCTAAGAAGGATTGGACCTGTTTCTTTGACTTTGGGACAGGCCACTTTTGGATAGCATCCACTTTGGCCTGTAGGGCGTTGATAGTTCCTTGACCCACCTGGTGTCCAAGGTAAGTCACTCTGTTTAGGCCTATTTGACACTTTTTAGCCTTAACAGTTAGTCCTGCCTCCCTTATGCACTTGAAGACTTTTTCCAGGTGCTCCAGGTGTTCTGCCAATGAATCAGAAAAAATGGCCACATCATCAAGGTAGGAGACTGCAGATTCTCCCAATCCCGCTAGGAGACCATCTACAAGTTTCTGGAAGGTGGCGGATGCATTTCGCAGCCTGAAAGGGAGCACATTAAATTCATACAGCCCCGCATGGGTGAGGAAGGCTGACCTTTCCTTGGCGGGTTCATCTAGCAGTACTGGCCACTACCCCTTTGTTAAGTCTAAGGTAGAGATGACCTGGGCACGTCCCAGTTTGTCCACTAGCTCATCTGTGCGTGGCATTGGATAGTTGTCTGGGTGAGTTACAGCATTTAGCTCACGGTAGTCCATACAAAAGCATATCTCCCCATCTGGTTTGGGAACTAGAACCACTGGAGATGCCCATGCACTGTTAGAGGGGCGGATTACACCCATCTGTAGCATGTCCTGGATCTCCTGTTCTATAGCAGTTTTGGCTTGAGGAGACACCGGGTAAGGTTGAGCTCTAATTGGGCGAGCATTACCCGTGTCAATGGAGTGGTATGTCCATTCAGTCTGTCCAGGGGTGGATGAAAACATTAGCGCGAAGCTAGTGCACAGCTCCTTGATCTGCTGTCGCTGCATATGTCCAAGAGACATGGAGAGGTTCACCTCTTCCACACCACCGTCACTTTTTCCTTCATAGTAGACACCTTAATGCCACTCAGCATCATCTCCTCCCTGGGCTGTAAACTGACAAACCTTTAATTCTCTGGAATAAAAGGGCTTTAGAGAATTAACATGGTATACGTTAGGCTTTAGGTTTGAGGTGGGGGATGCTATGAGATGGTTAGCAGCTCCCAGGCACTCTTGGACCATGAATGGCCCTTCCCACGACGCTTCCATTTTATGGGCCTGGAGCACCTTCAAGACCATAACTTGGTCTCTGTGACGTTATTGACATAAACTGGGACCATATAGATCATTGTTGCAACCAAGGTCCTGTAGTGGCACCCAAATCTTGTATAAAGGGGGTCAAATGGGGTGTCTAGGACAAGGTTATGGTTTACTGGTTATGATTATGCTGTCTATATGTATGTATCAGTTTTGTAGTCGAAGTTATGAATATTGGCTCTGTACTGTCTGTATGGCAAACTTATGCTATGCTTCTGGGTGACATCCCAGACAAGCTGAGTTTAGCTCTGCCTAGCCTGCTTCATGGCCCATTAAGGACCATCAGCTATACAATGGACCCATTGAAAGAAGGCAGATACGCCTTGTACTTCAGCAAAGTATGCAGGGACTGGCCCACGTGACTCCAGACTCCATTTTTGCTGTAATTTTCCACAGTAAGAACAAAGAGGTGATCTTACACCTGGAAAAGACTATATAAGGCTGATGCCTGATCTCCATCTGGTCTTCAATCCTGCTTCTTACCTCTGGAGGGACTTTGCTACAAACTGAAGCTCTGAACAAAGGACTGAGGACCCATCCCAGCGGGGGATGTATTCCAGAGACTTGATTTGAACCTGCAGTTTATTCCATCGCTGCTGCAAGCCTGAACCAAGAACTTTGCCATTACTGTATGTAATTGATTCCATTTAACCAATTCTAACTCTCATCTCTATCTTTTTCCTTTTATGAATAAACCTTTAGATTTTAGATTCTAAAGGATTGGCAGTAGCGTGATTTGTGGGTAAGGTCTGACTTGTACATTGACCTGGGTCTGGGGCTTGGTCCTTTGGGATCGGGAGAACCGTTTTCTTTTACTGGGGTGTTGGTTTTTATAACCATTTGTCCCCATAACGTGTGGCACTGGTGGTAATACTGGGTAACTGGAGTGTCTAAGGAGATTGCTTGTGAGACTTGCGGTTAGCCAGTGGGGTGAGACCGAAGTCTTAGTCTGGCTGGTTTGGTATGCCTTAGAGGTGGAAAAACCCCAGCCTTGGGCTGTAACTGCCCTATTTGAGCAATTTGTCTTGAGTTGGCACTCTCAGTTGGGTTCCGCCAGAACCGCATTGTCACAGTCTCCTACTTCGAAGGAACGCTTTCTGGCATGTTTATCATGCCAGGCTTTTTGCTCTTCCTGAGCATCTTTTAAGTTTTCTCTAGCTTGTTTTCTCTTGTAGGTTGCTTACAAAGTCTAGAATGTCAGTTCCTGGAGAAGGTGTAAACCTTTCCCATTGCTGCCACACCAACTGTAATGGCCCCTTAACCTCACGGCCATACACAAGTTCAAATGGTGAAAACCCTAAACTGGGATGTGGTACAGCCCTGTAGGCAAAGAGCAACTGCTGCAACACGAGGTCCCAATCACTGGAGTGCTCATTTACGAATTTACGTATCATGGCCCCCAAAGTTCCATTAAACTTCTCCACCAGGCCATTGGTGCGTGTTCGGGTGTTAGCCTCATTCTGATTCTGGCCTTGTTTTTAAAAAGTTCGTAACTGTTCATGTGTTCCTTAGGCATTTCAGCTGCCACCTCTGCTAAGGGTCCAATGAGCTGCGGCCTCAGCTCTACTGGTCTGTCGAGAGGCTGTACCCAAGGCAGGCCCTTTCGAAATTTTCTAAGAAGGCCTCTATATCATCGCCTCCCTTGTAGGTCGGGAGATTCTGGGATCAGAAGCGGTACCTGAAGAAGGATTGATAGGGTTGTCTGGTATATTCTGCTTAGCCCTTGGCCTCTCTAACTCCAGTTCATGCTTCTGGGCCTCCCTCTGGGCCTATAGCACTCTTGTGGGCAGTTTCCTCTGCCTCCACAGCTCTGTTGTGAGCAGTTTCTTCCCTGGCTTTTTCTGCCTCTATCCTGGCTTTTTCTGCCTCCATAGCTCTCTTGTGGGCAGAAACACAAGACATCTGTCTATCATGTTCTTTTATTCTTTCTTCAGCTTCAAATCTACCTAATTCCAGTTTTTTCTGGACATCACTTTCTGTCATCCTAGCCTTTCTACTTAACCTAGCTTAACCCGAGAACTAGAAAGAAAGAGAAAAACACTTGTGAATTCCCTTCCAGGAAGTTAACTACCCTGCCCTCAGGCAGAGAAAAAAAAAAACTCCAGCTGCTCACAGCTTAAAAAAAACTCTCTGCTTTCTAAGAAGCCAAAAAGGGGGGGGGAAATTGTCCTTTTAAAATCCTACTGGGTTTTTGGTTCAAAATGATCCCACCGCGCTGCCACCATGTCAGGGTTCCTTCCCCACTCTGAACTCTGGGGTACAGATGTGGGGACCCGCATGAAAGACCCCCTAAGCTTATTTTTACCAGCTTAGGTTAAAAACTTTCCCAAGGCAGAAATTCCACCTTGAACAGTACGCTGCCACCACCAAGTGATTTAGACAAAGAATCAGGGAAAGGACCACTTGGAGTCCTATTCCCCCAAAATATTCTCCCAAGCCCTGCACCCCCCTTTCCTGGGGAAGGCTTGAGAATAATATCCTCACCAGTTGGTACAGGCGAACACAGACCCAAACCCTTGGATCTTAAGAACAATGAAAAATCAATCGGGTTCTTAAAAGAAGAATTTTAATTAAAGAAAAGGTAAAAGAATCACCTCTGTAAAATCAGGATGGTAAGTACTTTACAGAATAACAAAAGACTTAAAAACACAGAGGATTTCCCCTCTAGGCAAAACTTTAAAGTTACAGAAACAGGGATAAACCTCCCTCTTATCACAGGGAAAATTCTTACTATTTCTACAATAGAAGATGCTTAGTTCAGATATGGCTTAGGGAGATGTATTTTCCCTGCCCTGTTTCCTTGTTGACTCCGGGAGACACAGACAAAAAACCTTCCCCCACAGATTTGAAAGTATCTTCTCCCCTTATTGGTCCTTTTGGTCAGGTGCCACCCAGGTTATCTGAGCTTCTTAACCCTTTACAGGTTAAAGAGGAATTAACCCTTTACAGGGTAAAGAGGGATTTTATGCTACCCTTAGCTGTATGTTTATGACACATGTTAACAGACTTTTCCAGTAGCTGTACTGGCCACCAATGCATCCCAAGTCTTCAGGGCAAATTAATCATTAAACACGCTTGCTTTTAAACCATGTATTATATTTACAAAGGTACACTCACCGGAGGTCCCTTCTCCGCCTTCAAGGTCCGGGAGCCCACCTTAGGTGGGTTGGGAGGGTACTAGATCCAGGGTGAAAAACAGTTCCTGGCTGTCAGGGGAAACAGTTTCTCCGCTTGCTTGCTGTGCATTATCTTCAACCTCCTCCTCATCATCATCTTCCTCGTCCCCAAAATCCGCATCCCTGTTGCGTGAGAGTCCATTGATGGAGTCCACACACAGGGCTGGGGTAGTTGTAGGGGCACCCCTAGAATGGCATGCAGCTAATCATAGAAGTGGCATGTCTGGGGCTCTGACCCGGAGCGGCCGTTTGCCTCTCTGGTTCTTTGGTAGGCTTGCCTGAGCTCCTTAAGTTTCACGCAGCACTGCTGAGGGTCCCTGTTATAGCCTTTGTCCATCATGCCCTTGGAGATTTTTTCAAATATTTGGTCGTTTCACCTTTTGGAACAGAGTTCTGATAGCATGGATTGGTCTCCCCAAACAGCGATCAGATCCAGTACCTCCCGGTCGGTCCATGCTGGAGCTCTTTTGCGATTCTGGGACTCCATGGTCACCTGTGCTGATCAGCTCACCACACTGGCCAAACAGGAAATGAAATTCAGAAGTTCCCGGGGCTTTTCCTGTCTACATGACCAGTGCATCTGAGTTGAGAGTGCTGTCCAGAGCGGTCACAATGGAGCACTCTGGGATAGCTCCTGGAGGCCAATACCGTCGAATTGCATCCACACTACCCCAAATTTGACCCAGCAGGGTCAATTTCAGCGCTAATCCCCTTGTCGGGGAGGAGTACTGAAATCGATTTTAAGAGCCCTTTAAGTCAACAAAAATGGCTTTGTCGTGTGGATGGGTGCAGGGTTAAATCGATCTAACACTGCTAAATTCGACCTAAACTCGTAGTGTAGACCAGGGCTATGTAACCACCCATTCTTAGTGCTGTTCCTCATGCCCTCCGGCAGGGCTGAGCAACAACAGTAGGCCCTAGCCTCCACAGGCCTGGGAGAGGGGGAGACGGCCACCCATGGGTTGGGTGGCAAGGGGGACGCAGCCCCTCCCACTCCACTGCATCCCAGCCCGGGGCCCTAGCAGCGGCAGAATACCCGCTGCTGGGTCAGTGTTGATCCTGGCTGCAACACACTGACATGGGCTTTGGCAGTGCTGCAGCCAGACTAGGGTCAGCTGCCCCCGAGCTTCTTCCACACTCCCCCTCGTGTGGTAACTGAGTCACGGTGATGTCCTCTGTGGGGTCCAGCACCAGGGGTTCCTCGGGGTAGTGGTTGAGCGGCCAGCCCGGCAGCTCCTCCGGGTCGTGGGCCCGGGCCAGGCCCGGCAGCTCCTCCGGGTCGTGGGCGCGGGCCAGGCCCGGCAGCTCCTCCGGGTCGTGGGCGCGGGGCAGGTCAGGCAGCTCCTCCGGGTGGCGGGCGCGGGGCAGGTCCGTCAGCTCCTCCGGGTGGCGGGCGCGGGCCAGGTCCGGCAGCTCCTCTGGGTGGCGGGCGCGGGGCAGGTCTGGCAGCTCCTGCGGATGGCGGGCACGGGGCAGGTCTGGCAGCTCCTGCGGATGGCGGGCACGGGGCAGGTCCAGGAGCTCCTCCGGGTAGCGGGCGCGGGGCAGGTCCAGGAGCTCCTGCGGATGGTGGGCGCGGGGCAGGTCCAGGAGCTCCTCCGGGTGGCGGGCGCGGGGCATGTCCAGGAGCTCCTCCGGGTGGCGGGCGCGGGGCAGGTCCAGGAGCTCCTCCGGGTGGCGGGCGCGGGGCAGGTCCAGGAGCTCCTCCGGGTGGCGGGCGCGGGGCAGGTCCAGGAGCTCCTCCGGGTGGCGGGCGCGGGGCAGGTCCAGGAGCTCCTCCGGGTGGCGGGCGCGGGACAGGTCCGGCAGCTCCTCCGGGTGGCGGGCGCGGGACAGGTCCGGCAGCTCCTCCGGGTGGCGGGCGCGGAGCAGGTCCGGCAGCTCCTCGGGGTGGCGGGCGCGGGGCAGGTCCGGCAGCTCCTCCGGGTGGCGGGCGCGGGGCAGGTCCGGCAGCTCCTCCGGGTGGCGGGCGCGGAGCAGGTCCGGCAGCTCCTCGGGGTGGCGGGCGCGGGGCAGGTCCGGCAGCTCCTCCGGGTGGCGGGCGCGGGGCAGGTCCGGCAGCTCCTCCGGGTGGCGGGCGCGGGACAGGTCCGGCAGCTCCTCTGGGAGGCGGGCGCGGGGCAGGTCAGGCAGCTCCTCCGGGTGGCGGGCGCGGGGCAGGTCCGGCAGCTCCTCCGGGTGGCGGGCGCGGGGCAGGTCCGGCAGCTCCTCCGGGTGGCGGGCGCGGGGCACGTCCGGCAGCTCCTCCGGGTGGTGGGCGCGGGGCAGGTCCGGCAGCTCCTCCGGGTGGTGGACGTGGGGCTGGCCTGGCAGCTCCTGCGGATGGCGGGCACGGGGCAGGTCCAGCAAGTCCTGGCGGGCACCTTGGGCCATGGAGGCTCCCCAGTCACGGGCTAGGCCAGAGGCATCTGGCCTCCCCGGCGGCTGGCCCTCCAGAGAGCTCTGAGAGCGAGCCTTTATACTTCCGGGTCGCCGCCTGACCCTCTGAGGGGCGGGCTTAGAGCTCCCTAGCTCCGCCCACCCTGGCCTCCGGATGGGCTCATCCCTCTCTGGGGTGGCGGGGAGCCACACTGCCTCACTACAGGCCCCCTTCTTCCGACGCAGCTTTGGTATGGGGCGAGGCCTCTGTCCCCAGGACAGGCCCGGGTTGCTCTCTATCCACAGGAATGTTCTGTTGGTGTTGGTTTTACTGAGTCTGTTCCCCTGAAGTGACCCCAGTGACTGTGATGCGTTGGCAGGTTTCTGAGTGGGAGCGAAAGTGGGGTCCCGGAGTTCACACCGGGTTCTGTCTGTCATCCTGACACTCAATCTCTGTGACACCTGGGCCAAATCAAATCTCCTTGTGCCTCACTTTCCTAACTGTATAATGGGGATAGGTTCATGGTGACTTTCATCTGCTAGGTGTTTTGAATGAAAGGTGCTGTACAGTCTGATGATGGTTACTGATGAGAATTACTGATCTCTGATCCCTTAGCGACAGTCCAGGATGGCTGCAGAAAGTGTTTGTATCTCCCCAGAGTCATCTATCCCCAGATCTGTCTGTCTACTATCTACCCAGCCATCCTGGGCATTTACAGGGTTTCAGTCCCTATGGAGACTTAGACATTATCCCTAGTTTCTTCCTAATCGACTACAATTTTTAAATGAACATAAATGCACAGAGCAGCCAATTCCTCTCTGACTCAGCACAGAGCCCAAGAGTTCTCATCTCCCTTTGGGAAGGTCCTTTAATTACTGTTTACTCCTAAACTGGATGAATAGCACAGAAGTGCAGACAGGCTGGTCTCAAGCCTGTTTACATCCAGATGCCGCTTCGCCACTAGAGGCTGAGCAAACCCCACTGGGATTGCACTGAGTTATATTATAAAAGTTGCACATCCCTGTATTGGCTCTCGGTGTGGGATGCTGCTGCCAATGCTGGGGTGAGAGGTGTGGGACACGGCTACCTGAGAGGGATTCCCAGGGAAGACGCTTCCGTCTCAGGATTCACAGGTACCCATCTCTTGCTGAGGAGCTCACCTGCTTGACAAACCAGTGCAATGTGAGTGTGATGGGACGGAGAATAGGTCTGGGGTCCTTTCCGATCTGCACAGCCAGTAAACATCTCAGGGCCATTGCCACAGGTAAGAACATAACATAAGAACATAAGAACGGCCGTACCGGGTCAGACCAAAGGTCCATCCAGCCCAGTATCCTGTCTACTGACAGTGGCCAATGCCAGGTGCCCCAGAGGGAGTGAACCTAACAGGTAATGATCAAGTGATCTCTCTCCTGCCATCCATCTCCATCCTCTGACAGACAGAGGCTAGGGACACCCTTCCTTACCCGTCCTGGCTAATAGCCATTAATGGACTTAACCACCATGAATTTATCCAGTTCTCTTTTAAACGCTGTTATAGTCCTAGCCTTCACAACCTCCTCAGGTAAGGAGTTCCACAAGTTGACTGTGCGCTGCGTGAAGAAGAACTTCCTTGTATTTGTTTTAAACCTGCTGCCTATTAATTTCATTTGGTGACCCCTAGTTCTTGTATTAAGGGAACGAATAAATAACTTTTCCTTATCCACTTTCTCCACATCACTCATGATTTTATAGACCTCTATCATATCCCCCCTTAGTCTCCTCTTTTCCAAGCTGAAGAGTCCTAGCCTCTTTAATCTCTCCTCATGTGGGACCCGTTCCAAACCCCTAATCATTTTAGTTGCCCTTTTCTGATGTGGGCGTACCATCGATTTATATAAGGGCAATAATATATTCTCAGTCTTATTCTCTATCTCCTTTTTAATGATCCCTAACATCCTGTTTGCTTTTTTGACCACCTCTGCACACTGCGTGGACATTTTCAGAGAACTATCCACGATGACTCCAAGAACTTTTTCCTGACGACTTGTAGCTAAATTAGCCCCCATCATATTGTATGTATAGTTGGGGTTATTTTTTCCAATGTGCATTACTTTACATTTATCCACATTAAATTTCATTTGCCATTTTGTTGCCCAATCACTTAGTTTTGTGAGATCTTTTTGAAGTTCTTCACAGTCTGCTTTAGACTTAACTATCTTGAGCAGTTTAGTATCAACTGAAAACTTTGCCACCTTACTTTTTACCTCTTCCTCCAGATCATTTATAAATAAGTTGAATAGGATTGGTCCTAGGACTGACTCTTGGGGAACACCACTAGTTACCCCTCTCCATTCTGAGAGCTTACCATTTATTCCTACCCTTTGTTCCCTGTCTTTTAACCAGTTCTCAATCCATGAAAGGACCTTCCCTTTTATCCCATGACAACTTAATTTACGTAAGAGCCTTTGGTGAGGGACCTTGTCAAAGGCTTTTTGGAAATCTAAGTACACTATGTCCACTGTATCCCCCTTGTCCACGTTTGTTGACCACTTCAAAGAACTCTAATAGATTAGTAAGACACGATTTCCCTTTACAGAAACCATGTTGACTTTTGCTCAACATTTTATGTTCTTCTATGGGTATGTCTACACTACGAAATTACTCCTATTTTGCAGAATTTGATTTTTGGCAACAGATTGTATAAACTTGAGTGCATGCGTCCACACTAAGCACATTAATTCGGCGGTGTGCGTCCATAGTACCGAGTCTAGCGTCGACTTCCGGAGCGTTGCACTGTGGGTAGCTATCCTATAGCTATCCCATAGTTCCTGCAGTCTCCCCCGCCCATTGGAATTCTGGGTTGAGATCCCAATGCCTGATGGGGCAAAAAACATTGTCGCGGGTGGTTCTGGGTACATGTCGTCAGGCCCCCACAGCAGACAATCGTTTCGTGCCTTTTTTCCTGGGTTACCTGTGCAGACGCCATACCACAGCAAGCATGGAGCCCACTCAGCTGACCGTCACTGTACATCTCCTGGGTGCTGGCAGACGTGGGACTGCATTGCTACACAGCAGCAGCTCATGGCCTTTTGGCAGCAGACGGTGCATTATGCCTGGTAGCCATCGTCGTCATACTCCTGGGTGCTCTTTTAGCCGACCTCGGTGAGGTTGGTCAGGGGCGCCTGGGCAGACATGGGAGAGACTCAGCCAGGTCATTCCCAGGTTCTGGCGGGCACCCAGGAGATGACAATGGCTAGGAGCCATACTGCACTGTCTGCTGCCAGCCTAAGATGTATGAGATAGATGGAGTGGATCAAAACAAGAAATAGACCAGATTTGTTTTGTATTCATTTGCTCCCCCCTCCCTCCGTGAAATCAATGACCTGCTAAACCCAGGGTTTTGAGTTCAGTCCTTGAGGGGGGCCATTCTCTGTGACAGTTGTTTGTGTTTCTCCTTGATGCAAAGCCACCTGCTTTGTTGATTTTAATTCCCTGTAAGCCATGTCGTCTGTCACCCCTCCCTCCGTCAGCGCAATGGCAGACAATCGTTACACCCCTTTCTCAGTGCAGACGCCATACCACGGCAAGCATGGAGCCCACTCATCTCAAGGCAGCAGTCATGAACATTGTAAACACCTTGTTCATTATCGTGCAGTTTATGCAGAACCAGAACCTGAAAAACCAGGCGAGGAGGAGGCGACGGCAGCGCGGTGATGAGAGCGATGAGGACATGGACACAGAATTCTCTCAAAGCGTGGGCCCCGGTGCTTTGGAGATCATGGTGTTAATGGGGCACATTCAATGGGGCCGTGGAACGCCGATTCTGGGCCCGGGAAACAAGCATAGAGTGGTGGGACTGCATAGTGTTGCAGGTGTGGGACGATTCCCAGTGGCTGCAAAACTTTTGCATGCGTAAGGGCACTTTCATGGAACTCTCACATGACCCAGCTTCCATAAAAGAGATCTTAATTATGCCTTATCCATAACATAACAATATTTCTATGACGAGTATGGGGTGTAGTGTCACACTGGGTGCTTGTTCATGGGATGTGGGGCACTCAAAAGGCACGGGATTGGCACCCCACCCTCGATGCGGAGGGGTAGGAGGCCCCCCACATGATAATGAGGGGAGCTGCGGCTGCTGAGACTTCCCCCACACCCCTGATATAGCACAGCAGGTGGTGCTGGTTGCGGACGCCATGGCAGCAGAGGGGAGCGGTATTGCCCCCCTCTTGGGTCCCTTCCCAAGGAGACCTCAGATGGAGCCCCCCAAACCCCGTTGTCATCTGTACCCCTGTCAATGCCAAGGCAATTGCTACCTCGGTTGCTGGCGAGGAGGACTCTGGGGCAGCGGGAGGAGACTTCAGCTCCATCTTCAAGGAGATCGAGGCCCTGGGTCTGGCCCCGATCACCCAGAGGGAGAACTATCTCTTGCCAGAGGGCCTCAATCTGGGCTTCGGCTTGGTACGCCGGCCCCTCCTCCTCTCTCCCCCTTACCCTAGGCTGCTGCCCCCTCTCTCGACCTTGGGTGCCCCTGGCTTTGTCCATCTGCCCAGCCGCAGATGGCACCTAGCTCTTGGCAGCTGAGGCCCTGGTGGTGATGGTGGGTGCTGAGAAGCCAGGTCCCAACCCCATGGGTTTTCCGCCTTCTGAGGTGGAGCTGCCACCTCCCCTCCCAGTTGGGGGCCCTATCGCGGATGCCACCATGCCAACACCATAATTGCAGGCGCTGAGCTCATTCTGGTACCAAGTCCCAGCGTCATGGAGGTCTCCCTCCCATCCCCGTCCCCTTGGCTCCTGAACCCAGTCGAGAGGTGCTGCAGCCCGGTAGCTCAGCTGCCAGGGATCCCGATCCCACTTCCACCCCTGCCCCTACTCCTGATCCCATTCCTCGCCGCAACCCCACTCCAGCCCCTATCGCATTGCCCGCCCCTTTCCCCTCCACCTCCCACACTGTTGCTGACCCTGGGCTTGTCTCCTTCCCTCTGTGCTTAGACAACCCTCAGGGGAGGTTTTCTTGTCTCCCATCCCTGACCCTTTAGGGGCTGCTCTCTCCCCTCCACTGCCCCCTCCCTTGCCGGGGATAGGGACTGGTTGCGCTGCACTATCGAGGCAGGTGCCATGCCAGGGATCTTCCCCATGTTTGCCCATCTCTGTGGGCCAAGGGGTCATCACAGGAGCCCAGCTGGGGAACAATCGCAGGTCTGTGACCCCAGCCCACGCTGTGCTGTGGGACGAGCTACACCGCTTCCTGTGGACACCTGTGGTTTCAAGGGTAAGGTGCAGCTCCCTCTCCAGCCCTGTGGGGCCATCCATCTCATCCTCTAGCCCAGGGATCAGCAACCGTTCAGAAGTGGGGTGCCGAGTCTTCATTTATTCACTCTGATTTAAGGTTTCGCGTGCCAGTCATACATTTTAATGTTTTTAGAAGGTCTCTTTCTACAAGTCTATAATATATAACTAAACTACTGTTGTATGTAAAGTAAATACGTTTTTTAAAATGTTTAAGAAGCTTCATTTAAAATTAACTTAAAATGCAGAGCCCCCCGGACTGGTGGTCAGTCCCAGGCAGTGTGAGTGCCACTGAAAATCAGCTCGCGTGCCGCCTTCGGCACACGTGCCATAGGTTGCCTACCCCTGCTCTAGGCCGTGAGGGCCATTTGGAGGAGGGGAGGTAGGCCGGGAGGCAGGATGTCATAGGCTAGCGGCAGGCCTGCAACTTCCATTTCTCCCTGCTGGCTTTCGGGGTCAGTCAGGGATTGTTGCTAGGCCCGCTGTGGGTCTCTGGCACCGCTTCTGGTGAGGATCTTCCCCAGCCCTCACTACAACACTGACCATCTTTGCCACCTTAAACACCCGCGGCCGTAGGGTGAGTCTCCACAGGTGCCAGGTGCTCTCCTTCTTTCGGGAGGGAGGATACTCTGTGATTTTCCTGCAGGAGACCTACAAGGATCCAGCCACCGAGGCTAGTTGGCGGCTGGAGTGGGGGACGGGGTGGGGTAGTCACCCTGTACTTCCACGACCTACGGCACAAAGTGCTGGGGGTTGCTGAGGTCATGCCAGGTCAACCTGATGGCAGTAGCGTAGCTAGTGGGATGCAGGGGAAGCAGCCACTTCCCCTCAGCTTCTCGCGGGCGGCCCAGCTCCCCCTGTCTGGGGCTTCCCTCACCCGCCGCGGGGCGTGGGCTCCTCCTCTGCAGCACTGCCCACCGCGGGGCTGGAGCTCTCCCGGGGCTCTGCCCTACACACACCCAGCATCCCCGGGGCTGCTCCTGCCTCCCCGAGCTGGCCCCAGACAATCCCAGGAGGTTGGGGCCGTGCCACCCCTTCCCCAGCTTCCCCCTCCAGCAGCCCCCGCACCGCCCTGCCAGGCCTGTTCATCCCTCGGCCCCACCGGGTTCTGCCCTGCCTCATGCAACCCGCCCCTACCGGGCGGCGGCCCAGCCCGGGACTGGGGGAGCTGCAGCAAAGCTCCGCCCAGAGCTGGTGCAGGAGATGAGCGGGGCTCTCAGCCCAGACTCCGGCATCAGCCTGCAGTGGGGAGCGGAGCCACCCCCTGCCAGCTCGGCTCAGCCCAGCCCTGCTCTTAAAGGGACACAGACCCCACCGCGGCTCGACCCGGCCCAGGGCACGTGGGGGTGTCACCTCACCCCCCGCCTTGGGGGCCTGGCGAGGGGGGTGCTCAGCACCGTAGCAGCACACAGGGTAGGCCAGCGTGGAGTGGAGCCCATGAGGGCGGGGGGGCGTGGCGTGGCCGGAGGAGCCAGCCAAAGGGGGGGCATGGAGCGGCTGGAGGAGGAGCCAAGGGGGCGTGGCCAGAGGAGGAACCAAGGGGGGGCACCTTTTTTATGTTTGCTCCCCCTGCTCTTAGAACCTGGCTATGCCACTGCCTGATGGACCTCCATGCCTATGTGAATTTAGTCAATGTCTGACGCTGAATTCCAGATTCCAGTATTGAAAAGCTGAGTGAAATAAGAGGAGACATAGCCGGGGAGACGAGATTGGACATAGGAGGGACAGGGGGGACGGACACAAAGAGGCCCGCAACATATAGTGCTACTAATGGGAGACAGGCTAAACGACATACATTAGGGTATTTATACACCAATGCGAGAAGCCTAGGTAATAAAATGGAGGAATTGGAGCTCTTGGTCCAAGAATTGAAACCGGATATCGTAGGAATAACTGAAACGTGGTGGAATGGCAGTCACGACTGGAACACAGGTATGGAGGGGTATGCGCTGTTTAGGAAAGACCGGGACAAAGGTAAAGGTGGGGGGTGGCATTGTATGTCAATAGTGAAATAAGCTGTAAAGAAATAATAGTGGATGGAATAGATAACACAGAGTCCATCTGGGCAATACTCACACTGGGTAAAAGGACTACTAGAGCCTCTCCGGGGATAGTGCTTGGGGTGTGCTATAGACCGCCGGGATCGACCCAAGATATGGATAAGGAACTATTTAATGTGTTTAGAGAAGTAATTACTAATAGAAACTGTGTAATTATGGGGGACTTTAACTTCCCAGAGATAGATTGGGGAACAAACGCTAGTAGCAATAATAGGGCTCAGATGTTCCTAGATGTGCTTGCTGATCAATTCCTCCATCAAGTGGTAGCTGAACCAACGAGGGGGGAGGCCATTTTAGATTTGATTCTGGTAAGTAGTGAGGACCTCGTTGAGGAAGTGGTAGTAGGGGACAACTTGGGCTCCAGTGATCATGAGCTAATTCGGTTTAAACTAAATGGAAGGAGTAACAGAATTAAGTCAAAGACTAGGGTTTATAATTTTAAAAAGGCCAATTTTAACAAATTAAGGGGACTGGTAAGGGAAGTGGATTGGGCAAACGTATTAATGGATCTAAAGGCAGAAGAAGCCTGGGATTATTTTAAGTCAAAGATGCATGAGCTGTCAGAGGCCTGTATCCCCAAAAAGGGAAAAAGATTACTAAGCAAGAGATTTAGACCAAGCTGGATGAGCGACCGACTCAAAGGGGCAATTAGGAAAAAACAGAAAGCGTACAAAGAGTGGAAGAGGGGAGGGATCAGTAAGGAAACTTACCTTAGTGAAGTCAGAGAATGTAGAGATAGAGTGAGAAAGGCCAAAGGCCGTGTAGAGTTGGAACTAGCGAGGGGAATTAAAAGCAATAGTAAAAGGTTTTACAGCCACATAAATAGGAAGAGAGCAAAGAAAGAAGAAGTGGGACCGCTGAAGACTATTGCCGGAGAGGAAATTAAAGATAATCTAGGCATGGCGCAATATCTCAATGAATATTTTGCATTGGTGTTTAATGAGGCCAATGAAGGTATTAGGGATACTAGCACCATTACAGAGGGGCATACAGGATGGGGGATTACAGTATCCGAGGTAGAAAAAAAAAAAAACTTGAACACCTTAATGGGACTAAGTCGGGAGGACCGGACGATCTTCATCCGAGAATATTGAAGGAATTGGCACGGGAAATAGCAGGCCCGTTAGCGATAATATTTAATGAATCTGTAAACTCGGGGGTGGTCCCGTTAGACTGGAGAATAGCTAATGTGGTTCCTATTTTCAAGAAAGGGAAAAAAAGTGATCCGGGTAACTACAGGCCTGTTAGTTTAACATCTGTAGTGTGCAAGGTGCTGGAGAAAATTCTGAAAGAGAAACTAGTTGAGGACCTTGAGGTTAATGGCAATTGCGATAAATTGCAACATGGTTTTACGAAGGGCAGATTGTGCCAAATGAATCTGATCTCCTTCTTTGAGAAAGTAACAGACTTATTAGTTAAGGGAAATGCGGTGGACCTAATATACCTGGATTTCAGTAAAGCGTTTGATACTGTACCCCATGAGGAATTATTGGTTAAACTGGAGAACATGGGGATCGATATGAAAATCCAGAGGTGGATAAGGAATTGGTTAATGGGGAGAATGCAGCGGGTAGTATTAAAGGGTGAACTGTCAGGTTGGAGGGAGGTTACTAGTGGAGTGCCTCAAGGTTCGGTTTTGGGACCCATTTTATTTAATCTATTTATAACTGACCTCGGAACCGATTGCAGGAGTGGGCTGATAAAGTTTGCGGATGATACGAAGGTGGGAGGCGTTTCAAATTCGGAGGAGGATAGGGATATTCTGCAGGGAGACTTGAATGAGCTTGTGAATTGGAGTATCAGAAATAGGATGAAATTTAATAGTGAAAAGTGTAAGGTGATGCACTTGGGGATGACTAATAACAATTTTAGTTACAAGATGGGGACGCATTGGTTAGAAGTAACGGAAGAGGAGAAGGACCTAGGGGTCCTTGTAGACCGCAGGATGACTATGAGTCGACAATGTGACACGGCGGTGAAAAAAGCCAATGCTGTCTTGGGATGCATTAGGCGAGGGATATCTAGTAGGGATAAGGAGGTCCTGCTTCCGTTGTATAAGGCGCTGGTGAGACCTCATTTGGAGTACTGTGTGCAGTTCTGGTCTCCCATGTTTAAAAAAGATGAACTCAAACTGGAACGGGTGCAGAGAAGGGCCACTAGGATGATCAGAGGAATGGAAAACCTGTCGTATGAAAGGAGACTAGAGGAGCTTGGGTTGTTTAGTCTGACAAAGTGAAGGCTGAGGGGGGATATGATTGCTATCTTTAAATATATCAGAGGGATAAATACAAGGGAGGGAGAGGAACTATTCCAGCTTAGTACTAATGTGGACACGAGAACGAATGGATATAAACTGGCTGTGGGGAAGTTCAGGCTTGAAATTAGACGAAGGTTTCTGACCGTCAGAGGGGTGAAATATTGGAACGGCCTTCCAAGGGAAACGGTGGGGGCGACGGACCTGTCTGGTTTTAAGATCAAGTTAGATAAGTTTATGGAGGGAATGGTTTAATGGTAAAACATAGTAGCCAAGGAAAACCAAGCAATGGTACGTAAATAGTATAATGGCCAACAGGGGTCAGACTAGAGACTCTTGCCTACATGCTCGGGGTCTTACTGATCGCCATATTTGGGGTCGGGAAGGAATTTTCCTCCAGGGTAAATTGGCTGAGCCTCTGGAGGTTTTTCGCCTTCCTCCGCAGCATGGGGCAGGGATCACTAGCAGGAGGGTCTCTGCTGATTGAAGTCACTAAAACACAGGATTGGGGACTTCAACGGCAGAGTCCAGGGAAGGGTTTTGTGGCCTGCAGCATGCAGGGGGTCAGACCAGATGATCATAATGGTCCCTTCTGACCTTAAAGTCTATGAGTCTATGAGTCTATGAATTTAGTCAATGTCTACACCCCAAACTCAGGCCCAGAGCAGGTGCATTTCGATAAGCAGGCGTCCTCCTTCCTCACACCTTGGATCCTCGCAAGTGCCTGGTTCTGGGCGGGGATTTCAATACCACCCTTGAGGACTGGGATAGCTCAGGGCTCGAGAGCAGCCAGACCGCCATGGGCGTCCTCAGGGAG